>NC_140087.1:116938952-117341135 GCF_964237585.1 Gallinula chloropus | reverse complement strand
CAGTCCTCCATTAACTTCTCCAACGTGAGTCCTTCCCACAGGCTGCAGTTCTTCACCAACTGCCCCAGCACAGGTCCCTTCCATAGGGTGTAGGCCTTCAGGCCCAGACTGCTCCAGCATCAGTCCTCCACAGGGTCCCAAATCCTGCCAGCAAACCTGCTCCAGTGTGGACCTCTCTCTCCACAGGCTGCAGGTCCTGCCAGAAACTTGCTCCAGCATGGGCTTCATGCAGGGTCACAGCCTCCTTTGAAAGCCTCTACCTGCTCCTGCATGGGGTCCTCCACGGCCTGTAGTAGGAGTCACTGCTCCCTGTCATCTTCCATGAGCTGCAAGAGGACAGCCTGCCTCACCGTAGTGTTCTTCAGGGGATGCAGGGGAATCTCTATTTTGGTGCCTAGAATATCTCCTTGCCTCCTTCTTCAGTGACCTTGGTGCCTGCAGAGCTCCTGATAGCTGGTTGGCTTGACCTTGGACAGCAGCTGGTCTTGGACCCGGCTGACATTGGCTTTATTGGACACCAGGGAAGTTTCTAGCAGCTTCTCACAGAAGCCAACCCTGTAGCCTACCTGCTACCAAAACAATGAGTGATAGCTATGCTCTTACAATCAGTGCTAAAATATTCCTCATTCCCATTTTTTTCACCTACAATAAGAAATGAGTTTTTCACTGACCCCCAAAAAAAGAGAGAAACACATGAATATTACCTCTCATGCAGTAGGAAAGTAGCAGCAACTGCTTCTCATGGTTTTGTCATCCCACATTTAAAGCAAGAGACAACCAGCAGTGATGGGTATCATCTGCCAGAGAAGATGCTAGCTTTGCAGCTCAGTACACACCAATAGTTAGTGATACTACAAATAGTAGTGTACTACCAACATTCGCCTTTAACTGTAGATGCTCACAGAAGAAACGTGGCATACAGGGAAAGGCATATGGCAACCTTACACATGACAAATAATGATACAAAAATGTCTAATGTCTGCTTTTATTAAGACACCTATCTTCACTGTGTGTGACTGTAGGAAGTAGTGTTGCCAACTGGGAAAAAAAAAAAAAATCAAACATCCTTCCAGGTATCAAACACATTTCACTATTGGCTACATCAGTCAGGCTAGAGAAAACTTTATTAAAACAGGTATAACATGAGCCTCTCTTAACACTTTTATCAGTTGAAAATTAAGGCCTTTGGCAAAACCTCCTGGGCTCTATTTAGTTTTATGATTTCAAAGTGATAATGATAAACCAATACCTTTCCCTCACATCCTACACTGCTATATGGACAAGTCTTTTTAAGAAAAAAGTTAAATGCCCCATATGTAGTTCCTCAATGTTTAAACCATTGTTTAAATTTTCAATGTTTAAATCCATGTTTAAACAAGCAATTCTCAAAATTTTGGTCTGCTTTTCTGGATTAAACTAGACATTAAAAAAATAGCTGGTGGTTTGGGCTTTTGATTTTTATCTGTCTTAAGAATTCAAAGATAAATATTGCCATCCTAACCCAGGCTCCAGAAATATATTTTACTTTGATTATTTAATCACTGCAACCTTTTTTCAAAAATAGTTCTGTAAGTCACTAGAAAGAACCTCTAGAGTTTCATCTCTCTTATAAATTGATCACTTATCAGTCATTTGATCGATAGGAGGACTCAAAAGATGCTGAGCTGTCACTTTAAAGTCAGCACTGGGCACATAACTAGAGCCATATGAGAAGGGTCCTTCCTGGGCAGGCAGAGTAGAAGATCCTGCCAGTGCAAACTCACCGGCAGAGCTTGTTTTAACAGATTTCTTTCCAAAAGAGAGTCTCATTCTTGAAGGAATAAAACCAGCTTTTAATAGAGACAGAGAATATATAAGTTCGCCAGCTAGCTATAGAGCCTTTCTCTTGCAAGTCTCCAGATATGCATCTTGCCCTGTTTAACATCTATTAAAGCTGGTTCAGTTTAGATTTTCTGTATTCACTACATAAGGCAATTCAAGTTCAGTAGGCATAAACAGACTTGCAAGTGCCTGGTCCAGGATCAGCAGAATTTCTGTAACTCTCATAATACACCACACTCAGAGACAATCAGCAGTTATACTTCCACAGTTTTTAAGGTTAATTTGCATACAGCTAGATCTAATTACATGATTCATATTACGTGTTTCAGAGTTACATGAAATTTGATTTCCACAACTGATCTGTCCACTATCAACAGCACAATCAGAATTACTGGGAAATCTGAAGAGCCTTAGGAAGTTAAACAGATAAAAATATTTTTGTGCATTAAAAACAAAAGAATACTATGAATATCTTCAAACAGTTTACATTCCCTCCTAGTAGATAATATAGAGAAAACTGGTTTCTAACATCACAGCTTGTAATACAAAGTCATGCTCAACTCTATGGTTATACGACCTTTACAAAGAAAGTGCATTAAAGTCTTCGACAATAATCACCCCCTTGTATCATTTCAAGTACTAATTGATTTTTTTTCTTCTATAAACTCTGTACATAAACACACAAACATCCATGCTTTACAAACCAACCCAACAAAAATATCACACAATAATTTTTGATACTACCCAGAATACTTGAGTAATTCCTCATCACTGAGACTGTAAATCAAGAGACAAAGTTACTCATCAGCCTTCACAGCCAATGACTGAACTGTCTCACCAAATTAACGGTAGAAGGCTGCAGCGTATCTACCAAGTACACAGTTATTATTCAGTTTAAAGTTGCCAAGAGAGGAACAAAACACTTAAGTAATATAGGCAGCTAAAGAAGACAGGTGGAGGGATGCTAAGAGAATGTATTTGCACAAATGAACCTCTCCCTGCATGTTTCTTCCTAGTGAGCTATACAAATAGATTACTATTAGCTGGAAGTCAGCAAAACATTACAGCTGGATACAAGATATTTGCCCAGGCATACACAGAAACAGAGATTTGAACTACAACATGCATGCCTGTTTTCTCTAAAAAGAGAGAGGAATAGAAGGGTATATTTTCATCCTTTCCCAATATAAGTATCCAGGTTTGCTTAAATTTCTTACTTTTTAAAAAAAAGAAAAATTCCTTCATAGCAACTGTCAGCACTGTAACGGAGATATAAAATAAACTCAGATTTTAAGAGCAACACAAAGTGTTTTATCATAACCAAAAAGAAGGTTTGTAAAATAGAAATTACTGATTTTATTTTTGTGCAAATTCTCCCAAAATTAGAAATAGATAATAGAGTCTTTGGGGGCTAGGAGGTATTACCTGTAAGTCATATTTTTTCAGGGAAATAGACAGAATTACTCCAGTGTCTACACTTTGAAATATGAATTTGCAGTAGCTCTGTGGTCTAGCAAAGTAGTCATAGGTATGGACTCATATATTAAGCCACTTTGATACATACATAAGGATTACATATTTTTCTCCTCTTAACTTGGCTAGTGAAAGGGACTTTCCAGAAAAATCAAAAAATTAAGTGCTATTTAGTAATTTTAGATGGTGCTTAAGGTCTAGTCTACATTTAAAAGTTTTTCCAGAATAATCAACATAGCTTAGCTATATTAGAAAAACGTAGGCTGCAGCAGTTATACAATGTAGGTAGGACCTCCAGACATCTCTTAAAACTAAATTATTCTATGATTCCATTCTATAGTATTTATTATTCAACTGGTGCAGAAATACTGCCAAATTGTTGAGAGCATGTATGTGTGCATGTGTGTGTGCTCATTTTAATTAAAACCCACGTAATACAAGGACACAAAAGAAACCATAGCCCAGGTTCATCGTTTCCTAGAAATAACTCAAGAGGTAAGAGCTACACAAAAACTAAAACCTACGAGCTTGGTTTAGAAGGGATTGACCTTATTTGTAGAATTAACAGGAACCTTTTCCAATCCAAAAGCATTAATTTTTTAATAGGATAAAAATAGTTTGCCATGAAATTCACTCTGTTTTCTTCCCCATTTACACATTTATTTATAGTTTGTGGAATTCAAATTTATTCCTGTAAGACTTTTTTTTATTAATCATTGTGTACACATCAGATGTTAGCATGCTGTACTTCACCAAAAGCACAAATAATAGTCCTTAGACTTGTACTAGATACGTTAAAGGCTTTACTTACAAACAAGGAGTCAAATATAGACTGATTCATACTCAAGTATTACTATAGTTGCAAAATGGATAGTCATGCTTTATTTCAGGATCAAAATATACTACTTCAAGATATTTTATCCAAATTACTCTGAATCATGGTTAAAGGAAAACAACAGAACATCTGCTAGCAAATAAGTCTGGTGCAAAATTAAATGAGTACTTAACACATCGTCCCTTCCATGGTCACAATAGAGTCTACTAAAGGTCTATAGCATTGCATCTTCTTTCTTTTGGGGGTAAGACTTTGTCATGGCTGTTGCCTTTTTAAGTAAGAAAGACCCACTCATAAGCAAGCCAGTGCTTCTTCAGAAATACTCATTCAGTCTAGAAACGGAGGATGATTCAAAACCACAACTACTCCATTTTCTAAAGGTTGTACAAATCATGTTAGGGGAAAGGGGAGAAAAACAATCTGAGCTAAAAATAAGTAACAAAGAAACATTATCATTCAGAGAAGGGTACATTAGGTCAGAAGCTGCTGCTTTTTAACAACATAAGCGCTTATAGCTTTCTGTTCAAAAACTGAAGTAGAAATAAAACCATCATCAAATCAGGAGAGCAAATAAGTTGTTTTCTCAGTTTTCTGTTTAAAAAAATATGAAAAAGCAGCTTTACGCACAAACTGCATGTTTCTGGGTCATATTGTTTGTTTTTATAGGACTAAAGCTCATCACTGCTAACATATTAAGAAATTGCCAATATTATTTTGCAGAATAAACTAAACATGTCACTAGCCTATTCTCCGTCTTGTCCTTTCTCCACCCACTTCCAACTTCACCATTAGTCCTGTTGACATTTCTGCCATCTAGTTATATCAACTGTTAAATTATTATTTACCATTTCTACAGCCAAGCTAAAAATAACAGTACTCCCTTATTTCACAGGCATGAGCAGTGTGGAAGGGAGGGCGGGTTCCCTTCTAATCACTGCAACACCTTACTGCAGGGGAGTTAGACTAGATGACCTCCAAAGGTCCCTTCCAACCTTACACATTCCATGAGTCTACAACATATATTTGCATTATAAATAGCAAAGTTAAATGGAAGAGTGAGCAGCATAATCTGAGGGAAATTAAGAATACAACAAAGCCATTTAAAAAGTTATATTAAAAAATTGATGGTGTTACTTCTTTATAATGTGCTCAAAACTATGCAAGAAGAGAAATTATTCCACCTATCATTATTTAGATGGTTTGTAAGTCCCAGAGCCAGTGTGGGATTTGAGGATAAACTAATCACCTCACAGACCAATTTAGGGAGAACGTCATAATCTAAATTACTATGTTGAACTCACAATGATAGAGAAAAACAAATAAACACATTTCTCTGACCACTAAGGGCTATCGTGTACCCCCGAAGAGTATGCTATGTACCAGGGCAGGCAGACTTCAGCATCAGTCCAGCAAAACCTGGCAAGGACTATACAGCCTTTGAGCCTTAGAAAAAAAAAATTAGAGATAAGCATTGCTCTCCAAAGCCATGAAGCAGATAGCTGAATGGGCCAGAAATAGCACCTAGACAAGTTAGCTACCAAAAACACAGTACAACCTACAGTTTCCTTCTGCTCCTTCTAGAGATAATCACTTATGTACATTCTAACTAAATTTTCAATAAATTTTCTGCTGAAACTGGAAATAGTTCCATGGGGTAGAATGACTACAGAAGAATGGAAAAAGCCAATAGTTCTCATAGCAGCTATCACCCTACTGTTCTGTATGAATGAATAATGTTCTATAACATTGCACACTGACACATGCTATCTGTACTGCCAAATTAAACGTGACTAAAACAAATAAATTGAGATTGCAAGTTACAGAAGCTGCTGCAGTTTGAAGACATCAGCAGTTAAGAGACACATCTGCCAGTTATGGTCAGAGCTGTAGTTAAACAGGATTTTCAGGTTCAGCCTGTTAGAACTAATGCATAACAATTTATTACACTAGGGGAAAAAAAGTAGAAAGTACTGAACTTGATTAATGTATTAGTTTATGGCTTAATCGGTATTTGGCTACAATATATGTATGTCTTCACTCAAGTAGAACTGATAACTTCCAAGTTTTAAAATCTTTTATTTTGGAATTAGGTAATACATTAAAGCACCTTGTCAAAGCCTACAATCAGAAAATTTCTGGTATCTTAAACTCCAAACCCTGGAACAATATATCATCTTAAATATCAATCTAAAACCAAATTTCAAACCCAGGATCTACTGGAGAAGTTGTATGCAACTCAGAACAAATTGAGTAGAACCATACGCATCACAAACTTAGAGGAACTCTTCTCATTACTTCGATAAAACTGATTTCACAAATTAACTGCAAAAACCCCCAATAACTTTGAAACAGCAAAAGAAAAATATAGCACTAAGAGAGCAAAAATACAAGATACGCTTAACCCAGACTAAAGCTAAACTTCAGTTAGCTTTGTTTACAGTAAAAACTGTTATCCATTTTAATCTTTCCAGGCTTTCCTCATAAAAACATCCTTCATGTGTTTCTTTTGCAAGCTTTTGGAATACAAATGCAATTTTTAAGTTTATTACAGGAATGTTCCTTGTAGAGAGACCCAGCGATTTATTTGCTCTCCGTGAAAGTCTTCCCAGGTACTACTCCATATATTAAGATCCTCCATCGCCTTTTGCTCCCTTCCAAAGTAGGGACAGGATACTCAACAACAAAACAAACCAAAATGAGAGAGGGAAGAGATGTAGCCAGTGTATTTCAGACCCAAGGTTTGACACTAATAAGGCCAAAGTTTTCAACCTGCCTTTCAGGTGAACTCTGCTACTAAGTAGTAAAGTGAATCCACAGTGTTACAGAACAGAGGTCTAAGACAACTACCCTGCAGACAAATGTAGTACAGAGTTGTGCTGGCCTGATAGAATGAATTTTCAAATAGGTTCTCTAAAACTCACTCTATTTGCAGCTCTGACATCTTACCACTAGTTGTGCAAACCCTATCAGGCATAGTCAGCATAATCCTGCTGCGCCAAGCACTGTGAACAGAGGAGACTCTGCCTTTAAAAGCTTGAAAATACTGCATCATGTCCTCAGCAGAAAGAGCTGTAGCAATTTCTTTCTCTAATGAGTGTCCTTCCTAGTTTTCCATCTCTTAACACTCTTGCCTGATGTATTTAACAAGGTAAACAGAAAAGCAACATGCTGAGAAACATGTAACTATATCTACTGCCGCTGCCCTTCTGTTGTCTCTCCGTTAAGTCTGTGATGCATGTTTGTAGCTCAACAGGCTAAACTGGTTATTTTTGAACAATGCAATCTCAGCACAATTCTGGGTTCAAATACGGTAAACAAGTATGGGACAGGATAGAGAAATTCTTTATAATCCCAAATTACAGTTTGGTTAACCAGAGGGCTCCCTCAGCCAGGTCATTACTGCTGTTTTCTTCCGCTATCATTCCAAATAAACTATCCAAAGTCAGATGATTTTACTGATCAACTTCAAAGCAGAGGGATAAGTATAAGACCAACTGAAGCCATAAGGTATCAGTTGTAACAGGGTCACGTTAAGACTACTATAAATCATCATACAATAAGATACAATAAGTTATTCTTAATACAACTCAAGTACACATTCATTGTATGTTGAATGCTATATAAATTCTGGACCGTTTATTAAAAACAATTATATAGACTGTCTATTCATGCTTATCCGTAACACTCTACAATGAAATGTTTAAGATGTTACTAGCTATAGCACTCGCTACCCTTATGTCTATAAATGCACCTCCAAAACATACACATATGTATATACAGAAAGATATGACTGAATGATGACTTCTTCACCTGATATAGCTTTCATAAATTCAGGAAAGGCCTTCCCTGAGTTTTTTTAGGCATCAAAAGTATTCAATCAGGCATTTCATCTCTGAAATGACTCTTCAGCACTTTCCCAATCTGAATACTCTGAAGGTGTTTGAACCCAAACTATAATTTATATGCAGATGACCTAAGGTTAGCAGTTGGCTTGGAAACAGATTTTAAGTCAGTCAAATGAAGGTTTGTAAAACAAGCTCAACAAAATACATTAGACACATTGAAAACTTTATAATTATTAACACCTACTGCTGCAAGTTCTATGGCAACATAATAAAATACCCAAACCCAAATAAAGGATGTGGGTGTCAAAGTAAAATCTACATAGCATCATGTTCTTTTAAATGATTAAAAGATAAATATCAATTAATTCCAAAGTCTTAACAATTAAAAGCCAAACATATCCATGTAAAAGGCAGCAGACCGTAAACTGACGTGTTTGGGTGGTCTGTGACAACCCAATACTTTTAATTAAATCTGTATACCTCTTAATGTAATCAGCATATTAAGTACTACCATAAGTTTTACTTAATACTGTTTACAGAGTCATTAGACATCATACAGAATAGGGTTTTTTTTAAAAACAATCTAAAATTTCAAGTAAATATTTTAAATATTCTGCATTGGGGAAATACAGAGCCATTTTATTTGTAAAAAACATACAAATATGTAGACTATGAAACATATTTACGTATCTTAAGATAGCTTTTCTACAACATTTTGAGAGTCCTGAAGTGAAATCCTATGCATATGCTGGCTTCTCAAATACGTAAGAAAAATATTTGTGAGCTTATCCTAAAAACCACAGTTCTACAAAAGGATTCAGCTCATTCCCTAATGCTGTGGTTCAGAAATAGATGCAGCATATCTGACAGACGTAGCATATGAATAAGCTCCTCACCTTAAATGGGATTACTTGCAAGCTTAACATTACATATAAATTTAAGCATTTCAAGGCATCAAACACTTAAGTGCTGTACATTATAAACTTGAAGATGCCACTTTCAGACTTCAAGGCACTGTTATCCACGTATTTCTAGATCTCTGTTTATAACAGCTTTTGACATTATACATAAAAGGGAGAAGGAATATAAAGAAATTCTTTTTAAGCCCCAACAATCCAACATCCCATTTTTTAACATCAGCACAACCTACCAGCTGCCACACTGGGTGAGCACCCTATGGCCCTATATGACGTGTTTCTCACAGGTTTGTCTTGCTGCACACATTTTTTGTTGAGAAAGGCATGACAGGTTGAAGTTACTGTTCATATTATTCCATATGGATGGCAATCCATAGGAAATCAGTCATCCTTCTCAACTTCACAATAACAAACTACATGGAAATAGTCTCTATTTTCTTAAGAAACTTGTTACCTTTTTTGCACCGTAATGCTCCAGCTTTTACTACTTCCCCAGGATCTTAAGATGACAGGATAGATTTGGTATAAATTGTCTAAAAGGGAGAATCCGTAACTTCCTAAATTATATAGTTTATAAAAAAATGTCAGCTTCTGTCAGAGCCTGGAAATTTCTTTTAAAGTGGTAACTTCATTCTGCAGTCCCAGCCAAAAGAAACAGCTGTCATATTTTTTCCCCACATGGTTCATCCTTGGGTCTTTATCATTTCAAAAGTATCATTTTTTTTTCCCCAGCAAACAATAAAAATTCAACTTTCAATGTGCTTATTACTTTCAAGGAATTTCTTCTGTTCCTAGTGGTTTAGTGAAACTGTGAAAGCTGTTACTCTAAAGCACAGAAGATCTGTTTGCATAGCTTTCAAAGTGTAACTGCACCAGTTCCAAAGCAAAAGGAAAATGTCTACTTCTTCCACTTATATGGCCAACAATAACTTCTACATTCTGACAGAGTAATGTGTATACTGGCGGGGAGGGTAGTTTCAAAATACTTTATCAGGAAGTCCACAATTAAATAAGATGCAGATTCCCCAGATACCAATCCGAATTGATGCACAGGCTTCTTTGACTCCAAACTTCAAGGCTGCTCTTTAGGTTGTTTTTCTTTTAAACAGTCACAGTTACTTTCTCCACCAAGAACAACATTTATATATATTATATATACTAGTGTAGTTTCGTATAATAGAGGTAAACAGTAACTAAGAATTCTCTTAAATGACAGAACTAATACTTTATTGCAGAATCACAGAATGTATTGGGTTGGAAGGGGCCTTTAAAGTCCATCTAGACCAAACCCCTCCCTCCTGCGATAAGCAGGGATATCTTCACTCATCAGGTCATTCAGAGCCCAACCTTGAATATCTCCAGGGATGTGGCCTCCACTACCTCTCCAAGCAACCTGTTCCACTGATGTACTACCCTCATCTTGATTTTTTTCCTAATATCCAACCTAAATCTCCCCTTTTCTAGTTTAAAACCATTACCCCTGGTCCTATTGCTACATGCCCTCCTGAGCAGCTCTAAAAATAGCATCTGAAAAGATCTCAATGGGCAAACCACTGGGCTTGTAACAAAGTATTCACCTGCTTTAGAGATACAAGCCACAGGAAACAGTATATTACTTATTTACATTAAATTGAAAAATACTCTAGTGAAATGTATCCCATGGACGGCTTAATCTAGTAGCCTGTTAGGGAACAAATTGTATCTTCTGCTTTGGGACATAACACAGTAACAGTGAGGAGGCAGAGGAGACTGTTGGGAACAAGTTGAGTGCAGAAGAGCTGGGAAAGAAAGGGAATTTGTATTGTCATGTCCGTAACTGACCAACACAAAGTAAAGACAGTTCAAATGGAGCTGAAAGTGATTTAAAACACCGTTTATCTCCTAAATGAACTTCTTCACAATTACAGCAGAAGTATAACACAAAGAGCATGGTATGATACAGTAATGCCAAACTGTTCAATATTTCCAGTACTTTAAAGAGCCAAATGCAGGTTTTATATATATGTAATTATTTGAGGAAGCTTGAAATACTTTACCTTCTTTATGTTTATGGAAGACAATGAAAACTTTCCTGTTCTTCCTATCTTAACCTTTGCCTCTAACACAATGGAAAGGGGAAGGAGAAGAGTATTTCAGATAAGTCTATCTAAAAATTTAGAAGTATTAGAAGCCACATATATAATTGATATATAAAGCAAAATGATTAAAAGGCTCATATGGTTGTAACAGCTTTAATAAATAAAATTTCCCTGTGATCAAAAAGCAGTTATTGATCAACTGGCTAAAAGGTGGATAACTATTTTGATTTTTGTATAGGTGATTAAAAATTAATTTAAAATTATGAAGCAACATTGTAAAAGAAAGTCACAAGCATCCTCAATGATCTTGCCAAAGTAAAGATCAGTAGCACAAAATTAATTCCCTGTTAAATTCATCCTACTTTATCTCATCCTATCTTAAAAAATATCCTGGACAGTCATTCAGAAGCAAGTCGAGTGAAAAGAGCCAAATGAATCCCACTATCTTTTGAAACATGGATTTATGTCACCATACTCTGGGACTAGCTTTCTTCCTTTCATTTTCAACTCTGACAAATGGATATAGAAAAAAAAAATTCTTTAAGATTCTTTTGTAAGATTTCATAAACCAAAGCTCCCGTTTATGTACTGCTGACCTCAGTAACTGGCAAATGTGCATCCTCTCCCCTCCCCATAAGTACATTTTTAAAAATAATATATGATTATGAATGTTGCAATTTAGCTTGGCTCTAGTGGCTCATGTCTATCTATAGCATTAGAGGTTAGGTATCTTTGAGCCCTAGGTTGAAATATCCTTGAAAGCATTTGGCAAATCAGGAGTATGAATCCACAAAGAAACAGGCTCATTACTCCCCCCTGCCTTCATATTAACAGTACAGTGTCTTGGATACACGTAGAAAGGAGAGAAATCACCCTATAGCAGCATGTGAAGCTTTTGATGAATGTGTTGCTTTCCAGCAAATGGGAGATTTGTAGTCAGCCCAGTGTAGTAGGTTACCAGTCAAGATAACGATTTCTTCCACAGAAGGAATCCTTCTGATTTTGAAAGTATCTAAGACTGACCAAACACACCTGTTCAAATAACATTGCAGATTTCAGAAGTAGTAAGTTTAAAAAAACTCATCTAGTATCACAACTTAGAGCTGGGTTTCTAAGAGTCCACTGTTAAGTGGCAACAACAAACAACTTACCTTTTTAACAATGTTACTTCCTACGTGCCAAAACCCTGTTCTGCACAACTGCTCCCTATTTTAATTTCACCAGCAATATTACTGTCACAGCAGTCTACCTCTCTGTTTTAGCACTGAAAAATGGTAATACAATATATTTAAATATGCATATATGACAATAGGAACCTTAGCTTTCTTTGATGAGGGACTGAGAAATACAGGTCTCTAACGACTTCTAAAGTAATACTAAAAATACATCTCTTTACTCAGCAGTATTTCCTTTCCTTTCCATACAGCATGTGGTTTTTATTTATCTAACTCACCTCTGAGTACTTTACAAATCGGAAGTAAAACTCTAACAGCTCCATCACTAGTATCTACTCTTGTTCCCCCCCACCACCACCCTTAGACACACAATCTAAGAAGCTATGTAAGAGATGAATACAAGATGTAGATAGTACCAGATATTTTGGCTGATTACTTACATCATACTTTGCAATTCAGGCGTAAAGCTTGTCGATTTTCTTCCACCACTTGAAGAGGTAATTGTTGACATCGGGCTTGCCACTGTGCTGCTCATCTGAGTAAACAAAGAAATAGCAGCAGTTGAAATACTTGTATTTTATTTTAAAGAGAACATATGTATGCTTTGCACTAGATACTGAGAAGAAAAGCTTTTAGGGCTAGATGTGAAAGCAAAGACTCTGCATGCAAAAAGAAGCCTATCTGAGATATGTTTTCTGCACTAAGAGAGTTGATGTTTACTGTAACCAAAGTATAGGAAACATGCTATTTTTCCAAAGTACCACCTCAGTAAGCCATTGAGAGGTACCCTAGGAGCACCAGCGGAAAGTTAAGATAAAAACACTGCTATTCTGAGACACATGGTATTCCTAGACACCACTACCCAACACCCAAAACATCCTTTTTTTATTCCTAAGTACTAGTAAATCAAGTCCATACTGTCTCCACTGAGACTAAACCAAAATCCCAGAAAAAAAAAGATCGAACTTGATGAGCACCAAGATCAAAAGCTTCCCTCCTAAGTAATATGAGTAAATAAAGCTGATGTTTAAGTCTTCAAAACAGAAATGCATTAGAAAGAGTGGAACCTGACATCATCACAATACTTACATAACTAAAGGTATTATCTTTATGCACAATGTTTTATGTATTTCTACACAATTTTCTCCTTAAAAACTCCAAACCAAACCCAGGACAGTTCCACTCTTATTCTATCAATTATCTAACACATCTGCATTTTCCTCTTCAGTAACAAGCAATTCAAATGCCTTTACATCATTTCATTTTTTAAAATAACTTACTAAAACACTGACAAATCAAAATCTACCTAATTATGGACAACTCTATACATATGGAACAGGGAGTTTCATTTTCCCCTTCACAATTTTTTTAACAAATAGCTGCACAATCTACATAAGTCTCCTGCTAAATAGAATATACTCCTGCCAGGTTTCTTCCTGCACAGTGGTAACAGTTCAGTTGTACTGTCATTCCTTGTACTATCAGTAGTAACAACAATGAAAACCATATGTTAATATAGTTCTCTTTGCTGTAAGACCTCTAAAGAGGTCCTTCCTTTCTCCACTTAAATTTTACAGTTAAGATTGCTTTTTTAGAAAAGTATCTAAAATTATATGACCAGATTTATATTGAATGTCATTAAATACATTGCAATCACTCACAAACATTACAAATTGGTTTACAAAAACATTGTAACATTCTAAGTACAAAATTTAAGATACTTTCAAAGAGTAACAAAAGAATTACTGTTTTGAGAGACTGATGACGTAACAGCACAAGGATGAACAACAAAAATAAGTTAATGCATTTAGATATGTTTACTTTTTTATGAATGCTTTCAAGTAGATTTTCAGACTTCTGCTCATCTTCAAGCAGATACTAATTTAGGTCCCCATCCTGCAAGCACTTATGCACATGTGTAACATTAATCACAAGTTTACTCCCACTGAAGTCTGATTTTAATCACATTACTAGTTACTCACCAGTCTTAAGCATTGTCAGGACCCTGCCACAATCAGTGGTTACCAAAGAGTCCAATAATCTAAACAGTCAAATTAGGGAGTTGGTTTCTTTTAAAAAAAAAAGTAGAAAAACATAAAAGTCTATGACATGTAGGAAGGTGACAGTACTTCTAGGAAAGCTGTATGTACACATGGAAGGAAGTAAAGAAGCAACTGCACTAGCACCTGGAAAGAGGCCAAAAATTTGAGGTTTATAGGCATTTTACTCTTCATTATTTGATTGGGACTGATTATGATGCCTTTTAATCGCAATGTATTTATATCAATATCACAGTATCAATATTCCTAAATATACATTAATGCACTGTAAATTCTGTACTTTACCCAGACCTCAGAAAAAATAGAGGCATTCCTCTAATGCCTCAGTTAACACGTTCTAAAACAACCATAGAACTCCTGAAACGTACCAAAGTGTGTCTGAAAGTTTAAAAAGTGAGTGACACTAAAAGACTCAAGATCAACATAGTGGAGGCCCCATCCCTGGATATGTTCAAGGTCAGGATTGACAGGGCTCTGACTGACCTGATCTAGTGAAGATGACCTTGCTTACTGCAGGGGAGTTGGACTAGATGACCTCTAAAGGTCCCTTCCAACCTCACACATTCTGTGATTCTATGATTCTACAAGGGTTTTGGTTTGTTTCGTTTGGGTTTTTTTAGGGTGGGGTTTTCTTTTTCCAACAAGCTACATCATATAAAACATATGGTGCTTTTTTAAATCCAGGGCAGACATTTCCCTTCATCCATGAGGTTCAGTTCTGCTAATTTATGAAGCCATATGACAACTGCATAGTTGCCTCCTCACAGCCTAACACTTGTGACTCGTGCATGTCCTATTGTTGAGTAAATACTTTAAGGTTCCTGTCCTACAAATGGACAAGAACAGTTTAATTAAAAAAACTTGGAGGACCGTACATCTGTATAAGCATCAGCAGGTTTGAGAGCTGAAAGCTTATCAGCTACTGCTTTGCTAAAAACTTAGTCTTCCTACTGCAACCAAATGATTTAACTTTCAAATCAAGCAGGTGTACAGCATTTTCTTGACATAAAAAACCAACAGCTTGTCAAGCTTCATCAGACCCTTTACAATAATTACTTCCACAGCCCACATTTTGTTTGATGGTTTAGATAATTAACTTCTTTACACATCAAAGTCCTATTGTCCTTATGTTCTATTTCCTTTCTTCCAGACATTAAAAAAAAAAATTAAAAAAATCATTGAAAAGCAGAAGCACTCTCAAATCAATTTTCTTCAATAAGTACAGCTAACATGGAACTGAAAAGCCTACTGTAATCTTCAATGGGTCAATATACTGTATTTGTTTTAGCTCCAAACTGAGAGGCAGCTGTTTGCCATATTCTACAAAATGAATTCAGATGTTCAGATTAGGTCACAGATTATTTCAACATGCCATGTTTTAATCATGAGCTCTAAGCAAGGAGAAGATAACTTCTGATTAACAGTATCTGGACTAGTAATTATGAGTTCCTACACAAACAGGTCCAGCTTTTACAAATTCTTTTCCCATAAGTAAAATATTACAATCAAACCTATAATAAAAATACACATTAAATGGCATATATAATAGTTAATATAAATATTTTAAAACATCTACTGTAATCTCAATGTCTTCCACATTGAAGAGTCACAACAGAAAACAGCATTTGTTCCACAGGAATCAGCAGTTCTGATATTTCTCATCAAGTCTAGGCCCATCCTTCTCCCCAAGGTAAGATACCTGGGCAGACTTCCATTTCATAGCCACTCTGAAATTACTAAGTGACACCAACTCGCATCAATGGTTGTCCAGTCAGGACTCCATCTGTATAACCCACCCACTTATGATCCAGTTGAGAGACAGGCAAAAACTGAAATTCTACATCACCTAAAACTTGAACTTAATACACAGGCTATAAATCTAGCCCCTACCCATAGGGCACCAAATCTCCAAGCTATTTCATATTATTTGGGACATACATAAGCAGTCTTACTATATATATATAAATATACACACGCAGAGAGACATATATAGTCAACACCTCCATCTTCTAAATATACAAATACTTTCATCAAGCACCACTGCCAACATGCCACATGGGGATCTAAGAGAATGGTGCATCTAAATCAACACTACAGTCCTCCAATTCAAATGAGTGGTTCGAAATGGATAATGGAAATTCGTTTATCATCTAACTTGTTCAGGTCCAAAAAAATCCACTTCTTGTGTAACAAGAAATGGCTTTGCTTATAGGCAGCATGAAGAAACACTTCTATATTCCCTAAACTCAGCCTCTGAAGAGCACAGCAGATAATGCAAAGGCACAAGCTTTCAAGGAACAGCCAGACGGAATCCAGGCTTAGAAGCAATCTGTGGGCAGGCCGTGACACAGCTGCATCAGCATCATCTGTGCACAGTAATACTGTTCAAAGCAAGGGATGCAATCTCAGCTTTTTTTCATTTTTTTAATTAACCAAGTATCACAAAGTGGAATGTATGCACTATTCATGCTAAGGATAACACGTTACATCTGCCACTGCTGCATCCATTTATTTACCTGACGGACTAGACACTTAAGATAGGTTTATTTTAAAGTGAATACCAGAAAGAAATATTCATCTTATACCTGTCAAGGCACAGCCCATCTTTCACCACCCAGACAAATAAGCATCTCATCTTTAACCATGACACCCTTTCTTGGAATGAAACACACTTGGAAAGCCCACATGAATACAAGGTGTACAGCTGAACATCATTTCCCCCTTTCCAACAGTAAGGCAACTCAGCCATCCCATTTAGAAGTTATAGGCAAAACAGGTACATCTGATAACAAAGGTTAACACAAATCTTCTAATAGACACAGGCATAGATTTTGGTCCAAAGAATGAAATGCTTCTTATTTCATCTTTAAAACTGTCCTGTTCCACATCCCTGGAGATAAAATAAACCTAAATGTTCATTTCTACGTCTCATCGGAAAGCATCTTTGTGCACTAATGTTATCAAAGACCAGTAAACAAGCACAACTCTCACTGACTGTGAAGGGAAAAAAGAGTCACTAACCAACTGCAGACTAAAGCATAACCTTCTGACTCTATTCTGCATAACAAGCTCTCTATTTTACATAGAATTACTGAGCGTGGCCTCATATTTTAAGCTATTATTTGTCCATCCACGAGTAGACATGACAGTTACTTAAGCCTCTTCTGAAACAGACCACAGAATGGTCTGGACTACTGAAAGAATACTAACACACAGATGTAACTATTTTGTTTGAGATTGAGAAACATACAGCATAATCTTACATGAGAGGTATGCCTCCACATCTGGAGATGTTTACAAACACTTCTCAGAGTTTCTAACTTGAGCCTTCTAATCAGAGCTCTGTCCTTTCCCAGAAGTGATTTATTTATTTTTAACCAAGAAAGCTCAGAAAATGAATCTAATGCATCTGCCCACCTCCCTCTGAACTGAACGTGCAGCACCTCCTGTGAAGCTCTATGCCACATTTGGTAGCTAATGGCACTGCAAATTAAGCACCAATGACTTTTTTTCTTCCTTCCTAAAAATGCTTCTGCATCACAGTGTAAAGACTAGAGAACCTGTAACCAACAGCAAAATTTATATAGCTTCCAGAATCTGGCTCTTGTAACTATATTTTGGGGGTGGAAGGGAATAGCAATTCTCTTTACAAATATTTTAATTGTATTCTGACTCTTCCATGTCAAATAGCTGATAACTGTATAGACATGCAATTTAGTGATCGTGACCTTCCTATAGTATTCCTTGATGATTTGCACTGAAGGAAATACAAGGTGGTCTCTGTAACCACCTTGAAATCACATACTTCAGCCTTCAAAGATGAGCAAACCCCAACCTGCAACTTACCCAGTATTTTGCTTTTACTGAAGAGTACAGCATTTCTATATGAATATGCAAATCATAGAATGGTTTTGGTTGGAAAAGACCTTCAAAATCATCGAGTGAAACCATCTATCCAACCCTGTTAGGTACAAAACTAGATCATGTCACTTAGTACAACATCTACCCTTATTTTAAACACCTCCAGGGATGGTGACTCAACCATCTCCCTGGGCAGCCTGTTCCAATATCTGACAACCCTTTCAGTAAAACCCTTGAGACAAAGCCATTGGTCAACTGTCCACAATTACCTGTCCAGGAAGTTGACTATATCAGGGTTCTTTAGCTCCTTCATTACCAAGATCTCATTAATAATCAACTCCTTCTTGGGTAGTTTCTGCAGGTTTATCTGTTTCATAGCAACCTGAACAGGATAAATAACACCTCAGTTCTGCCAGTACACTTCATTGCTCATTTGCCAACAAGCAAATACTGTAGTCATCAGTGTTCCCATCTACCTTTAGTTCCATCTTAAATTTTAAGGTTAGGATAATGCAGTTGGATACTTTTCAAAGCACAACCAAGTTTAACCCCTTCTCATCACTAGCTTTATACTTTCCTCTGTATTATTTCTCTCTCTAGACCTCTGTCTGCCTTCATCTGTTCAACTCCTTTTAAGACAGCATTATCTTCCCAGCCATCACACTGATTACCTCCCTCCACCTCCTTTCACATCACCCTGAGCTGCGTTTAGTTCAATATCTGAAATACAATTTTAAAAAGACTTCATAATACAGTTCCACCCTGACCTTAATAGAACATTCTGGTCTGTCAGAAGTTTGCCCTGTTGCTGCCCTCAACTTAGGGCATCAGCATATCCAAAATTCTTAATCAAGAGTAACTAGCCAAATGTATACCCAGGATAAGAATTTTCTCCAGTTCTTACTGCTGAACTGTTCCTCTCCTTTCTGAAATCAGTGCTTGCCAGTGTAAATCTATGTTTTCTAGAGCAGAAAGCATCTACCTCCATTGTTCATTATTTGCACAACTCCTAGGACAAGAGAAAATACAGGAAGAACAGCCACAGCTTTAATATAAGTTACAACCATGAATATTAGTTCTTAATAATCAGGTCTAATAGTAAGTACCATTCAGGGGACAACCCCCCCTTTCAAAGACTTCAGTCACTGATGATATTCAAGAGGTTTCTGCTAAAAGGTATTCTCATTTACATGAAAACACATTTTTCTTCACTGTTTAAGCACGACTTTTAAAAGCATTTAGTACTAGAGAAGCCTACCAATAATTCTTACAGTTTACCTGAGATGGTAGCAAGAGTTTGGCCAATACCTAGCTGCTGCAAATCACCTCTTCTATACAAGCTCCTGGCCACTTACAATTCCTGTCACATCTTCTGTGACAGTTTAAGGAGCTGCATGAACTGGAAACTTTGCAGCTGATTCTGTGAAGGTCTGACTGTAATCAAATTTAATACTTCAAATGTATGCAAAAATACAGGAGCAGAGAAAAGCCAGAGGTTCCATATCAATATAAATTTACTCTGTGTTAGCTTGCAAATGAACACATACTAAGATAACTACAAATTAACCATTACATGTAGCATGGTTATCTGAAGCACAGATTGCAGATATAATCAATATCTTTTTCATTACCTTTGACAACACACAGTTTTCTGGTAAGCTTGTAACTGAGTCACTACAGCCCAGCTTCATGAGAACACAGGCCTAACTTCTTTCCTTTTCTTTACAACCTTCACATACCTATACACGTGGATATATTACAACTGCAACAAAAGCATCAACTCAATTAGTTTCTCTGGTATAATTACACTGCCTGGGTTTGGCCTCATGCCTTGAAACACCCTCACAGTAATGACCTAGAAAGACACTGTCTAGCTAGTCTCACTGCTCAAGGGCATCACATCAGAATGGCAATAAAAACATGAACAATATTCAGCATTGCTCTGGACTATTATACAGAAGTAATTCTTAAAACACTTGTAACTTACTAAGTTGCAGCTTGCTTACACTGACAAGTTAGTAATTGACTAATCAAATTTCAGACAGCTCCAGTCCGTGTTAGTCAAAATTGAGCCCATGAGACTAATTCAGCTGGTTATGACACTCAGAGGCTTAGCAAATAGTCTAAAGGCTACTGAATCCTGTTAAACCTTAAGCAATGTTTCAAAATCCATGCATTTGAAAATTTAGCAAAAAGCCTGTAAAGCATAAAAGAATTTCTTGTTTACTTCTCAGAGACATGACTTTGAGTTTTCCCTCCTGTCTTTTCAGCATATTCTGGTTAGACACCAAGCTTTTCTTCAGAATCACCATGGCTAAGAATTTCTTTACCTAAACAAAACATAGCATTTTCACTACTTTCACAAGACTTGGGAGATGTGGCTTTCAGAAAGCCAGAAAAATATTGCTACAGCTGGTAATGCTACTTTTAACATCAGCATTCCCATCTATACAGCAACAACACACAGGACAAGAAGGAACCAACATAAAATAAAACCCTATTTGCATGTTAGTTAGGGTAAATGCACGTTAGTAACATGTAACATGCAAATATGAACCTGTGCAAAGTTCACTGAAATTAACAGAAAGACAGACACCGCCTTCCTTGACACTTGGATCCAGCCAACAACCAAGAAAGAAATGCAAATAGGGAGAGAGGAGGGTGCACTGCACCCTGCCCAGGAACTCAGCCTTAAACCAAAGGGAAGGAGAGGCCTGTACCAAGAAAGAGAAAAATATAGGAGTTAGACCAGGCTTCAAAAGAAAAGTTAAGGGTATCTTAACACCACTGCAAACCTTGCAATAGATTCACTCTTAGGACAGCAAATCATCAGGTTCTTACCTCCATTTCACACACAGAGCAATAAGTATTTTGCATGTATATTGTGCTTTGCATTCAGAGACTGCAAAACATTCATTTGTATAATTTCTAGGAACTTGTAAGAATTTGATCTGTACATAGGACGTATAAAAATACGGTTACTAGGTGGAAAGCAACTTAAAGGCTACACATACAAGACCAGCTGTTATTCCTAGGGATTTTTTAGGATCTACCAGTAATTTCTGTAAGGATTAATAATTTCTATAAGGCCTATTGCAGAATTCCTATTAATAAGCTGCTATGCCTGTCTGTGCAAAGTAAATAAAATCCGCTTCCTCCCGAGAAAAATATAAAACTACTGACATTTCACAGCATCAGAGCAACAAGAAGCAATCAGTAAAATTCAATGGTACATGGCACACCACAGGCCAAAGCCTGGCCTCTGTCATGTAATACCAAGCCTACAATGAATGAAAAAGTTCTAGAAGCACCATCAAAATTAGTTTCAAGACAACAAAACAAACAGGGCAGGGTAAACACACACACACAGCAACACATGCAGGCCACGAGAAAAGGGATGCAAGAGCAAAACCAAGCCAAAGCTGCTTGCTGTGACCTCCCAGCAGCCAGCAACCCCAGGTCTAGCGCTTCCACCCAAAAATCTCACGGGTAAGGAGGCTGCGGAGCTGGGAGCGAGCTGGCAGCCAGCTCCCATGCAGCATCGCTCCTCAGCATCTTGGCTTCAGTGCCAGAGCGGATGGCTTCATGCGGAAAAGCCCTTTCTCAAGGTAGCTGGCCACACACCCCCGCAGCGGGTACATACACCTCACAGGCTGCTGCGTGCACCTGGCCAGCACAACCCACAAACGAAAGCCCCCACCGAGATCCACGGGGTTAACAGGACCCCCCACACACACACACCCCCCAGCCACCCCCTCCCACCAAGCAGCACTTCACAGGTATCACCGACTGGGAACACACAAGGTTAATATTTCTCAAGGCCCCAAAGATGAGCAGCCCTGCCAAGTTAGTTAACAGCAACACATCGTCTAATTACGTGCCCTCGCTGGTGACTCACTCAAAGGCTCACCCCCGGGGACGGATGGATGGGTGGGTAGGTGGATGGATGGATGAGGAGGCGGCTGAGGTGTGCAGGGGAGGGAGGGAGGGTAGGCAGGGAAGAAGGCAGGAAGGAAGGAGCAGCCTGGCTTGCTGGTGCCCAGTCCCCCCCCACCCGTGTGCGGCTATCCGAAGGGGAAAAGCAGGGGGGCAGGAACTGAACCTCGTCCCTTCCCCTCCAAGCGCTGCCTGGACCGAGGCAAGAAACGAGGGGGGCGGAAAACGGCGGCCTCTCTCCCTCTCCTCCCCCCGCCGCCGCCACTGCAGCCTCAGCTCCGGCGCTGAGGCTCACACGCTGCGAGGGGGGGTAAAATGGCGCCGCCCGCGGAGGGGAGGGGCCGGTTCCGCCACACACCGGCCGCGGCACATCGCCGCCTCCATCTGCTGTGTGGCAGCCGCGGCCTCCCAGGGCGAGGGGTGGAGCCGACCGGGGCGGGGCCTCGCCGCAGCTTCCTCCCCGCTGCCGCCGCCGCTGCCGTTCCGCTCGGCTGGGCTCTTCTGAGTTCCCCTCGGGTGTCTGCGGGATCGCTCTTCCCGACTCGCCTCCTGCAGGTGCTAGCTGCCGGCTGAGAAGAGGGCTCGGGCGGCAGTGGCCATCCCCCTTCCCCCTCAGCGCCGGGCGGCGATCAGAGGATTCAGGGCTGCTCTGAGTGTTAAGAAGCGGGGAGGGTGCCCCGCAGAAGGGAAGGTGGGCGCTTACACAGGTGTCTGGCCTCGCTGCGCGTCTCAGAGCTGTGGAGGTGTTGGAAAAGAGCACAGTGAAGCCATACTGCCACGCAGCAAGTTGTACAGCTACCATCCCAGGGGGGTTAAATGCTGAAATGCCTTCAGTCCATAAGCAGGGCCTACACTTTCCCTTTCTTCACAGGCAGCTTTCCTCTTCCTGTGTCCTGTCAGCTCCAGCAGCTTACTGGGGCAAGTTGGAGCATTTAACCTATCTTCTTTTAACCTTTTATTCCTTCAACACCTCTGAATTGTAGGGGTTTTGTCATTCCAGTCATCTGCCGGTTTGTTAGGAGGCAAGCTTCCATGTACCACGGTGTGGAAGGGAATTAATGAATGTGACTGACAGAGGTTAACAGAGTTAGTGCTTACTTCATCACCCAAAATCTTGCTTTTCTTGGAGGTTTGCAAGGTGTGTTATGGTCTGGTTTATGCTTTGTCTTTCTTAGTTGGGCTTTAATTCAGATTCCTGCCTGATGCTGAACAGGATCCATGTTGTTTCTACTAGGTTTCATTCTAAGAAACTGACAGTTTAGAGATACTGTTTTACATGCACCTTAGCCTTTTATTTCTCATTTTTGAGGGATGAGAAAAGGAGTAAGGAGGAATCTCTGGCATCCAGTGCAATGATCTTAACACTGTAGAGTCCATCTGAATCCCAGATTACTGGAAAGTCACCTTATTTTCTGCCTTTTTCTCTTAGCTGCCTTCTGCTACCCTTACTTTTTTCTTTTCTTTTTTTTTTTTCCTACCATTCACTCCCCATCCCTACTACTTCATATAAACACCCCATCAGTCTCCTGCAAGTTGTTTCCTGCTCATTCCCATCTCCCACCTCAGCTTCAGAAAGAGGGGGCAATTCTGCCACTCACTGCCGAGTGCCACCAGCCTCTCCCCTTTCTACTCATGCTTACAGTTATGAAAGTAAAGCTGCTTCCAGCCAAAGCACTGACAGAGGCAGAGCAAAACACGTAAGAGGCCTTGTGCTGCTGATTCTTGTGTGCACAGCAAAGTCGACTTACTGCTTATGAGGAGGATGGCCTGATCTATTCCTTCCTGTTATATGTTGTAAAACCCCTGGGCAGCCCCCGCCAAAGCAGGGTTATTGATAAGCATTTTCCTGGTGAAAAGGAGAATGAAAGCATTCTGGCAAGATATGGGAGATGCTGTGGTCTTCTTTGAGGTAACTTGAGTTTTTCAGCCAAATTCTGTGATTTGTTAAACCCTTATATTAAAATGAGGAAGGCAAGGCAGCATAGTGCTGACATGTCTATGAGAGGCACCATGCATATCTTCACGTATTCCAGATTTGGTAGGACAGGATAATTTGAAAACATAGAACATACAGAAATGACTGTGCTGATTCCATATGGTAATTTTAACAAGGGGATCGCTGGGATAATAGGGTTGAGCATGTCCAATATGAACTATGTAATTTCCAGGAGCTTGAATAGAGGCAACGTGACTTGGTGAGGTGCCTGAAAAAGCACTGACAGAACATTTTCTGACAATTTCTGTTCTGAACAAACCCCTTTTGCCCGCAGTGAGCCGTTACCACTTCAGAAGTGATTGAAGTTACTGCCCAGTGATGAGGCGGGCTGATGAAAGAACATTCCCCCTGTTGCCCTTTCCATAGGTGATAACTCCTGGCATTGTAATTGACCAAGACCCTTACTTGTTGGCTGTGGAATCTTAAATCTATACCAAAATATTTACTAGCAGACAGAAGGAAAGAGGACAGAGGAGAACAATGTCCCTTCTAGCACTGTGCATTACTGTGGTTGGTAGAAGTGCAGTGGCTGCTCCCTACTTGAGTCTGCATTCTTACTATATTTCACAGAGGGGGTGGGAGGAGGAGAAAAACCTGATCAAGTTTTTCTTATGCATTACACAGAACCAAAAAAGGGCACGTAGAAAATTATTTTCCATTTTCAGGTCACCTTTCAGATCATAAGGTCATTATAAACTGTCTCAGCACTTTTACAGACTGGAGTCTGCTCAAACCATAATGCTTACAAAGTTTCACTTTGAATAGGCGTGATTTTCTCTGTCATTTGTTTTCACTTTTTATTTCTCTCCAGAACATAAAAAGTCAGGAAAAGATTTTATTTTCCCCTACATAGCATATAATTTACATCAATCATCCCAGGAGGTCAGTACCACTGGGGTGTCATTTAAATACAATGAATATAAAGTAATGAAGCTCTTGCTGGAGTGGATGGCCACAATTCTCAGAGAAAGAGAGAGAGAGTTTCCAAAGCATGTGGAGAAAACACAACGGGAGACCGAGTGAATTCATCACACCACAAAAATGTCTCCATCCTGTCGACAAAGTCATTAAAGGAAAATGAACCATTGTTACTCTAGATGCTTGCATTCCTTTGGCATAATAACCTCAGTATAGAAGCATTGGTGCAAAGAGAACTTACACACAAGAGAAAAAAAAATAATTAATCCACTTAAAAAATAATAATAAAAAAGCAAGTATCCAGATTATGTAATGAAAGAAATCCTCAGTGCTCCAAAGAAGAGATGGAGCCTCTGCAGAAGCCACAACTAATCAGGAGCCGTATGCAGTAGTACAGGGTGGTTTCTTTTCCTCCTGCCAACGAGTCAAAGCAAATGCCAACACGGACAATTCTTTTCAGATAACCCACAAATGTTGTTCTCCTTTAATTGCATGAATGGTTCTACCCTTTGCTGATCCATAGCTATCCCGAGTTTTAAGATCCCATGTTGAGATTTCTCCAGTACCGTTTCCCTTTTCATATTTGTTTGCTTACAGTAATTTTTTCAGTCTCCATTAAACCAATCTGTGAGGAATGTGGGGATTAGAGAGGTTTGCTTTGTTCGATTGCATTTAATTCTTTGGCAAAGGGTGTCCAAATAAGAGAAAGTATCATGTGCATACAGTAAATCAAACAAATTTCAGAAAACAGACTGTACTTCTGCAGATGTCCCTCAAGGAAACACTACTTTAATGCAAACCACCATGCAACCCCTGGTTAAAAAAAAAAAAGGTAGCATATAGAAACCTGCAGCAGAAATCCCTCCCTTTATTATAAATTATTCCATGGTATGGCAAAGTCCACAAAAACAGAAGCATGCTAATTAAATTATCACCGTTATTGTCAAAACCATATAGGAATGTACTACATAGAAATGCACAGATTGCATGAAGTATATTTTAGAATACAAACCCAATGCACTAATTTCAGCAAACACTGAAAAGGAAAACTGGCCTTGATTTATTTATAGCAACTGCACTGGAGCAGGGACCCTACGCAAAAGTGAGCAGAGAGTGCTGCTGAGGAAACACATGCCAGGGAACACCAAATCATACCTGTTAATTACAACTAATAGGCTTGCAGACAACAGCAAGCATGCTTTTTATCCGTCATTTACAGCCACTGAAGTGTAGGGAAGTGAATTGGTTTGCTGGCAAATGTCCCAATTAATTGGGCGTGCTATTTATTAAGGTGCTGATTAAAGTGTACTCTGCAATATAATAGTTGAGTATGAAGTTGCCAACTCTTATTCACTCCTGGCTCATATGGATGAAAGCAGGAGAGTAGACTAGAACAATATGAAAATAATGATGTATTCTGTGCCAAAATGGATTTAAGGCAATTCCAATGTCTGAAAATTAAAGACCTGGAGAAACAGAATTAGGTAGCACCGTGGTTTTGAAGGTAGAAGTTTGTGTTGTGTAATCCAGTTGTGACCAAGAGCTTCAATCTGTGGTAGTAATTTTGCACATGTGTCAATGCCTCTCTCAGAAACCAACACTGTAGGCCCACCCTTAAGTAAGGGGCATATGAATAAAACAGAAAATAGGATAAAAGCAGGGGCTAGTTCCTGACTCATCTGAGTCAATTTACTTGAAGAAAAACTACTTGGAGGCGTCCTTTTCCCAGCCACCGACTCCTTCAGCCACTCCAACTGCACTGAGGCTACAGCTTAAATCATGATATTTTGTAGTAGGCTATTCAAAACCATGGCTTCCACAAATGAGGTTGGGAGTTTCCACACACACTGGAACAAGACATATGCTAATTGTATATATTATCTGAAGTAACACTTGAGGTTTGATCTCAACCAAGATAACCACCAGAGCAAACCAAAGTCATGATTTGTACCAGCAAAGAATTTCTTGGTCCCGGATCATTCTTAACTTACCTTGTTAGCACTGATGCAAGACCTGGATAGAAAGACTGACTGGCCATGGTTCTTAACATACTTACAAGTCTGCACATGCTTTTTTTTCCCACCTACTTGCCACAATGGTCGCAACATATTGGCAACATCCAGTATTGTGCCTCTACAGCTAGAGATATTGAAGGGTGACCGTTATGATTAGACATTCAGCCAAAAGGCTCTCACAACAGAAATTGTCTTGGTGCAGAGTCTTTCCTACAAAATTGACTGTGTCCAAAAAACATACAACTCTGAAAATAGCACTATGGCAGTTTGCTAGATGTCGCCTTCACTTAAAAATGAAAGCAGTAAAGAGGAAACAAAGCTCCAATTCTCCCAAGCAAGGGGAAAAGACAACACTAGTAGCCAGAGTAGCTAAGGAGCAGGTAACAGTTTTGGCTAAACATTGTCCATATGGATCTCAAGGTATTCACTGAGACAAAAAAGTATCAAGAGAGATTCATCACCCTTGTAACCATACCTGCCCATGGCTCTTGCTCTCCTGCCTGCCACCATTTGACTGAAACCACTGTACTGCACAAAACACACAAACAAAGTAGCTG
This sequence comes from Gallinula chloropus, assembly GCF_964237585.1. Lineage (NCBI taxonomy): Eukaryota > Metazoa > Chordata > Aves > Gruiformes > Rallidae > Gallinula > Gallinula chloropus. Next base: position 117,313,648 of record NC_140087.1, on the reverse strand, counting down.
AACCAAAAGGACGGTGATTAATAACAGTACCTATTTTGCCTACTACAACACCAGGAGTAGGTTTCCATTTCAGATACAGCTACCTAAAATTGTCTGGCTACATGTGGGCTGCCTTTGGGTTCCCATTCTTCTCAATGGAAACTCAGCCAACATGGTTAGTGCAGGCAAGAGACTAATTCGGTTCATCCACCAGCAGACATCTACATTTTGTCATTAGAACTTGCTCTCTAGAAGCCACTGACTGCATTTCCTAGGGATGAGTTTAGTATATCTACTCTGGGCTTACTCTTTCTGAAGAGTAAAGGGCAGAGTATAGATCCCAACCTAATGTATGCCAGGCCTGTGGTCATTTCTTAGGTAGCCCAAGGCATCTGTAATGGCACTGGAGGCTTAATTCTAGGCGAGTCAATTGAGCCTTAAATCACTACTGAGTATAATGGGAGCTTAAACAGCTAGCTTAAGTATAAACATTTACATTGTAGACAACCAAACTTAGGTGCCTGAACCTCGAACCAAGCTCTCCTCCAGCTGTCATTTGTCCAAGGGAAAAAAAACATTTATGTAGCTGGTTTTTACCTATACTAGATACATAAATTGGTGTATTATGTTGCTTGCAGAAAATTTTCAGGTTTCTGAATCCTTTGTATCCTTAACAAAAATACATCTGGGGTCATTTTGCCGTGGAGAGCAGGTGTGAGCCTCAGGTTAACAGTGGCCAAATGACGTGTTTAGGTTATTAAGAACTCCTGCCGTAAGCCTTTGAAAGATAAGTGTGAATTAACCAGAACACTGAGCTTTCCCCTGCAGAGAATATTAGTTCTTTTTGGATTGCATATTCATATAATGAAAGTTTCCAGAATCAGTCCATTCAAAACATTCATTTCTTGAAATATAGGAATAGTGCCAGGAATTTGCATCAAATTACTCCTGGACTGTAGAATAAGTAACATCAGCCACAGGTTCCTAAGGATTTAACTTCCTCAATGTCCCGAAACAAATTTGTGTTATTTAACCGTGCAGAGCAGGTTAGAGTGCTGAGTTTATGGTTCCCCAAAACTTTTCATCCCTCAAGGTGGGTGCCCAGTGATGGTGATCTGCGTACATTAGATATCAGATAAAAAATGTATCAGAGAAGCTGCTTTTTTCTTCTTTTTTTTTTTCCTCTGAATAAATGTTTAAATATTTAGGGCCAAATTCCATTGCTAAACACAAGAACACAGCTCTCTTTGAGTTCATTGGAGTTGTGCATGTGTATCTAAGAGCAAAACTTGGCCCTTATGTTTTAGATTTCAGCATTAAGCTTCCAGTGTAAAGGAACGTGTGATCTGTAACACACAGGAAAGCGGTAAGACCCAGTTTTAAAGGCAGGGTACAATTAGACATTTCTCTCTTTCTTTTGGATAAGAAGCAGTGCCTTCAGCCGAGCTCCTGAGATTCTTCTTACCTCTTCTCTAGACAGTCTTCCTTCTGCAGAAGGCGCTTCTCTGGCCACTTTGCTCTATTCTGTGGCTGGCAAACAGAATAGGATACTTTTTTTATTTCTTTGCTACTTGCCTTCAGTTTCCATTCTGCCAGTTTCAACTTAGCACCATGATGGAAAATACAGAAGAACTTCAAAATACTCTTAGACCAGTGAGTTAGATACCTCTCTTACAATTATGAACAAGTCAAGATGGTGATTTTTAAACTATAGGCAATGTGTTCAGATCAGCCAAAGGGCGTATCCAGTCATCCTTTCCAATGAACCTATATTACAAGTGGGATCAGCTAAAGCACTTTTACTGGGAATTGCTGCAGAGTGCCAACACAGAACTCTTGAACCTGGAGAAATTCTTCCCCTATTCTTGTTATCTTTTTTATCCCTCAGTTATAAAGCAGTTGTAAAGTATCTAGAATCTTGAGTGTCTGTATTATTTATAAAGGCTCATATTCATCTAATGTCCAGGGCCAGGAAACACAAAAAATGACTGCAAAGTACTTGTGCAATCTGATGTGAATGCCATAGGACACACAGTCTGATAGATACTTGTACCAATGCCAAGAAAATAAATAAATAAACAAATAAATAAATAAATCTTCTGGGTATAAGTGCAGTGATTGACCACTGAAATTTCTCCAGGGTTTCAAAATTCCTCAAAAATTACTTAATTACCTTTTCCCATCTAATATAGTTCTGGATTTTCTTGTTATCAACAAAAAAAATACACTGACTGTTATCAGCTCTTTGAGTGTACTGAACAGTTCATATATTTTACAGACCTTTGTGAAAGTCAGGTCCTTGTTGGGGATTAAAGTTTTTGAGGGATGGAAGGATTTTGGAAGATTCTTTATAAAGTTGACTGTCTACAGATTCTTTTTCTGTGGTAATATGCTAATGCTAATGGCATTCAGCACAGCAGAGAAAGATGGTTTAAAGTTTTGCAGATGCAATTATAAGTAAGAATGATCTTCTAGCTTCCTTCGGCCTTTTTAAAATCTTGGACAGAGAGAGAGACAGACATTCAGATTAAACATTTATCCTTCTAAAAATGTTGCTCCATTTGTGACCAAAATAATATTTTATGGCATTCATTGCAAAGGTCAACTAGAAGTTGTTCTGTACAAAATAGCATCTTCTTTTATCAGCTGGAAAATAACTTCTGCTTCTGTTTCCTCCCTCATATGCAAGCTTATTCTTTGCCCAATTGTAAAAATAAATACCATAGGAAAAGAAAACTTTGGTTACAATCAATTTCTTTTGTGATGCTTCTGTGGAGCCAGTCAATTAATGGTGGACATCTAAGTAGAGATACCAGTAGAAGTCCAGGCTGGTTTGGCAGTTTAGTTTCCTATGCTTTTTCAGGTAAGAACACATAGTGTAGGAAGGGGCTGCCAAATTCAGCATTATGAAAGATGTCATCAGCTTCCTGTCATGAAAGTATTCATCAGTTGCTTATGGCATGGGTATCTTCTTCTAACAACTGTTCTATCAAAGTCAATGTTTCTTTAAATTAGGATGCATGATACTAAAAATCATCCAGCTTTGACGATTGGCTTGTTCCCTTGCATACCACATTTATAGAGATAAGTGAGAATACATTAAAAATCCTGTACCTCACCTGACATCAGCATAGCAAGTCACAGCCCTTGCTGATGCTGCAGGCCTTCCACTGTTCCCAGGTTTAATGAACTGGCCCTTCTATAATGTGGACATTTCAGTAGGTATGCACCTACCTGTTGCAGTTTTGTGAGGCTGTGCTGCTGAGGTGGGTTTTTTAAGCAGCAGTTATAGTTTTCTGCCAGCCTAAACTATAAACAAAGAGCAATTCAAGGCCAAAGTTGTGGCCTGAGAGGTAGCAAGCACCTCTGAGAATCACATATAGGAGAAAACAACCCAGCAGCAGCTGCATTTTGCCACCGGGGAAGGGAGCGAGAAGATGTAACGAGCTGTGCAGACACCAAGGCTGGGGAAGGGCGGGGGAGGAGGCGGCCCAGGTGCCAGAGAGAAAGATGCCCCTTGCAGCCCATGGAGAAACCCATGAAAAAGGCTGAGACCCCACCTGCAGCCCGTGGATGGAGCAGGTGGAGACATAGAGAGTATGCTGTGACCCTACATTGGAGCAAGCCGCTGCCAGCACTTGCAGCCCATGGAGAGAAACAGACACACAGAGATGAGTGAGAGAGAGATTTGCACCGGAACAGGTTTGCTTGGGGGAGGCTGGTGACCCCACAGAGGATTGGGACTGAGAGACATTGTGATTTATGACTGCCCGCCATAGTAGTGACCCACGCCAGGGCAGCCTGTGAATAGATAAAGCCCTGGGGAAAGGAGTCAAGTTGGAGAAGTTTTTGGAGGACTATCTCCTGTGGGTGAGACCCTACGGTGCAGCAGGGGAAGGGTGTGGAATGAATGCCCCCCCCACCCCGGCCAAGAGGGAAACCAACTTGCAAGGGACTGACCGAAGCCCCCATCTCACAGTCCCTGCCCCCCTGTACTGCAAGCAGGGGGAAGAAGGGAGTGAAATCATGACTAGAGTGAAGTCTGCTAAGAAGGGAGCAGGGAAGGAGGTTAGGGGTGTCTTAAGATCTGGAAAAGGAAAACAGCTCATGAAGAAGTAACCGAGAACCCCATTTTTTTCCCAGTCCCTGCCCCCCCTGTACTGTGAGCAGGGGGAAGAAGGGAGCAAGATCATGGCTAAAGGGAAGTCTGCTTAGAATGGAGGGGTGGGGGGAAGGTGCTACTGAGAACCCCATCTTCCCCAGTCCCTGCCTCCCTTGTACTGCAAGCGGCGGGGGAGGGAGAAGGGAGCATAATCCTGACTAAAGTCTGCTAAGAAGGGAATGGTGGGGGGTTAGAAGTGTTTTAAGATCTGGTTATGTTTGTTTTAGGATCTGGTCATGCTCTCAACTCCGGTTTCTTCACTATTCTTTGTAGTTGCAGTGTAGTGTAATAAAGTAGAGTAGTTTCTCTCTTCTTCACTTTGTGTTGAGTCTGTTTTGCCCACGTCATTGCTGACAGAGTGATTTCTCCCTTTTCTTATTTTAACTCCTGAGCCTCTTTATATATATTTTCTTCCCTGTCTAACTAAGAAGGGGAGTAATAGACTGACTTCAGTGGGCACCTGGCCTCCAGCCAGGGCTAAACCACGACACTACCCCAGACAAATGACATGTTTTTGACACCTGTTGTCAGAACACCTCCCCAGTATCCACACATCTTGGAGTAGTGTTGAAAACAACTGCTTTTCCAGGATGGGTGAAGCCAGTTGAGTTCAGCGCCTATTGTAACAAATTCTATACATCCTGAGCCAAAACCTATGCAGGCAACTTGTCCCATGAACCCTTGACAGGAATGATTTCCTATGGTAAGCAGTGAAATTACCTGACCTTGTCCAAACCAGGGAGGCAAACATTTGTCCTACTACTTGAGTAGATATGGGGGTGGAAAACTATTTTTTGAAACCCCTTGTCAAAACCAGATCATTTTTCTACAGAAGGCAAAACCCCAGTGACATTACACAGCAGATGTGCTGGAGTCCAGTGTGGTGAGTTAAGGACATGGGATCATCACTCAGAAAAGCGTGGTTTAAATTCAGAATACTTTCATAAGTAGAGTAGAAAGGTTGTATTGATAAGTTCACATATGATAGTCTAACAAGCACACATGCTGCATCCATCTATTAAATTGGGTAGACTTAATACGAGCCCAGTTCTCTGAATCGAGAGGTACCACTGAAAGTCACCGAGTCACTTGTACATAAGAAAACCTTTAACGTTCCTGATAACATTGAATACAAACACTTACTCATGTTCCTTCTTCTCACTTACTTTTCATGATTGCCTTAAACAGTGATGTCTGTTGGATCCAGAGCACAGAAGGGGGAGAGGCAGAGGAGCAGGGGAGGAAAGTAATGATAGGAGTACAGGGTGGGCAGCCAGAAGAACATTGTTTGACCCATACTCATTTACTCTGAGATACAGAGCAAACAGCTTCCAGATTTCCTAAACCCTTTGCACATATTGAGAGCTCTCTGTTTACTTCAGAGGGGTAAAACGCCAAGACTTGCCAGTAAATGCAACTGGGCATGCACGTGTGTGCATGAAGATAACATATTAATTGTAACAATTATAATTGTCCTGTAATTACCCTTTCCTTCCTGAATCAGAGTGAATGTACCATAGTCTAGCAAGAATCTCATGATAAGTAATGTCAGAAATGGCTTTTCTTTTCTGTACAGAGCTGCCAACTGTCTATTTTAGACATAACATCATCCTTTACTGTAGCCTTCCACATAAAAGCAACATGAACAGTAATGTCTCTAAGCAAGCATAAATGATTGGCTTGCAGATTCTTGACCAAAAAGGGAGTTTATTTACTCCACACGAGTCATAAATTTCCTTAGAAAAACTATCAGTGGTAATCTACATGTGATGTTTAGTAAATAGAGCTTTCCTCAGATTTCCAAAGTCCATGTTCTTCACTTGTCAAAACCAGTAGAAGATAGATTTTCTTGTGCCTAAAAATATTAAAAGTTCTGGCTCTTCAAAATGCAGTGGAAATGAAGAGCTCCACACATTCTTCAGCAAGATGGACTTTTAAACCTGTAAATGTGAAAGGATAAGGAGAGTAACGCAAAGTAGCAAGTCACATAAAAGCTGGTCTTTGCTTCCCTTAGGTGAAGCAGCACCTAATTCTGTGAAGGCTCCCATTGAAATCAGTGGATCTGCAGAGAGAGTAGCACTTTACTTTCTTACCAGGTGAAAAAAAAAAGATTAAAAAAAAGATAAAGAGAAGAGAGAGAGAGAGAGAGAGAGAGAGAGAGAAAGAAAATAAAAAGAAAGAGAAAAAGAAAAAGGGAAAGAAAAAGGAAAAGAAAGAGAAAAAGGAAAAAAAGGAAAAGAAAAAGAAAAAGAAAAAGAAAAAGAAAAAGAAAAAGAAAAAGAAAAAGAAAAAGAAAAAGAAAAAGAAAAGGAAAAAGAAAAAGAGGAAAAAGGGCAGGATCTGCCTTTTCATGTAACAGGCTTTTATCTGCTCAAAAATCACGCTAACCTCAGGGTGCCAAGCACGGTATGTTTGAAAGCATTCCAAGGATGGGAAGAGCTGCTCTATCTTCTCCACTACAAAGGGAATCTGGGTAGTAATGAGAGCTGCTGTGGTCTCCCAAGAATGGTTTTGCATCTGCTTTGCCCCCCCTGAGGACCTCTTACTTGTTCCTCCTGGATACTTCCAGGTTCTGTCTTTCTTCTTATGCTTAAATTAGGAAAACATTTGAGTGACTCACTTCACAAGGAGTTTTGTGTTGAAAGGACAGGAGGATTTCTCCCTTGCTTTTCAATATGCCTGGATTTAATAAATTATCTAAACATTTGTAAGATAAACTAGAATAACAGGTTCTGGGTTTACATCACATAAGATGCTACTACCATAACGGTCCCGGTATCCTGAGGTCAGAGAATTTTATTCACATTTGAATGTCTGGTGTTTAATGGTAAAGATTTTAGTTACTCATATTCCTTCTAGGGCCTGGCCAGCATTTGAAGCAAACAGTTTAAAACTTATCATACTTTGCCATAATTGAATTATGAAGTGTGTTATGGAAGAAAGGTCCAGAATCGGTACATGACTATTTCTTCTTTTCTATCACTTCAAAACAGACTATTTAAAAAAAAAAAAAAAAAATCTGTAGAGAATTTTGACTTCTGAACTGAGACTATAAGCCAGATTTCAGCCTGGAAGGAATTTTTATGGTTGAATTATAGACTTCTAAAAGACACAATTTAAAACTGAACTGCTGACAGTCATCCTGATCATATTTTATAAGCTACTATTAACTAGGATGAGACCTTAGAGGAGGAATAGATCGTGTGTCTATCTGCTGACTCGCGTTTTTCTTATCCTTTTCTCTAAAACATCCAGTGCAGCCTACTGTCGGGGAGAATATTGGTCAGACTAGACTGACTACAGATCAGATCCAGTTGAGCAAGCCTGGTGCTGCTACAGAGGCTTTCCAAAAATCTGGCTGCCAACTACTCCATCCTCACTGAGCACGCGCAAGAAAAACCTCAACAATTTTCAGCAGCCTCTAACTCAGCCAAGTTCGGGTGGATCCTTTTGGTCAAAGGCTACAAAAGGAACTTATCTGATTTTTTCCTCCTTATTCCTCTCCTCCTTAGTAAAGCTTCCCATCCCGGCTCTGAAATAGATATCATGATGATGCTAAGAAATTTAAAACTGTTGTGAAACAATGTGTTTTCTCTCAATGATGATCTGAGAAGCAGCAGCAGTATTTCTGCTGGAAGTTTCAAAATAAATTCAGCTTGAGGCAGGCTCAGGTTTGAAAAGCTCATCCTGGACAGTTAAAAACTGGCAACGTTACATGAGCAAAAATAAGGTCTTATACTGGAAAGTGGTAGACAAGCTTAACTGCAGATACTGCTGGCAGCTTCACCTATAATATTCTTTCTGCCAGATTTTTGTCTTTTATTACTAGAGAGAATCATTCCTGTGATGTCTAATGCTTTGTCATCTGCTCTTCTGACTTGTTTCTGGAGTGATGCTGTTGTCTCCTGTGACTTGGCTGCCAAGTCCACAATGGTCAACCAAAGGATTGATCCTTTGTTACACCCTGCACACCTTAAGACCACATCTAATTTGGAGCACACGTGTATTATGCTAAAATATGACTGTAATGCTCAGCATTTTCAGGACTGTACTATGTCATACGATTAATATCAGTATGTTCTTGGGGGCTGGTCTGGATAACCACTTGAGATCACTTCCTACCCCTACAATTTTGTGATTCTGTGATTCTTGATCCTCTGGTCTGGCCTGACTATCCTTAGTTCATCATTTGAGTGAATTTTCAGGAAAGATAGGGCAAAACCAGACTAATTTTTAGAGTTCCTCAAAGCGTTGGCGTGCTATGTCCGTTATGTTTCTATTTGACATTACCATATGCTTTCTTCTTCTGTAGACTGCACCGCCTCTTTCAATGTTGAATGCTTTTTACTATTTTTCAAACCAGTCTTGTGCTGTTTCTATTGCTCCAGCTTCAAGATGCATATTATTAACCAAGAATCTGCCCCAAAAATATTTCTACCATTCATGCTATTGAGAATAGATTTACGGTTGCAACACTGAGAGACCGAAAGCAAGAATCTGGTGGTGTGTTTGTGGTTGGGAGCGCTCTCCCACTTGAGACTGACGTACGTCTTGTAGGATCTTCAGTGTGAGTTTTACAGAACTTGTATCTGGCCAGAGTTCACTTCATTACCCTCTTAAAAACCAGCATGCAAAATTTAGGGACTCCGCAAGGGTCCAAATGTATAAACCCTTTTTAATTACAAACAGTTATACCACCCACTTTCCCCACGGTTGGTCAAGGGAACTAGTTTTCATTGAGGTCAACAGAAAAAAATAACCACAAAGTTTCTGGCTCACGCTGTTTTGATATATGCTGAAAGAAGGGGGAAAATATTACAAAAAGGAAACATTAAGTTAATTTTTTAGCCTTTTTATCTCCAGAACAACGTGCTGGTTTGGTCTGAAATCATTCAAGGAAAAAAAAATTACTTTTTCCTCACGTTGACATCAGTGACACAGAACTTGGGAGGAGCATTAATGGACAGGGGCTAAATTAATCTTACCATAAACAACTAGTTTGTCTGTAACTGTGAGGACCCTAATAACTTTCTGCAGCTAATTTTTAGTTTGCATCCTTATGGGTCTCTTCCAGCTCCGGAGAATCTATGATTCTATGTTGCAAGCAAAACATAATAATTTCATTTAGTTGCAAAAAAAAACAGGCCAAACTTTTTTTCTATTTGTACTATGCATTCAGGTTTTTACGGCCCAAAAACACAGGCCATGCTTTCTCTTTCAGACACTGTTATAAGACAACAAATAGGCCCACATTTCACAGTGGTGACATGAGCATTTGTTGCTTTAAACCTCATTGAAATACATATAAATGAAACAGGGCATAAGAGGGACATAGGAGAACCCTAAAGCAGGACCAAGACCCAGGCTTGCAGTCCATCCTTATTAGAGAAACAGAAAATAGTTTTGGAGAAAAAAAATAAATCAAAAGCAGTAAGTTCGCTCTGACATGTGTTTCACTGTGTGCCATTGAAAAGCCAATGATTTTTCAGTAGTTTCACAGCAGGTTTCTTACCAGCTTTTAGAATTTTTCTCCTGCTGTTATTGGTATCACAGAATGTCAGGGGTTGGAAGGGACCTCGAAAGATCATACAGTCCATGCCACCTGCCAGAGCAGGATCACCTAGAGTAGGTCACACAAGAATGTGTACAGGGAGGGTTTGAATGTCTCCAGAGAAGGAGACTCCACAGCCTCTCTGGGCAGCGTGTCCCAGTGCTCTGCCACTCTCACAGTAAGGAAGTTTTTCGTTATTTTCACACAGAACCTCCTATGCTCCAGCTTCCACCCATTGCCCCTTGTCCTGTATGCTTTAGAGTTGCAGAGCCCTGCTAATCTTTGGACTTCTGAGACTTAACATATTTTTACACCTCCAAAGGTATACAGTAGAAGTTAGTACCCCATTTTATACTGAAGGGAAACTTGCTAAAAAGGTCGCAGAGCAAGTCAGCATCAAACCAGAGATACAACACGAGACTCTCAGCTCTCTGTCCTCCTTTCCTACTGAAAATATTGGGGGGGAAGACAGGGTTTTTTTTAATGTAATTATTTTCTAGCCCGTCTTTCAAACCTTTATGCTTATATTTGTATCAGGAACTGTAAACGCCAAAAAGCCAGTGCCTGGTGCTGAAATATGAAATGCTTTTGACTCATTTGGGGACACAAAGAATCTTCTTTTATCTGGGCTGTAAATCAATGGGGCAGGGACACAGTAGTTAAACAAACCATAGTAGTCCATAGTCTGACTGTGAATGCTGTAGTTACAGAACTGGTTACCACACGCCTACTTACCAGACCAAAGAACGTGCAAAATCTCCAGTTACTATTTGTCATACTTAAGAAAAAGCAAAGAATAGCTGGGCAAACAGTCAATTTGCAACCAAAGTGAAAGTTACGCCCTGCCAAGAGACACTGGAGCTGATCTTGCCCCTCCTGAAAGGAAGGGAAATGCGGGCAAAACCCTCTCCAGCATTAAGCTTATTTAAGTTCGCACATTTTGGCTTGATGCACCTTTACACCAGTGAGTAAAAAAAACTTCAGGAAGGTGGATTTTGGAAAGAGAATATTGGCAAGTCCTTACCTATAGTAATAATCGCTGACATTGCTGCAGGTGACTCTGACTAAAAATATCTGATACAATAACAACCCCCTCCCGAACCCATTCATTTATTCCTGTTTCACACAGGCTATTTACAAATATAGAGAAGCTCAAAATAAATTCTCTATTCATTGTATTTACAGCACATTCCAGCCCAACAAACTGGCATCAAAACTATTTATTTAGGGAACATCATTTGGGTTAGAATCTTTCAACTTTCACAATTAACTTTTCCTCTCAAGGATGTAATGCTTGCAACAGGAGTGTGCTGGGCCTATGTTTTATGAATGGAATGGTAAACAATCTTGATGCTCTTTAAAACACTACTTTCCTTTTTTTTTTTGTCCAAAAGCAATATAATTATGGCTGTGATCATAATAGAGTTAAAAGTGAAAAATCTAAAAGACAATAGAAATTGTAACATAGGAAACGTGGCCGTACTAATGAAACCCCAGTTTTATAAAGTGGATCTGAAGGTGTTTGTTAAGATACAACTTGCCATGCAAGCACTTTTTTTTTTTGCAGTAAGCTCCTACAATTCTCTTAACATCTTAAAATATGACCCATTTTGCAACCAGTGCTAAAATTCCAAGAAGTTCTGAAATAAAACCCGAGGAAAGCCGAGCAGCAGGGTTCCTCTCCACTTCAGCCAGCTCCAAGCCAACGTACCAGATTATATATATATATATATATACATATATCATAACATAAATTACTATTTCTGAAAAGTCCCATCCAGCTTTTATGCGGGTCCATAAACATTACTGGTACTTTTCTTAATTTGTCCATAACCATTTAAATAAAATACTAGTGCTCTGAGTTGTGATCTGTTCCAGGCTGTAGTAAGTTCCTGTTAAATGTGTAAATGTTCAGCAGAAAGATATTTTTGCACGGAGACTGAAAATCAGCTGTGCCAGATACCTGAAACTTTGTCAGGGCGTTCAGTGGAAAATTTTTATTTCGACATTATAAATAACCATGGACTATTTTAAGTGACCTTAAACTGGTAGCTTCCAATAACTTAGTTTAGTTTATCCTAATTAACTTTTTATTTTATTTTAGTAGGAAGAGAGGAGACTGTAAAACTTTCAGCGTGACTAATTAAAAGTGGAAATGTGTCTTCTTGTTTGAAATGAAATAAATCATGATCGTCAGGCTTATATAGTATTTGGATGCAAGACAACCTCTTGCCTTCTTTCTAGCACCTTTGGAATGGCTCTAATGGAATGTATTTCCCCTCCAGCTAAAGGGAAGGCGGGGGGGGGGGGGGGGAGGCAAAAGAACCTATGGTCATAAACATCTTACCAAAATAATAATGAAAATGTATGTTTTTCTGTATTGTGACTATCATGAACCAGAGCTTCGGGTGTACTAGTCCTTGTAGGTGAGGGGCAATTGTCCTTTGGCAACGCCTACGGCCACTTTTGGGGAAAAGCAGATCCCTGCGGATGTCGGAGAAGCCGGGAGAGCTCAGGAGGGGTTTGCGGTGCTATCCCGCAGCGATTGCATTTGCGTAAAGGGGATAGAAAACTTCCCCAGCCCTTCCGCAACTGGACCTGTAAAAGGAAAAAAGGGGCGGAAAAAAAAAGGGAAAAAAAAAAACGGGGGAAAAAAAAGTCTGGGGGGAAAGCGGCCCTAGATCCCTGCGAGGCGGTGGGTCAGGGGCTGTTACTCCCCATGCGAACCGTGGGAAAGACGGGAGTGGATGAGTATCTTCGGAGATCGGTGCCCGACGCTCCGTCCCCGGCGGGACGAGCCGGGAAGGTCGGGTCGGGTCGGGCCGGGCCGGGCGCGGAGCGGAGCGGAGGCGGCAGCCGCGGTGCGCGGAGCGAGAGCTCTCCCCTGTGACCGAACATCAGATCTTTTCTTGGTGTCGGGCTCTTAAACGCAAACACGGAAGGAGCAGCGCTGCAGCCTGGCTGCTGCCTTTACACGCACCGTCCCGCCGCGCAGAGACGGGGGCTTTGCCCTAGGGTGTGGGCAGAGATTTGGGGGGGGGGGGGGGGGGGGGAGGCCGGGGGGGTAGAGGGGAGGGGGGCGCAGGAAAGCGGCCGGGGAGTGCGCGGGGAGCAGCGATTCAGGACGGCGCGGAGGTTCCGCTGGGCGCGGAAGCAGCGCCAGGGATGTCTCGTCACCCCCCCCCCCCCACTCCCCATCACCCCCCTTTGCCCCGTACCCACGGACTGGGGCCACCGGGCTGCTTCGCCGTGATTTTCGGGGGGGGTACGGCCAGGACAAACGTTAGGACTTAAGGTTTGCAAAGGCTGCGTGAAAAGGACACTTTCCGCCCCACACCCCCCCTGCTCCTTCCCTCCACACCCTCCCAGCACGGAGAGACACAGACAGACACACAGACAGACACACACCGCCCCGAGTCACACACAGGCGGCGAGCAAGGAGCACACACGCAGCGCCGACTTTTTACAAGAAGGTGGAAGTAGCAAGTCGAAGTAAAGCCTTAGAAATTAGAGGGAGGGTTGTGATAGGTTGTTATCTGCGCTGGGAGGCGTTTACACTTTTTTACTATTGGGTATGTAAATTGTTTTTAATAAGATCTGCCTTTTTTTTTTTTTTTTTAAAGGGAGAAAACAAGCCAGACTCCCTTTACCTTAATAGTCTGAGGGGGGTTTTATAGCATTCATTCATTCAAGGAAATGGTTTAGGCTTTAGACTACCGGAGACTTAGCAAAAAAACACTTTGGCACCAGATTATTCTTACGATTATTTTTTTTGCAAACAAGAATTTTCATGCTTTTTTTTTTTTTTGCCTTTTTTTCACCACCACACCCCCCCCCCCAAACAAACAAACAAGCCCCAAAGTGTTAATGGAAAAAACCCGGAGAGAAGTGAAGATCGGAGACCGTCTCCCGCTCCCCCCACTTCCCCGTCCCCCTCCCCGTGGGTGAGAGCGACTTAAAGTTTCTCCTCCTGTGGGGGATGCACATTGTTTTATTTATTTTGAAGGCTGCAGAAGTCTGAGGACTGAAGCACCACGTGCTGCTGACTCTCATCAGCATAATGATCGCCTCAGCCAGAGAGTCCTGTATATATAAACCACAAAAACCTAATCATTAGGAATCCCAGCCTCCAAAAACCACATTCAGGACAAAAAAACTGCGGCTTTTTTTTTTTTTTTTTTCTCCCTCCTTCCCGGCTCCTTCATCTTCCCCGACCTCAACTTCTCGGGACCCAAAAGAAGTTTGTTGGGTTTTGTTGTGTGTGTGTGTTGTCGGTTTGGTTTTTGGGTTGTGCTTTTTTTTTTTTTAACCCAAATTTTTTTTCAGAAAGAAAAATAACTCAAACCGACATTTTAATGATTTTTTTGCTGCTGTTGTTCATCAAGGGCGGAAAAAAAAAAGAAAGATTTTTTTTCTTAGCCTATTCAACTCAGCGGACTTGGATCCAGCAGCGACTTAATTAAAAGGACCGGACTGCACCGAGGCTGCATTTTCCCAGAATTTACTTGGTCATATTTCAGAAATCAGCCTAAGGAGGGGTGTTTTGGGGGCGTTTGGGGTTTTGTTTTCTTTTTTCCAACTATGCTCCCCGCTTTTTTTTCCCTGGGAATCCAAAAGTTCAACTTTTAAGTCCTGATCCTCCCAAAGGAACCGACTCAAGACTCTCTTTTAATTATCAGCCCTGTGACTTTCCTCCTTACCCCAACAACCCCAGTAACTTTCTTTCCACGCGGAAATCGCTTCGGGAGAGCTTTTTTTTTCTTTCTTTTTTTTTTTTTTTTTTTTTTCGGAGGAGCCACTTTTCCCAAGCCCCTTCCCGAGCTCCCGCTTCCCTCCGCTTCCTGAAGCCAAAGGCAATAAGCGGGGGAGCCCGGCGGTTCCTCGCCTCCGTCCCAGCGAGGCTCCTTTTCTCCTTTCTTTTTTTCTCTTCTTCTCTTTTCATTTTGGGTCCGGAGGAGGAAGATTTCTTCGGAGGAAATTGGGACGTTCCCCTGAACACCCCCTCAGCGGGTTTGAGAGTTACGCTTCTCCTCTGGCGGCCGCCAACAGCAGCAGCCCAGGAAGCTGAACCAGCACCGAGTTAACTTCTCCCAAGAAAACTTTTTCAAAGTCCGCAAAGGAAAAGAGGACGGGGAGGGAGGGGAAGAAAAAGGAAAGAAACTCAAGCACTTGAGGGAAGAAGCGGTGGCTAGAAGGAGGGAAAAGAGCAGAGAGACTGTGCAAGAAGGAAGGAAGGAAGGAGGAGGAGGAGAAGCAGCAGCAGCAGCAGCAGCGTTTTGCAGCTGGGCAGAAGCCGGGACCATGCAGTTTCCAGCCGGGCTTTGCTAAGAGGGGCAGCCCCGGACCCCACAGTCAGACTCTGTCTCCTCGCTGCTCCGGGCTGCAGGCGCCCCCAAACCGGCATCGCCCCCCGCCCTGTCCATCTTTCTTTAAAACAAACCAACCCAAACAAAACAGACTGAGATATTTTTTTTCTGCGTGCCTTTAATCAGCGCTTTTTTTTTTTTTCTTTTTTTTTTCTTTTTCTTGGGGGGCTGAATCGCTCTTTTTGCCCCTTATCCTCACCCCTCCACTTTTTCATTCACCCCTTTTTTCGCTATATATTTTTTTTTTACCACCCCCACCCCCCACTACACGCCTCCTCCAGAGATCCCCCCACCGCTCCCCCCCCCCCCGCCCCCCAATTCGCTAACTTGTGGCTGTTGTGATGCGTATTCCCGTAGATCCCAGCACCAGCCGGAGGTTCAGCCCCCCCTCCAGCAGCCTGCAGCCCGGCAAGATGAGCGAAGTCAGCCCGGTCGTAGTCGCTCAACAGCAGCAGCAGCAGCAGCAGCAACAAGAAGCGGCGGCCGCCGTGCCCAGGCTGCGCCCCCACGATAACCGCACCATGGTGGAGATCATCGCTGACCACCCGGCCGAGCTGGTCCGCACCGACAGCCCCAACTTCCTCTGCTCCGTGCTGCCCTCGCACTGGCGCTGCAACAAGACCCTCCCGGTGGCATTCAAGGTGAGACACCCCCTCCCGCACAGCCGCCGCTGCCCGGGGCTGCCACCCCCCGCGCCGCACCGCGCCGCGCTTCCTCCCGCAGAGACGCCTCTAACACCCCCCCCCCCGCAACACCACACACCCCCCTCCGGACCGCGGGGGCTTCTCTGTGCACCCCTCACCTTCCCACCGCCCCCCCCCCCGCCCCGGTCTGCAGGGTCTCCTGTGTCCTCTGTATCTTGCAGGGGCTTCTGTACTCCCCCCCCCCCCACCCCCCCGTGCTGCAATCCCTCCTGACGTGTCCCCCCGCCCCGCAATGTCTCTCGGTTCCGTCCCCCCCTCTCCCCAACTCCTGCGGTACCTCTGGTGTCCCCATGGCCTGCAGGGACTTCTGTGCCCCCTGAGTTCTGCAGTACCCTCCTGTAGCCCCCCGACCCCCACCCCCCAAGTCTTGCGGTGGCTTCTGTATCCTGTCCGCGTCCTGCTGTGCCTCCTGTTTCATCCCCCCCCGCCGCCCTGCAGCAGCTCCCGTGCCCTCTGTCCTGCAGTGTATCCTGTGCCCCCCCCGTCCTGCCCCCCCACCGCACTCCAATGCCTCCTGTGCATCCCCCCGTGCCTCAACCCCCCCTCGCCCCCGTCCTGCAAGGCGTCTTGAGGTCCCCGCCGTCACTCCTGTGCCCCCCTTCCCTCCACCCCGTCATCCACCCGGTGCCCCCGTAATGCCTGCTCTGCCCTACCGCCTTACAGTGCGCGTTCTCCCCCCCCCCCAACATTTCCCCACGGCGGCTCCGGTGCCCCCCTCCCCTGCCCCCGCAGTGACCCCCTCGCCCCCTCCGCAGTACGCATCCCGGAGCCATCCCGTTATCCTCATCCCCGCGGGGCACTGCCTACGGGTCGTGTCGGCGCAGCTCCTGGACACCCTGTGCCGCCCACCCCCCCAGCCCCGGTAGCACCCTCGGGGACACCCCCTCCTCCCCACAGACCCCTCTCCCGGACTTTTAAAAAAACCTCCACCTTTCCCACCCCGAGGAAGGAGGGATTCACCCATCTGCCGGAGCTCAGTGTGGGGGTGCAAAGTGGGTGCCCCCCGTGAATGAGAAGACCAGTACCTCACCCACGGGGGTGCCCCTGCCTCCCTCCCTCTCTCGGGGGTGGGACTGGGGGATTTGGGGTGGCTTTGAAGCGTGTTGGGGGGGCGGGGGGCTGGGAGCTGAGGGTCAGGCTGGGGGAGGCTCTTTGCCCCCCTACCCCAGAGGCAGCCTCGCGGCGGGGGGGAGCTACGGGGGGGGTGAAGGTGGAGGGGGGGACACGGACGGGTCCCCGTCACTTCTCCTGGTGGACAAGCGAGGAAGTGTCCGGCCAGCAGACGCTCTCCCAGGCAGGGCTCGCACGTTTGAAACATCCGTACCTCCCCATCCGCGCCGGGGATGCTGCTTTGAGTGTTGTGTCTGCATCCCCACGGCGCGCTAATGAGAGGAGAACTCGTGCTTTTTTAAACAGTAATTACAGCAACAATACTTGCGTGCTTTAAAGCAATCCCTTTTCCTCCCCTTGCAATATCTGAGAGCGTTCCCCCTGGATTTTTCTCTCCCATGGCATTTGGTAGGGAGAGGGAGATGGCTTCGGTGTCCCAGGGCACCTGCCCAAGCGGGTGCGGGGATCAGAGCTGAACTGGGGTGGCCCTGTGTGGGGCTCACACAGCCATTACATGATAAATATCATGCCTGGAAATGACTCAAGAGGTATGAGAGTTTGGAAAGTGGCTCACCCAGCGCGTTTCCAGAACATCGCCTTGGTTTTGTGTTTCCGACTGTTAGCTGTGTTATCACGGCCATTTTACCCAGGAAAAACTAGTAGAAGCTGTTAAATGAGCTGGCGTTAGAGAGACTGGTGATAAAGACGAAGCTTTGCTTAGAAAATGTAATAGGGGTGTGGGTGAGAAGTTGAGTAAAGAGCTTTTGTGAGGGGGAAGCAGCCCGGAGCTGCAGAGGAACTCTTTGCGCGGGGCCTGCTTGTGTGTGTTGTGATGGTCTGACTAGGTGAAATAGAAGAAAAAATGAAGTGTCCTCTGTTTCTGTGACTCGGCGTAGCACTCAAAGGCTCTCTAGGTGTGGGTCACGGCGGTTCTGATTCATAGGGGCTTTGGGGTAAGGAGGAGGAGCTTTCAGAGAATTGTATTATGATTTAATTGAGCGTTAGAAGTTGGTATTATAGTT
Organism: Gallinula chloropus; assembly: GCF_964237585.1. Classification (NCBI taxonomy): domain Eukaryota; kingdom Metazoa; phylum Chordata; class Aves; order Gruiformes; family Rallidae; genus Gallinula; species Gallinula chloropus. The sequence continues at coordinate 117,295,754 of NC_140087.1, read as the reverse complement.
ACTCGTTACAGAAGGGACACGAGGGCTCCTACATTATTGTACTCACATTGCTGTTTTCGTTTGAAATGTCTGAGCCTCCTCCTGCCCTACAGCAACCCAAAGGATGCGGTCGCAGTTCATTAGAATAAGGGAAAGATCTAAACTAAATATTAAAGTATTTAGAATATTATTACAATGAGAGTACTTACATGTGATAAAAGGAGAGGAAAAAGGTTTAGAGCATTTCCCAATCTTTTTGTGTTCATATATATAGATATATATATAAATAATTAGACGAGTCATGTATTGGGGTCCTATATCTCATTGCTGACAGGGAGATGTAGATACAACTGATTTACTGATGAATCAGGAGTATGCGCTGCCCTTCGCACCCTTCTGCTGTGGGTGAGTCTGTGTTTTCTCCTGCAGTATATGGTGTGTACTTTTAAAAACACACTGAGGATACATACGCCCTTACTTACTGGTGCATTAATCTGAAACTGAGCTGAAATAATTTTGACCATTTAAAAAAATGCCGTTTCCTTTTTCAAATCTAACTTAAATGCAGCTCTCTGGTACTTTTCAGCCAAAGAAGCTGCATGTATCACACAGTGAAACACTTGACTGGGATATAACAGGTCGGGAACCACCTCTAGAAAATTAAAAAAAAAAGAAAAGAAAAAGATTTGGGGTATAGAAATCTCCGCTGAACAGTGACTGGAAAGTAAAATAGCTCACAGACAACAGACTTTTTGAAGTTTTACTGGCAATAAATAATATGTTGATGATAGTGTTTTGAGTGGTGTGTTAAGTGTGTCATAATTCTCTCGCAGCGATCTCTAGTTAAAAAGTACTCTGGATGTAGCACTGTTTTAATTTTAAAAAACCCAGATATAAATCATATGCAGGAGAGGAAGTATGTTATAAACGGGGCTGGGATTTGATTCTGATTTTTTGAAATGATGTTGGGTTAGCATTAGATCTGAATTTTAATTGTATTGGTGTTTACACACATCGGGGAGGGAGTCAGTGTTGAATGTAGTAAGATTGATAATGCAAGCTGGGGGAAGCGTATAAGCCACGTACTTGTTAATGCAGCTCTAGCTAGTGATAGTCCAGCATAAAAGAAATAGATGTTGTGCACCCAAGTCCAAAAAATGTTTGTTTCTTAACCTTAATAGCCAGAGGTACTTTATTTGAGTAGAATGGTCAGGATTTGGCCCTTGGTTTCTGTGTCTGCCCGGGAGTTTTTACTGCAAGTTGTAACGACCCAGATTGCCACGTTGGATGTTACAAGTGGCTTCCGTCTGATGCTGATAGTAGCCAAGAGCCTCAGTGGACCTTGAGGCAAGGGGGAAAGGAAAAGAAAAAAAAAGGGGACATAAAATCTCAAACCTCTCCCCAGTAGCTTCTCAGTAGTTCAGAGTCTGTCAGCATTTCCACCCCAAACCCCAATTTTCAGAGTTTGTAACTCAGCTGTTTTAAATAGCTTCAAGCTGAAACCTGCTGCATAAATTGTCAGCCCAGATGTATATTTTGAAACAAAAAGGAGCACAAATCAGCTATTCTGTTTTAAGTTACAGAACATTAAAATATTTTTAATAGTATCAGATGCTCTGTTGGCAATCTCTGGAAAAGGCATTCTCAATGTGAAAGATTTTACACTCAGAGACTGTTTGAATTCAGTGTTTCTCAAGGAAAAAAGTTGTCAAAGTGATAGAAATCAACATTTCAGAGGCACTATTTAGTGTGTAAGCTAGGTTTTGGTTTTTTTTTTTAAATTGAAATGAGCATTTTGCTCTGCAGAAGGTCATAGTACCCACTGTTGTACAAGTCGCTTTGCTTCAGGCTCCGAACTTCCGTCTTTAGGGTACATACTTTGGCCAGTGCAAATCCCACTGGACCGAAACTGGGCAAACAGGTTGCCTAACCAGATGAGAATCGTGTTATGCAAAAAAAACACACGGTTATTTTCAACTTGTAAGAATTGGTTCGGTTTTAGTTTGTGGCTTCATCTGACTCCGTGTAGTTTTTTGGGCCTTACTTAAAAAAAAAAAAAGCAGAATCTGCTTTTAAGCACCAGAATGTGGAGGTGGTTAAATATGGAAAATAAAGGCTTTGAAATAGCCACAGTTTATACTTGAAGAATAGATAAGGAATGTGTATCATGGCTACTTTTAATCTTAAATTTTTTTACACTTTCCTTATTCACCTCACAGTCCACTTCGCTATCCTCTTTCTAAGAATATGTACGTTAATTTTGGATTGATACATGGCATAAAAAGGAACAAGTCAAGGTTTAGGCCAGCAGTCTTGCAGTAGGGAAAGTTACTTTTCTTTTAATTTCTCAAAATTATCCGTATTTCTCCAGGTTTGCAAAGCTTTTTATCTAACCTGTGCTGGTGTATGTCCGTGTGCGGTAGTCTTGTGGTATTTCATGACAAAAAAAGGTATGAAATTATGCAAAGGACCAGCATTTTACTCCTCTTTGCTTAGCAGGGCACCTTTCTGTGTAGCAGAATCAGGCAAAATATGTATCTTCACCTCGGATTTTAGTTTGTCTTTTTCTTGGGTCTTCTCCTAATGAGGCGACCATCAGAAAGCCCATGCATTTCAGTAACGATGCGGTTGCTGACGAGGCGCGATCGGCACGGTGACTGGCAGCGGCACGTGCCGTTTCAGGCAGATGTCTGAGCTGACAAATTGAACTGACATCCTCGAGTGGAAAGGGTCGGGAGGAAAACTCCGACAAGCAGTGGGGAAGGAAGGGGGGAGAGGATGGGCAGGAGGGATTTTTAGGAGGTTTTGTTTCCTCCTGGTCGAGTGTTCCAAGCTGTGCCCGAGTTCAGGAGATGGATTAGGACAGAGATGCGATGCTGTCCCCGGTTCCGTGCTCTGGTTACCTAGTGAAGGAGGTGAGCTGAGGCTGCAGGCTCTTCGCTCCCTCTTCTGAGGCCCCTGCCCTGCTCGCCCCTGCCCACCTCCCTGTGCTCTCCGCATTTCTTTGCATTTCTGGTGTTAATGTGATTTTTTTGTGTGTGTTTTGTGGATAGCAAAAGCATAAGTTGCAACTCCCCTGGATTCTAATGTGCGGGACAAGACTCTCCAGAGATAACATTGCCTGTAGCAAACTGGGAAGGGAGTCTTTTATAAGTAGTCTCAAGCCCTGTGCTTTAGAGTTTAAAACCAGTATCCATTTATTAAGGGTTAGAACCAGCTGTCTCGTCCGTTCAGCAGATTATTATTTATTATTTGGTTATTATTTATTATTTCGTGCACATCACTTTGAAGCCGTCAGACCTGGTTGCTGTCAGACCCAAGGCAGTGAGGTTATTGGGACCTCAGATCTTATCCGCAGTGGCGGTTACTGTATTTTTATGTTTAGGGTTGTTCATATCACTTTAAAGTAAAATCTTGATAGACAGAGGCCTCACAGCACTTCGTGGCAAAACCCGGTTTTCAGTTTTGGATGGTTTTACCTGGTGTTTTATGGGAAAACAGAAAACCACCAGGGTGGATCCTTTCTATACTGCATTTCAGCTTTGCTTTCTCCCTTCTCTTCTGTTTTTTAGATAGAACAAGCTATAGTTTTCAGTAATACTGTCTATTGTAATTTTTTTTTTTCATTTTGTTTACCTTTGACATTAATTTTTTTAAATTGCTCTAGAGAAACATTGCATAGTGTGCTGGGCCACATAACGCTTTCCCTGTCCAGAACTCCTCATTCTATTAAAGTGCAACCTACAATTATTAGTTTCAGACAAGATCATTCATGGGAAAGACATTTCCAGCAGGGCTTATGACAAAATGCAATATGTATTTCAGGAGATGGAATAGATTACTCTGTATAATATAAAAAGTCTCATCTGACCAGGTGTGCTGGTAAAAACTGCAAGGGCACAGACTTTGTATCTCCAAAGCAGTTTATTTTTCCAAGTTAGAGCTCGGCCATGAAGTATTTGTGAATCTCTTTTTGCTGTAAATTTATTTCCAGCATCGTCTTTAGCTAACTGGGCAAAAGGAAATTATTTACTTGATACTTTATGTGGACTTTTTTCCACCATGTGAAGTAAGATGTATATGTTCTTCCTAGTAACTTACTAGTCCTATTCAATGTTATTTTTACATTAAAAAGTCATGGTGCAGTAACGCTGTAGGTATCCCCGTTGTTTCCAAATTAGAAGATGGGAGCTGTCTTCTCCGTGGTGTTTATCTAATCAGATGTTGGAGCACTACACCACCACTGAAGCATAAAAGTCAGACTACCAGCTAGGTGAAACGTAAGGAGGAATACTTTGATATCTTCTGTTCCCCCATCCTGGAATTTGAGGGAGGTATCGGCGCTAACCACATGCGACTCTTGCAAGCGCTATGAAAATTTACATGCCTGCAAGGAAATAACAGCCTTTGTTTTTTATTGCATCTAAAGAGTTTGAATGCCAACATTGAAGTGCTCCATCACAGGAGCGGGTTGGGTGGAGGGCTTTGTCTGCTGGTGCCCCCGGTGCCGCTCCTGGGATGGTTAGATGGGTTTCTCTCTAGCTTGAAGTCTGAGGAGCTTTGAGGTCAGGGTGATGGGTGCAACCAGCTGAGAAGTAGAACCGAATCTGGGTGTTGAGGCTCCTCATAGTAATTTCTTACTTTCCATTTCAAATGCGTTCCCGCGTGTAATTTGTGGATATGAGCCAGGCCTCGTGTTTTCTCGCTGCTCGCTAGTTGCCTAGAACAAAGTTGGCCTTCAGGAAGCATTAAGCCATACACTACACAAGGATGTTGAATGTTTCTGAAGAAATGTAACAAAGAAGAAACTCCCTATTAGGCTATGAGAAAGGGAGACAATGCAAGATGTTTCTTTGTTTGATGTGGCACTTTGTTCTGTGTTCAGCTAATACATGACTCTTCACCACAGCCGGCTGGAGAAGCTGCCACGGAGCTTTGTAATGAGCATGGCAGCCCGCAAAGCGGGGATGGGGACACGCGTTTTCAAAGGGCCGCCTCACGAGTTGTGGTTGTCTTCCCGTTTTAACAGGTGGTGGCCCTAGGAGAAGTGCCTGATGGGACAGTGGTCACTGTCATGGCTGGAAACGATGAGAACTACTCTGCAGAGCTGCGAAACGCTTCTGCCGTCATGAAGAACCAGGTGGCCAGATTTAATGACTTACGATTTGTGGGCAGAAGTGGAAGAGGTAGGCCACTGCATTTTATGTCTCCATCATGATGTAAAACAACCTCTAGAAGTCAAACCTAATTTGAGATGAAATGATAATCAATCTGTAAACACCTTGCTGTCAGCCTTTCATTTGGAGGAACAAACGTGTTTTACTTGCAAACTTCAGCATATGTGCAAACCAAGTTGAGATTCTCTTAACTTCTGAGCGGGTTGACTCCTCACATCTCTGTACATTTTTATCAGACAGAGGTTTTGAAAAATGATTCACAGAGCCCCTGCTTCCCTATTTTAATCCCAGAGCAAGGGTAGAAGGAAATGGGGGTGTTTGTGATCTGGGTTACGTGGAGTCAGAGAGTATCTCAGGCCACACAGTGAGAGATGGAGAATTCCCTTTAGCAGTAGAGCTGCTTCTGAAGTTGCTGTAGAAGACCTATAATTAAGGGGATTTTGCATATTGCATGTGCTATAGGTTATATTCTTTAAGGGTGTACATCTTTAAAGCTTGCAGCTATTGGTGGAAAGCTTTCTAGTGACTTCCCTGCCCTTTGCAATCAAAATGCTTATGACCTGCAAAAAAATCAGCCCTGCTTTTCTTTTTAGTAAACTGGTTGCCTTTTGATGAATTGCTGGTAGACTTGGGCTTGAACTAAACGTAACCTTTGCTTTAAATGACAGGGCAAGTTAGTTTTATTTTTGAGTATCTAGAGTGCTGTCATTGTCTTCCACCTGTTTCGGTGGTGCCTATAATCTGGGATCTGCACGCGCAGCCTCTGTAACCATTGCAGGTTTGTAAGAATTCCTCTGAAAGAGTCTTGCAGCTGCTTCTGAATCACGGATAATGATGCAAAGGATAGCTTGAAGGAAGCTGGCACTTCACTTTTTGCTGCAGGAACCTTCAGAGGGGTTTATTGTATCAGTGGTTGACACAACCTGCATTTTTTTTCCTTCATTCATCTGAATATTTAGCCAGGGTTTTTTTAAACTAGCCCCGTGCGGGGCAAAATGAAGCAATGGCAGCTGGACAGTTGTGCTGGGAAATTAGCAATAAAGCTATTTTGACAGTAATACTAATTAGGAAGCAGTTTTAATTCATCTTAAAGAAGGAAAAGTTACTTTTCAAAAAATTAAACTAATGACAGAGGCCTAGGTAGTTTAAAAGTAGTTTAAGCAAACTTTTACAAACCCTTTGCGAAAGTGCATGCACAAGTGTGGCTCACAGTGGCTGTTCTTTATTTTAGTGACCTGGCCAACAATTCTCTTTATCATTTTGCAGCTTAAAAAGTACGAATAGTAAAGAATAACTTGAAAGACAGAACAGTAATGCAATGTAAATACGGAGTTCATTGCCCTTTTGGAGAAGGTGTTACCTATCTCTTCCATTTGTCTTGCTTTCTTAAAAAAAAAAAAAAAGAAGAAAAAAGCCCAGTCTGCTTTGTTATTCTGCTGATGGATTAGGTTTGAAAGTTCTCTGGCTCCATCACTACTGCTGTCTTACAGTAAAAGTTCAGTAGTGTATCAGTCTTTCTGTAGTGCTGAAAAAGAACTGAGATGTGATGTACTTAGCCCTGATCTGTGAATTTAATTTGAAACCTTTTTATTAAAGCATAGGAAATGAAACAGAGGGCCTAAAGCCTGAGTAGATGTGGCTCCAGGCACATCCAAACACAAACCTCCTAAAATTTGGTTCCAGTATTCTTAATTTGTATTTGTATCTAGCAGGCTTGGAATAGACTTTTTCTCTGATCAATCTGAGTAGAATCTATGGAAAAGCGATAGTGTACTTTTCAAACCCTCAACATATTTATTTAAGAGACTTCAAAGAAAAACAAAGGGTGTGCACTGTTTTACTATATTGGCTTTCTGAGTTTTGGCTAGTTTCCCAAATAGCAATTTTTATATTTAAAAAAAAAAGGGGGGGGGGAGAGAGAAAGAGAGAGAAAAAAGACAGACTTAACTGCTTGCAGACTTTTCACGCATGGAAGATGAAGAAAGCTTCTTTTGATGAAGTGTAATTATGTCCAAACAGAGCTGACCCCCTCCCCCTATATTTCTTATGATCTTAACGGAAGAAAGTAGGGCTTTTCCTTTGAAGCAGCCGGGACTCGGTGGAGGATCTGAAATGCTGCATTCTGCTGCCAGAGGCAGGATGGAGAAATTGGTCCAGACTTGTCTTCCAGACTTAGAACAGAGAGGGGGAGAGAGAGAAAGAGAGAGGGAGAAAGGGTTATCTTAATGATAGATTTTTAGAACCCCGCTTAAAATAGCAGGGAAAGAAAGTGGTAGTTACAAACAGAAGCACAAGAACTCCTGGCATAGACAAATATTGATAGATACAGGTCTTGAAGCCTAAACAGGAAAAATAAAGTAATAAAGAAATATTTTTTCAGTGGCAAGAAACTAATCCACACCTGTTCCTGCCTTTAGATTTACATCTTTCTAAACAGCTCGCTCTTTGATCTCTGTATCTCTAAATTTGATTGCGAAGAAGTCTGAATCATCAACTTGCTGCTTCACCTCCTCTCCCACGTTTTTTCTTGCTTCCCATGGCTCAATGGGGAAACTTGATTTTTATACATATTAATGTTGCTTGCCTGACAGAAGCTTCACGTTATTGTTTGCGTAATTTCTTTTAAACACCTTTTCTGGACTCATCAGAATAAGTAACCAGGGCTCTTTATGTGAACACCATCATTTGTGTGTGTGGTTTTGAGGCAGTAGCTCCCTTTTACAAGCCCGATCCATGGCACAGAGAAGAAAGAATTCCTGTCTTCAATAAGCAAAGGATCATAACCTTAATTTTGTCGTGTCCTGATACTTTAATCACATTAGCATCTAACTGAAAAAATATGCAACGTGTGCAAGCTGCCGAGTCTCCTTTCAAGCTAATTTCTGGGGTTTGCCTTGTGCTTCAGCATATGTCCGTCTCGTCCTCCCGTGTCAGCTCAGCTCACATGTGTGAATAACAAAGAATGCACAGTTTAGACACACTGAAGCACTAGTGCCAGATGACTGCTTGGCCGGGGAATTTAATAAAAGAGAACTACAATTAGTCTTTAGCCTCTAAAAGCGGATAGTCGAAATGACCGAGGGCAATAAAGGAAGGTGATAAAAAGTGCATTAAAGGATTTCGTAGCTGAGGAGGGATATCTGTGAAATATCTGTGGGCGGCACAAGCATCACTGAAACAGGGGGACCTTAAAATTTATTTTGTTCTTAATCCTGTAATATGTAAATCAATTCTTGAAAGCTCTGGAACTGGCAAGGCCACGCAGCTCCCCGCGATGAAGTGATGTATGATTTACTGACCGCCGTGGGGCTTCATCAATGTTACTTCATTAATGCTTCGGTTTTGTAGAACACCAGTTTGGGAACAAAACCAGTTTCCTTTTCAAGTGAGATGCTTAGCTGTTCAGCTTAGGCTGGCTGAGAGGCTGGCTTTTAGCAGTGCGAGGTCGAAACGTAGCTCTTGAATACGAAGGAATGCGGTGTTTCTGGCCACTACGTCCTCTTGAAATACATTTAGTCTAGGAAACAATGCAAGCACGAATTTGCAGGGTCTTAACAGACAGTATGTTTCATCATGTCAATTTTTAGTCGTGCTAGATTTTGATACTGATTTGGCATATAAATAGAACGGTAGCATCAAGGCCAAATCCTTCATTCAAAGCTATGTGGAAAATCCCTTCAGTTTATTTGTTGCCAGTAATATTCTACCCATTTTGTGTGGGTACATGCAGTCTGAATGGCATCATCACACATTTTCACAGTCATGATGGGCTGGTGCTGAAGGAGGCCTTATACCTGTCCCTGGTAAATGTATATAAATCCAAGCAGTCAGCTGAATTCCTACTCAGGGAAGGATGAAAGGCATGGATCCCACTCAGCCCTAAACAAGCAGGCGTGGAGGCCATTGCTGTATGTCTGGAGGCTGCCTACACACACGCTGTATGCTGGCAGGACGCGCATCTTACTTCTGGCAATGGCAGACTGGGAAAATTGGACAAAGACTGAGCATCCTACATCCACCTAATTCTCCTCCTGTGATGATCAGTCTCACAAGATTTGAGAAATGATCCATTTCCCAATGAAACTGGGGAAAGCCACCTTCAGCCACACACCTCCACCAAGGCAGAATTCATCCTCCTGAGGTTTTCACACCTTGGCTGGGGTCCTGATCTCCCTTCTAGCCTGCATCTCTCGGGGAGGTGGGCACAGCTGGAGCACAGCTACACCTGGAAAATCGTTTTACTCTACATGACAGTTATATTTCCTTTTAAAAAATTAAAATAAAAATCCATGTCACATTCTGGTTTGTGAAAAATACAGCCAAGACAGTTTGAAGTTGCACTCCTGATAATAAATGATGCGTGTCTCAGGCAGGTTTGGGGGATATACGACTTGGATCAGAAAGAAAGACCAATTACTAGATTTGACAGCCAAAGCTCTGTTCTGTATTATCCTTAAATATAAGCTGTTCTGTATTAGACTCGAAAAAAAACCCAAACTGCATTAAGTTTGTGCTGTTACGTATCGTTTAAGATTTGTGCCTTGATCGAATGCCTTCAGAGTTCAGTGAGAAGAAAAGCCCTAGCAACAAAAATGCACGTATACGCGGGGTGGGGGGTGGTGGGGGAAGGAGTTTTAAGTGTCTGCTAAAGCAGCAGCCCCAATGAGCACGAAGGCTGAAGATTGCTGACTGTTTTATTGAGTCACTGTTGTACGCCCACCTTTTCCTGTCTTGAAACAGTTTTCAGTTTTGACTATCTGACGTGACTAACCGTTGCATATCTAACAGATTACAACTGTCAGTGAGTCTCCCGAACGGGGGCCAGCGCCTTGTGAGAATGTGAGCTCGGACGCGAGGCAGCTCCCTTTATTTATTTCTTTTTAACGTTTTCATTCAGCCAGAGGCTGGGGATGACTTTACGCAATCTCTGTGCGGATTCAAACTCTGAGAAATGAGAAAAAGAAAACCAAAAAAGCACAAAAAACACCACCAAAAAAAAAGCAGCCAACACGCAGGCTTACGCTAGTGATGTACGCGCACGCCGCGGTTTCTCACCCTCATGGGGAAGTTGGGGGCTTTCTTAGCGTTTCTTAGATGGAATATATGTAGGGAAGGAGAGCGTGTTCCAGTAATAATGATATCATCGTATTACCCCTGGCGTATGAAGGACAGGAGACACTGATTCTCTGTTAAAATGACTCCCAGGAGGAAAATATATTCTTTCCTCATCTTACTGTAGGGAAGTGGAACAAACGAAATGATAAAACTGTGTGAAGTAAATAGCATGTGGCCACATTCTGCTCTCTGTCACACAGCTGCAAAACTGGAGTAAATTTTTAAATTATCCGACTTGCTTTAGATTTACACCACTTTCAATACAGCAAAGAATTTGGCTTGTCCTCAGCAGTGAATCACTTTTGTTCTGTCATTGTATGATGACCCATTATTAAATAAGAAACATTTAGATTGTCAACACATGGACGTACTCTTGACATAGAGTAAAACTGAAGGGGAGGAAAACTCCTATGGTCAGTTATGTTTTTAATTTTCACGATTGTGGTAACGACAGGGAATAATTTTAAACGTCTCTGATTCTTTACTGAACATGCATGTGACTGTTTTCATGTTGTAATCACTCATTCCTCGTTGTTTTTTTTCTCCTTTGTAGGGAAGAGCTTTACTTTGACAATAACTGTCCTGACAAATCCCCCCCAAGTCGCTACATACCACAGAGCTATAAAGGTTACAGTGGATGGGCCAAGGGAGCCAAGAAGTGAGTATTATATTCTTATATTTTTGCACATAAGTCTGCTTAATTTTGTTTAACGGAGACCCGAAAATGAAATGTATATCTTGGTCAAACATTGGTTCTAGCTCAGCAAAATATGTTAAGCGCATGCTTAATTTGGAGCCTATTGGACCACACACATACTCGCATTAAACACACACTTAAGTGCTTGGCTGAATTTGGGCAATCACGAACCTGATTCTCATTCACATCAAGGTCTTGATACATTATCTGCCAGCATAAATGAGAACTAAACCCACTGTATTTATATATAATCTGATTTAGGCATAATAGATACAATCCTGCAACACGCTGAATTCCCTGAACTCCTGTAAGCTTCCAACTGAGGACGTTTAGAGTGAAAAAGGAGGCTGATCTTTCAGGATCAGTCCTACAGCAGTGAGCAAATACATAATATAGTGCCTTTTTGTTTGCCCTTAAATTCTTTTGCCATCAGATAATTAATGCACCTGGTTAATCTCATCATACCTGAACTTGGTTTTCAGCTATGGACTCATCACAGACCCCGGGGGGGCAAAGAAAGATAAAAAACAGGATATCAACAGCACTGTCTTGTTTCTTATTTGTACACTGAAAGTGTATTTTATTTAAACATAGTCCAGCAGATTTTCACTCAGTACGTTTATCTCTTAACGCTGCACCTTCCTCCTCACTTACTAGGAAGCTATTTGCAGCGATCACTGGCTATATTTTTATGACAGTTGTGTTTTGTCATGTTCTAGCAGTTTTATGGGTAGCATTTATTTTTAGATACAGTCAAGTCTGGTTAATCCATCGTGATTTATATGGCTGTCTCTCTGTCTAGCACATGTAGTCGGTAACCAGCCTCACATCATATGGGTCTCACTGATGAGCCAGTTCTGGAGTTTTTTTCTTAATCTAACTAGAAAAAACTCTTTCTAAATTGATTGGATTAACCAGGTATAGCTGTATTTAAATTACTTTTAGAGATTAAGAATTATTTGATGAATAACCACATGAAAAAAAAATCCCTATAATGGAAGCATCTCAAATAATTATTCTGCCTTTGATCTGAACATACAAAGGAGACCTTTAAGGAGCTTCTATGGAGTTTTGTTTAAAATACCACAAAGGCGGGTGAAGTAGAAAGATGTAGGCAGAATTCACGCATTTAAGTGTTTCTCATGCTAATACACGCTGTGCTGTCACCTCCTCTGACAATGAGAGACAGGAACTGAAATGCCTTCAAGAACTGTCCAGGCTGCAGACTTTCACATTGATTAAAAAAAAAAAAAAAAAAAAAGAGTTGAGAGAAAGAAAGTAGCTCTGGATGCATTTCTTTACTTGCATTGCTGCCTGCTCGCAGCTGAGGTGTCCGTCGGTCACAGCGAGGGGCTTTTTGTCCTGTCTTCTCCCCTAGCTGAGTCAGTTCCCATTTTTAATTGTCACCTGCAGCTGATGCTCCACGTAGGTTATGTGGGGATCCTGGGCAAGCTGCTGCACTCATGGAACACCAGCCAGGAGTAATACATATCATTTAGCCATGCCCATTCGAGGGCAGCTTCCATGTATGTATCGAGGCATCAGCAAAAAGGGGAAATCTCCCAGCAGAGGACATGACAGCTGTGAAAAAGCAGAGTGGTTTGAAAATGATGCAGAGAACAGCGTGGACTACCCTGGGTAGCAGAGAAAGGGAACCTGCTTGCACTGGGACTAGCTGTTTTGGTGATCAGTGGATTAAAAGTGAGGCTATGTTTGTAGGAATTAATAAGTTTTCCAAGTTCTGCTGGAGTTTCGTGGTTTAGATCTGAAAAGCCTCTGTACGTGATACCTGACCACTGTTCTCATTGAATAGCTGAACCTAGGGATGCTCAGTAACATAGTTCTTATAGACAGGGTGGAGTAAGAAATCCAAATTTCAGCTTGACTGTCCATTTAAATTTTCATATTTTGGCTAAATACTTAGTGGAGCTGCGCTCTGGGGTCAGTTTGGTTCTGGGAGTTCTGTTACCACAGCCAGGTACTTTCAAGGCTATGACACTTCCAGAATAGTTAGTTATCAAACTGGAATTTTCAGGGAAATAATAGCTCCAGTGAGCTGTGGGAGTTTCACTGGAGTTCTGCTTCCTTCCGAGAGCCCCTGCACTTCTGTAGATTTATTACTCTTTGGTAGTAATCGTTCAAGAAGTGTGTATCTGGCGTTCACGTTGCGTAAGGAAAATTAGGTGGTTGTGGGCGATAAGGAGTTGGAGTCAACGAGCAGCTCTGATAGCAAATGTGTTTTTCTTAACAAATTATGTATCGGCAAATAGTGCCCCTCTGTGCCAGGATCTGTATTTCACTTCGACATCTCAAGCATGTTACCCTAGTTTTCTTCTGTCTGGCAGCTCAAACAGAGCTGTCACATCACAAACAACTTTTTTCTTAATATACACATCTGGCGTTGGCAGTTGGACCAACTTCATAAGAGCACATGATCATCATTCATTACAAGATTAAAAAGTACCCCATGGCATCATTGATGTTTTTTAACTTTGATCTTTTGCAGTTGTGATTCATCTCAGTTATAAAACTTCCCTTTAAAGGAACACAACCGATGACTTATTAGAACCTTCGCTCTAAGTAGCGTAAACATAAAATTATGCACATCTTTACAAAATGTCATTTACTTTGTTGCCAGCTTATCATTTTAAGACATGACATCATGCCTTAGATCGTGAATTTGTAAGGCTTGTTTATAGGCAAGGCACTCTGACCTTCTGTTGGCAAGTTGACTCAAGTGAGCGGCTGCTGCCTGCTTTCCAGCAGCGGCAGGAGCAGCAGCAATACCGTGACAGATATCGCAATCATTTAGAGCCTGACTTTGGGAGTGCTGAATGGTCATGGCGTGCAGCAGCTCCAGTTGGTGTTTCGGATGCTCAGTGCTACAGAAAGTCAGGTTCCTACACCCACGTGTCCTTTAGTTGTATTAAACATACGGCTGTGGAAGCTTGGTGCCTTGCCTCTCTGTTACTGTTTTACAATTTTTAAATAGAAACTGTGATGTTGGGTGGCTTTGTTAGGAAAACCTGCCCGTTTCTGCATGAGAAAAGGCCTTCTGATTATTTTTCCTTGGAAAAGTTGTATTTATTTTATTACAGTTTTATCTAGATTACTGTCCAGGGACATAACTGTGTTGCACAGTCTTTGTACTGGATTGAGACAGCGCATGGCTTTCTGAGTGATGGAGTCTAGTGACGGGTTTGTGCAAAATCTTTGGGAATCATTGGGAAATCCTGCAGAATCTTTCCTCTCCCATAACCAGGACAAAGCCTCTGCCCTATGCACATCTTAGCCAGCAGAGCTGCCTTCCAGCTGGGAGGCTTGAAAGACAGTTTCCAGAGAAATCAGTTGGCCTGAGGTCATAATTGACCAACAGATAGCAAGAGATCACTGTAGAGGAATTAAAAGAAGAAGAAAAAAAAACAGCCCAGAAGAAATAACAGCTCCAAACCTTTACTCAGGCCCCCCTTTAATGCCTTTGCCCTACCTCATTAGAAATACAGAACTAACGATTTACCCTTCCACAGTGGTACCTTTCGAATACTAGAGATATCCTCCTTACTGGTTGCTTTTGGTAGACACCCAGTCAGGAGGGAAATCAAGAGAAAGGAGGGAGGAGAAGTCTATATATTTTTAGATTTTTCCCTTGCTTCCAAAGACTGCAGTTCGCCTGTAATTAAAATTAGTCCCTGAAGGCACTGACCACAATTTTCTTTATCAACGTGAATGAATCACAGAATCATAGAATCATAGAATCGCCTGGGTTGGAAGACACCCTTTAGATCGAGTCCAACCACATCCTAACCCTGACTAGCCCACCTCTAGATCATGTCCTTAAGGACTTCATCTACAAGCCTTTTAGATACCTTCAGGGATGGTGACTCCACCACCTCCCTGGGCAGCCTGTTCCAATGCCTGACAACCCTTTCAGTAACGAAATTCTTCCCGATACCCAAAAATGTATCTAAAAAAGTAGTTCTGAGCCTTTCAACACTAGAGAACTGCTGCGTTGCATTCAGCGCCGGAATACGCCTCTGCCGCCGCGGCTCGCAAGGTGCACACGTGAGGAAAGGTATGAGCAAACATCGCCTCTTTGCCTGTGCACGCAGCAGAAGCCGGTGAGAGGTTCCACGCAGCCTTTCTATTAACCGGCCCAGTTTATAAAACACAGAGCAGTGATTGAGATTTTTGAGATTCCTCGACTTAAAACTGTAGCAGAGGTTTTTTTTTGTTTTGAGGAAGTTCTCCCTCTTTTCTCTCAAAGGCGGGAGGGATAAAGTCTGGGGCTGGTGGAATGTGCTTTGGAGTAGAAGTGCTTTAAATCTTTCAGGTTTTTTTAAATTATTTTTCTTTTATTCTTCTTCTTTTTTTTTTTTTTTTTTTTTGCTGCCTGCCTGTCAGGAGCTGGGCTGGTGGCCAAGCAGGAAATGACACATCGAGAGGCATTTGTGTTGTGCAACATTTTGTGGAACTGATGCAAGGATACATTGTCTGTTTACGCATTCCTCCCCTAACAGCCTGCATGGCAGCAGCTTTCTTCAGGGACACATGGCACGCTTACAGCAAGGAGCTGGATCCTCAACATCCCTCCACTGTGTGTCCCGTCACCCCCCCACCCCTCCCCAGCCCCCAGTTAAGAATATTTTCTGGCTCGCCTTCAAAAAACACTCTATCCGCCCCCCCATCCCCTTCTTCCTTCCCAAGAATACATTTTGGCTGTGAGTTTTTGCACTGGGGCAAACCGGGGCAGTGCCCAGGGCAAAGAGAGTTTGCAGGACCAGAGGAAATATCCTGGGCAGGTCCTATCTCAGGCTGTACGCACAGCATCACAGGCTTTTTCAAGCGATACGTTGCAGGGACCAAACGCGGAAGTTCGCGTCTGCACGCGTTTTTTTGGCACGGTGAGGAGGTTTTTAATCAAAGCCAATGCTAAATAGCCCGAGATGTGGTGAATGAGCCCTGGGTTTTCATCCAAACCCAAGTTAGAAAATCTGTGACTTGCTCTGGTGCCTTTCGGAGTGACAAATCTCTACTGAGATCGGCTGGGTTATTTCGGATTTCTCCCAGCGTAAACGGGAGCGGAGGAAGGCAGAGTGGGCGGTCTGGCGGTTTGCAAGTTGCTCTAAATGACTTTGTGAAGGTTCACGTTTGTGCTGTAATGCTGCCTCTGTAAGAAATGAGGCAAAATTCACAGATTCACAGACTTGTAGGGATTTGAAGGGACCTCCAGAGATCATTGAGTTCAACCCCCCTGGCCAAAGCAAGGTCCCTAGGACAGGTCACACAGGTTGGTGTCCAGATGGGTCTTGAATATCTCCAGAAAAGGGGACTCCACAACCCCCCTGGGCAGCCTGTCCCAGTGCTCTATCACCCTCACTGTGAAAAAGTTCTTCCACGTATTTGTGCAGAACGTGATTCTACAGCCAAGAAAATGTTCAGTGTGGCCACGCTGTGGGGTTTGGGTTCTTTTCTGTGACTGTTGTTAGCATATTTGGGCATGACCACAGTCCAGTTACAGTCTGGGACCTGGGCTCAGGTCCCCACTAAGGAGCTGTAGTGTTCTTGATTTCAGTGGTACAGCACAGCTCCTATCTGCAGTGTAAAATGCGTGACATCAGAGTTTCACTCACTATCATTTGCTGCTGGCTTATTTTTTGCAAATGTGTAATTTCACAAAACCCTACTAAGTTGGGGACTGGAGGTCCTGAGTGTTCCCAGAGGCTGTAAGAAACCGGTGGGATGATTCAAGTGTTCCTCATCAGAGGTGCCAGACGTATATACCAGTGGTTTAGGTTTACGTTTGAGATGGGTGTGTAACCCACAGAGCAGGGCTCCTTACAACTACCCTGACCACAAAGCAGACCTTTGGAGCAAGGTTGGGGGTGGTAGCTAAATCCCAAGGACCCGTCAGTTCTTGTTTATTCCACTGCAGCTAGAGGGGAACTAGTGCATAAGATGACATGGTCTGAGGAATAGTCTGTGAGCATAAAAATAATTTCTGTTCCAGTGATCAAGGCTTCTGTCTGCTGTGTAGCATATAGGGTAAGGTGAAAGCGAAACCATCTTCGTTCACTCGTGGCTGGATTTCTAAGATGATTCTATGATTTCATATGCTGAAGTTTTGAAATCTCAGTGATCTATGTGACACTGGCTGGCTGTCTCCATAGGAGGACATTGCTGCCCAGGAAGGTGACAGAGTGACCGTGTACTTCCTGTTATGGTGAGAGGTAAAAGGCTGTGAGAAGATTATATAGAACAAACAGGCATTCTCTAAGATGCCCCCACCAGTAGAAATGCAGTCTCAGTTTGTATTTTTCAACAGAACAGGCTGTTTCCATCCCATTGTAGAGGGAACACTGCTTCCAATCAGTCTATTCCTAGTATGTTTGGCATGTAAGATGACCATCATGGTGTTTTTTTCAATATTTCAGCTATTGCTGCTTGTATTCAGAAGGTCATAGGATCCCAAAGTGGTTTGGGTTGGAAGGGACCTCAAAGCCCATCTATGTCTGACCCCCTGCCATAGATAGGGACACCCTCCACTAGCCCAGGGTGCCCAAAGCCCCATCCAACCTAGCCTTGAATCCTGCAGGCCCTTGATCCAGGGGCAGCCACAGCTTCTCTGGGCAACCTGTGCCAGGGCGTCACCACCCTCAGAGGGAAAGATTTCTTCCTAATATCTAAATATACACCACTTCAGTTCAAGGTCATTCTCCCTTGTCCTGTCACTCCCTGACCTTGTATCCAGTCCATCTCCAGCTTTCCTGTAGCCCCTTCAGGTACCAGAAGGTGCTGTAAGGTACCTCTCTAGAGCCTCCTCTTCTCCAGGCTGAACAAGCCCAACTCCCTCAGCCTGTCTTCCCAGCAGAGGTGCTCCATCCTCCAATCATCTTCATGGCTTCCTCTGGACTCATGTCAACAGCTTCATGTCTTTCTTGCCCTAAGGTTTCCAGAGCTGGATGCAGCACTGCAGGTGGGGTCTGATGAGAGCAGAGTAGAGAAGGACAATGCCCTCTCTCGACCTGCTGGTCACCCTTGTCTCTCCAAGCCACAGATAAAATCATGGCCCCACCACGCTATAGTTGTGCTGCATAGTTGTATGTAAGAGAGTTTCCACCTGAATAGCTCACAGTCTCCATTAAAAATAAAGATGAGGAAAGGGTTTATAACTAAATAAATGAAGTCAACAATGGAAGTGAGTTCAAGCTGTATTTTCATATGTCACGACTACGAGGAAAGGAAAAGTGAAAGCCATTTTTATAAGTCTGTGACTACTCTATGGAGGTACTGGGGAGGAAGGTGGTATAAAAAAGGCTTTAGAGTAGCTTTTCCCAGACCGTTTTGTCCCACGCTTTTCTTCCAAAAGAATTCTTTTCATCTTCACTTTTTCAATGCATTTAGCTTGCTGTTACTTATATTGGCCTTTTGTTCCTCATGTTCAGTGTAGCACCTCTTATACCTCTCCCTCCACTTTCCCAAGTGGGTTGGGAAGTAGGGAACAGGGCAAATATTTTCAGGAGGTGCTGCATCTGAGTACTTATGCAGTTCTTCCTTGCTGGCATTCCCAAATTTCTTTTTAAGGTTTTATAAAACTTATTTTTATTCTCCATATAAACTTCATTCTCTACTGAAGCATGGTCATCCCAGACATGAAACACAGATGCTGATTTAACCAGACAAGGAATGCAGAAGAGGAAATGAGGAAGAATTTCATACTTAATTGAAACTTCAGAGGAAGAAACTTAGCAATGATCTCATGCTACAGTATGTTTTGGACGCCGGAAACCTTACTCTTAGGAAGAACTGGGTTCCTTAATGCGTCTGTCTGCAGGTCCCCTGTTACATATCTCATCTTCAGTAGACCAGCTTACTCAGCACGATAGTGTCTCACTGTTGACTGAGGGTGGCTTTCAGCTTTCCAAAAATTAGAGGTCTAGGGTAGGTTTCCTCTGAAGTGAATGAAGAGACACAGGCTCTTGCAGAAAGCGATTCATCTCACCTATCTTCATGCCTATCTAAAAGTGCAATGAATGGCCCTTTAGAGCTATCCCTCCCTTTCCATTGATTAGAAATGGAGGCTAGATGACTAGCCTAGACTAGGCACCCTGAGTTTGAGAAGGTTGAAATCAGATGAGATTATATGATATTGTGGTCCTATGCTGTAGCAAGTGACTGCCATGAAATTCAAACAACCCGAGTTAGCTACAGAGCAGGTAGCTCAGATAGCAGTACAGTAACATGGAGCTCAGCATGGGTCAACCAACTGTTTGACCAGCCTCTTGTGTGGAAGCCATGCTTTCTGTTGGACTGTGAACAGTCCACAGTATATTTCTGACAACGTAAGGGATTGTTTAAAGCTGACTTTGAAGTGTCTGTACAGCTGCCATAATGAGCGCAATACAGACATGCCTTAAAAAAAATGATGCTATCTACTAAGGCATCATTATCACCTCTTGCAGGATTTCAGTAGTCAAGTACTACTCAGGTCCTACTCAACTTGGCTGGTGTGAACTGCTAAGATTAAAACTCAGGTTGTTTAGCTGTAGGCGTAGTATTCAATAAGGTTCTCACACTACCTTTAATACTGCAGCTGCATAAAAAAACAATACAAAGGTGATAATGCACTTCATAGGTGTTACCTAAACGTGAAGAATGCTGTGGAGCACATTTAAAGGTTTCTCAAACACTGGGAAAAATGCTCCACATTTCCAGTGTGCCTGCTTCACATCAGAGCGTATTAATTGTTCCTTCCTTACCCAAACTTAACATGCTGCCCCTTCTCCTTTGGTTTTGAGATGTAATCTTTCCCACAGCGTGGGAAGGCAAACCCTTTTACCTGATTATTGCCAGCATAAATGTTTGTTGCTTCCATCGGTCTTCAAACTCCCCTAGCTGCATTTTGTGAACTTTACTCCCACTTCATAATACCCTGCTTGTTTAGTCGCTCTGCTAATTTAAATTCAGGATGCCAAACAGGTATTAATCAGATGCTTATGAGTGTAGAATCTGCTTCCTGCCTCTCTGTAATCCATGTGAGTAACACCAATTAGTTGTCTGCTTCCTTAAATCTTCGTATGCTTTATCGTTCCTCATTCCCCCAGTAGTAGACACAGTCTTAAGCATCAGCTGCAGTCAGAGGCACTTGAGGGTCTTTTGTTTCCTCTCTCTTAGAGCTCAACAGAAAAATCATCACCTCCATAAGTACCACAGAAGCGTGCTGTGGAAGAAAGGGATGCGTTCAGCTCTGGCTTTTGTAGTTTAATTTGCTAGAATCAGGAATCTAGCTCGTATGCCAGAATCTCAATTCACAAGTCATGAGACAGGCAGAGTTACAAACAGCAGTTTCACTTCAGTGCGGCATCTTCTTGGAAAGGAGTAGGCACTTGCAGGCACTGATGTAGTACCACGTATGTGTTTGTTTAGGTATGGTAAATCCTAGGTTAGTTTACAAAAGCAGCCCAGTTTTAACTGGTTGTATTAAAAGGGATCAGAATTCCAAAGATTACCCATCAAAAAGGGATGGTACTCACAATTATTTGCCATATTTTGAAAATTCAGACCCGTGTTTCTCAGTAGTAGAGAAGCTGCAGAAGACTAGACCTGGAGATACAATACAGAGTCGCTATGTGGTACAAACCACTGGTTAGGAGTACAGAGGTAGTGGAGTACTTCTCTTTTTCCTCAAGTGTACATAAGTAACCAAGGATTCAAATTCAGATTCTTTGACAATATACTTCCATTAATTCAATCAACCTAGTTAATTTATCAAGCACTGTAGAGATATGAAGTGCAATAGAATTGGTTCCAAGATTCTAGGATACCAATTAAATGAAGAATAATTTAATCTTTTTCATTCTTTGTGTCTTTTATGACCACGAACTCCAGATTTGTTGAACATGCTTTCTGCTTTCATACTGGACACTCTTTCGCTTTAATGACCTGGGCTATGGGTTCGCTCCCACTTTTGGTCTTTTTTGACGTCTTTGAACAATTGTTTGTAAAACCAGTGCTATAACAAAATTACCACCTCTGTAGACAGAAGTGTTGACTACGGAAGAATGCTCAGTGATAGAGCTGTGAACGTAAATTATTCAGTGTTTCAATTCATCAACTAAGCAGTCAAAATGAAAATCCTTCTTGTAAAGGGACATATGGGTAAGATTTTCAGAGATGTAGAGCGGATTGACTCTCCGTAACTGTAGTTGCCTAAAAGCTATGTCTGGTGTTTCAGCAAGTCATCTCTGGCCCGTTGTGGTCAAGAGAGAGGTGTATGTGTGTGATAGAAGCTGGTTTATCCCACCCTAAGTATCTGCAAGTGTCGCTGTGTGTCATCTCCGGAGGTGGGTGGTAGTGAACTCAGGCTGCAGAGGGAACACGGAGCAGTGTGGACCAAGGGGCTTATGCTCAGGGCCTTCATCCGTGCAGATACCTTCATTGGCTTTCAACAAGCTACCTGGAAAATGCAGCAGCACACAGCTTGGGCACATTTCTTTACACTCCTTTTTGTCGTTCAGTAGACCTTTTAAATGGGGGCTTTAGTGCCTGCTTCTTCAAAAGCCACATTACAGGGCTGCTCTCTGAAGTTTGTCACAATTCAGGATGTTGGTGAACCCCTCCTCGTTAGACATAAACAGCCAGTGTGTGATCTTTTATGTTTTCCTCTTCCGTGCCTGCTTGATTGAAACGCTCAGGCACTCAGTGCCGAAACGTCCATCCCATGTGCTGATGTGCTTGTTACTCTTCCTCTCCCAAAGGCTGTGGCCCTTGCAGCTCAGCAGTAGTCTGACTTTTATACGTGATCCTCATCAACCTCACGGCAAAGTCAGACAGCTTAATTAGCCTTTATCTTTTCCTTTGGAAGAGCGAGCCCAGGGTATGCCTTTTAGTGCCGTGAAGAGGTCTCATGCAACAGTTTTCATCGCCTGCGGCTTGACACACAGTCATAAACATCCCTGAGAAGTAGGACAGCAGAATTACAACACATGAAGGATACTTAGACTCGGTATTTAGGTAGGGTTTGTGATTTGCATGTATACAGGCTTGCCAATCTATGTTATTAGTTTCACTACTCTTGATCTTTGCTGTTTCTGAAAGATGGCAGCAAAAGAGAAACCTGATAGCCACTGGCTCGTGGAGATAGTCTTTATTATAGGTAGGTAGGAGAGAGAAGTAAAGGCCTAGTGCTCCCAAAATCCAGATAACAGTGATTGTTCTTTAGACCCAGCTCAAGGATGAAGGAAGCTCCCAGGGAAGCATGTTTACTTCTGTGTGGGATGCAAAGTAAACGCCTCATGAACTACAGATGCCATGCAACATCAAGAATGAAAATGAGAACTGTTTTCCTCTAGTGACTTGGTGTAAAAGGGAATGAACAGTAGATTTAAGGTATGAACAAGGGGATACATAAATATCAGATAAATAATACCTTGTTGACAAATCTTTTTTGATTAAAGGGCAGATACCTCTAGTTCTAAGTCTTACTTTATGCATACACTACAGAAAAAAAATGGCAGTAGGAAAAGTCCATGTCTGAGCCCTCAGAACTGGGACATTGATTTATGCCTGTCGTGTGTGTGTGTGACAAAACAGTCCTTCACTGTAAGAGCATGCACTGGTTTATCCATGGGACAGTAGTGTCCCGTAGGATGGAGCACACCCGTTTACTTACTTGTGGGAGCTGTAGCAGTATATAGTGCTCTGTATGTTCAAAATGCTGCTCCCAGGTTGAGTTAGTGGTGAACGGTCAGCACTTCTGAAGAATACATCTGAAGATCTCATATCAGCCACTGGGGAAAATATGAATGCACAGTGAATCTGATCTGCGAACACTTTGTTTTAAGCAACTTAGCTATTGTCACAACAAAAAATCGTGTGGCAGGAGCATAAAATCTGTGTGCCAGCAATCAGCTACCTCTGCCAAGCTGTAATCAAAGCTTGTAGCTGATAAAGTCAAAGGATTTTTTAATTCAATGAAATTTAATTTTTTCAAAGTTTTATAATTTTACTAAATCTGGATGGATTACCATGGAGATTCTGGGAGGGGGTAAAAAAAAAAAAAATCCAATCTGCTGAGCCAGGTTTCAAATCCCCACTCCAAAATACAGCGACAAAAAATCTCCTTCAAGAAAAGATTGCCAAAAATGTTTTTCGAGGCGCTATGTTTTCCCTCAGCTAACTCATTTCCAGGAATGTCTGAGCCATTTTGGTTGAAATTGAAGAAATCTGTTCCTTACTCATGCAAAAAAAAAAATGGAATGCAAACAGTCAAAGTTCAGTAAAGTTGCAAGCAATTGAAAATTGAGTCTCGTAATGGGAAACATTGGGCAACTTTAATGCTAGTCAGTCCTACCAGCCCCACCTCTAACTTATTTAATCTACCGTGGTATTAATTTGCACTGAAAAATAATCCATTAGCTTCAGTGGAAATCCTGCATAAAAAAAAATAACTTGGTAGTTGGCAGGGTCTCTTCACAGGCTGCAGCAGCTCTGGCATCGACTTCGGCAGGTCAGGACTTTGGCTGGTGACCAAAGTTGGTTGTGAGCGAGGTGCCATGGCCAGCAGCATGGGACAGCACGGTGTGACTCCTGCCTGTGTGCTGGGGACCTGTTGGGGAAGGCAGAGATCTCTGTAAAAGATGAAACAAGGGCCAGCTCAGGCTGCAGAGCCTCTGGAGGCGTTGCGGGTTAGAAGGCAGCATGCCTCCAGGCACCACCGTTTGGCAGGATTCTCCTTCCCCACCCCTAGCCTCTTCAGAGGGGTAATTTCATGTGTGTGCGCTTCAACTGAGCTGGTAGAGTTGGCCCAGATGTTGCAGACTGTAACACACACGCACGGAGTGCGAGCCGAGAGAGGTTTGGGCTGCAAAGCATGACTTCTCCAATGCTCCCCAGGGTGCAGGCTGGGTCTCTTCGCTCTGAGCCTTCCTGTCCCTCTGGCACCGCTTTGCTGTGCCAAGGGAGCCAGTGTAAGCAGGGGTGCTTCTGAAAAAGTACATTTTCATGCAAAACTCCCTTGGTTTAAGAACAACCTTAGGAAGTTAGCATCAAACCCCCCAAACTCAGCCCCTAGTAACTCCCAGTGCTGCCATGCACTGCTGAGTGCCCCTGGCTGGTGTAACAGGCAGCCACAACCTGTGTGTAGGCACCAGCCACACCTCAGGGTGGGCAGAACCTGGGCCCAGACTTGTCGCTGAGATCCCGCTGGAGTCAGTGGATGCAGAGAAAGGCACCTTGGGCTCCTGAGGGCCTCTGGGGAAGGGGGCAAAGCTGTGTGAAATCTGTGGCAAATGTCAAGTCCTGCAAAAATAAGCTGGGTATCTCTAGGTGATAGGGGCATCCACGGGCATGGTGTGTGGAGATTTGGATGCTCTGATGTCAGCCAGTGAAAAAAACCACTTGCTTGTTTTTACCTTCTCCTCCTTTCTGTGACTCAGAGCTCCTGAAGATGTTGGGCCCATTTAAAACCAGCGAAGAAAGCTGTTTTATCAGGCTTGTAAATTGTTAGAGCTGATCAGAAGCAGGCAGTGCTTCAAGTTATACTCAAGATATGCTCCTGCATAAAAACCTTTCCCTCCTGTGCGAAACACACACTCTCTTCTCCGAAGCTGCCTGAAAGAAATGGTGCTGCAGGGACTGTGGTCCTTGTTGAGCTGTTTGCCATTCACTGGAACAGGGCTCAGGGATGAGCTGTCTGATGTGGGTTTTTTTATTTTATTTTAAGTTAAACCAATCTTTTTTTGGAGATAGATTTGAGTGCTGGGCAAAAGGCACTTTCACAGGCAATTTTATTCCATCTCACTGCCACAACTTTATTTAAGCTTTTCCCCATGTCTTTTACTATCACGGTGTTCCCGTCCTCGAGAGCCAAGCAGCTTGAGAGAAGTGTTGTCAGGAGGGTGATTAAAACAGGGATTGATGCGGCTGGGAGCCAGGGTTCAGTCACCTCTCTGGGCCTCTGCATTACTGTTATGTCAGACACAGTAGCTTTACCATGCGTGTGGAGTTTATGCCTTTTTTTTTATTGTCTCACGCTGCCAGAAAATGTTGACCCCGAAGTAGCCGTGCTGTGTGAGCGGTCGGCATCGGAGGGCAGCACGCCCTGAAAACCATTTACGTTCCCTCTTTAATTTGTCACTTATGGGTCATATCTTTTTAAATTTACATTTTTAAATTGGTTCAGTGTGCCCTGAGTTTCGGTTCCAGAATCCACGCTAAAAACTTCCCAACTTTACGAGTTGTAAAAAAAAAAAAAAAATGAAAAAAAAAATTTCCAAACCCCCCTTGGCTGAATTTATGGTCAGTACTCAGAACAGCTTGAAGTTATGAGAGGGCTTCATGTTTTTATAAGGAGATGAATTTGGGGAGAGATTAGATTTTAGGGCTCATGCGCAACATGGAACAATTGTGTCTCTTTGGTCACCTCTTCAAAGAAGATTCTGTCAAGTGAAATTTGGCCCAAAAATTAAAAGGGAAAAAAAAAAAAAGAAAAAAGAAAAAAAGCCACATTTGGCATAAAAAACGATCTGGTCAAAATAAAATGGTTTTTCCAACATAAATTCCATTAAAAGTAAAGCCAGACTCAGCAAAAGCTTGAGATCTCCCATATGGAATGAGGAATAGTTTTACATTGGAGCACAATGCAGTTTTTTGGAGTGCATTTGAGACTGCTCCTGTTTTGGAAGCCTGCTCATGTCTTGTTTGAATGACTACTTCAACTGTATAAAGCTAAAAGCAATGTTAGCATATCTGGAACATCAACATAAAGGCTGCCTGTTAGAAGAAATGTTTCTTTTTTAAGAGAACAAAACACTCCTACCCTATACCATTTTTTTTTTCTTTTTGTTTTTTCATTCTTTAATCTCATGTCAGGAAGTTTTGAAGACAAGCTCTCTGTGGCCACATGAGTAAGGCAGGGATGTAGAAGTCAGGGAGGGATGTAGGAGGATGGTTCAGTGGCTAATGCATTTGAATGTGCATCCTCCTGATTTGTCATCTGCCTCTAACGTCTTTATGGTGTTTGTGCATTTGAAAATCCCTCTAAGCAGCTGTCTAAACTTACTGATACTAGTGGGAACTGGATACCTCTTTCAGCTTCAGTTCCCCTTATGTGAAGTATGAATAGTGGCACTACCCTACCCATGGAATGACATGGATGTGGGAAGAAGGTGAAGATCAAGGTGTTTGTTTAATCAAGGGGTTTTTTTAAAGCATCTTCCCACCCAAGGTATATCACAAGATGAGTCAGAAAGCTTCAGTTTCTCTTAGTAAATGGAAACTCCTTTTTTTTTTTTACATAGTATTTCATATTTGTCCATGCTCAAGGTGGAAAGAAATAGTGGGGTCTTTTGCTATCCTGTTTGCTTTCAGCTCCCACCATACATTGCTGCTCTCTGTTTGCGGCGTTAGGACAATTTAGTGGTCTTAGGATCCAGATCCCAATTCCTCAGCTCCTTGAAGGCATTGCAGGAGGTAAAGGTGGCTTGTAGGAGCAGGCATCTCATTAAATCAGCCCTTAATGAGACTTAAAGACCTGGTGCTGCTTTCAGAGAACAGCAAATACCAGGTTTTTCTAGTCCTTGCTTAGGAGCTTTGCTTTAGTACAGGACAAAGAGACAAAGCCCAGGTGAAATAGGGAATCTGAAAGGATGAACTGCCTGGATGGGCAGATACTCATTCCCTTTTCCTTTTTCCTTCTTTTCTTTTATACCACTGACCGCTGAATGATCTCAGGTCAAGTGCTTTGTCAACTGTGTGGTTGTCTGGATTTGGGGAGTGAATCTGCCACTTTTGCGCAGCTGAGGGGAGGAAACTTCAGAGCCAATGCAGTCACCTCCATGCATGTGTTGTGTCATGAGGAGTGGGGAAGGCATCCTTAACCAAACATTTGCAACCTGCTGTTTTAGCTGGAATAGGAAAACCAGCTTGACAAGAACGAACAGCTTCACTGAGCGACATTCAGGGGAGGTTGGTGGGATTTTAAACAAATCTCCTTAAGCAAGCATGAAAACAAGCTATTTAGCGCTCATTAATGTCTCAGGTTAAACTCTTGAATAATTTGTCATGGTTAGGCTCTTTTGGTTTCATTGGTGTTTTTCTAGTGACTAATGAGATGACAGCTACACATGCTCCTCGGTATGCCACTGTTCACAATAGGGTTTAAAGTTGTGTATTTGTTATTGATGTCATTAAAGTGATGGATTTGAGCTTGGTTTCTGAGGCAGCCGACTGGGTGGTTAGGACTAATTTCTAGCAATGGTTTTGGAGGTTGAAACCAAAGTGTGTATAAAAGGAAATGTTTCTTCTTTTAAGCAAATAATTTGAACCCAGATGAATGAAATTTAAGCAAGTGGGCATCAACTCTGAGTTAATTTTGACATAGCTGTCTGGAAATCATCACCAATTAAAATATTTTTATGAGCTCGAATGTAGTATTGTCTTTCGGTGCTTATGTAATAGAGGAACAAACTGCTTGTTTAACCCCAGCCTTGAGACTACTGGCCAGGATATATGACTGAAGTCATAACCATCTGGAGCTTCAGGGAGGGCATGAGCCTTGGCAAACCTCACTTGGTGGGGACAAGGCTTTTTCCCTGTTTGAAACTGAAAAAATATATAACTTCAAACAGATTGCTTGCACCCATTAGGATGTGAGGCTCATTTGAAAAATGAATCTCACCAAAGACACCTGACATTTTTAGAGGTGATCGCTAATAGTGTCAGTCGGTGCAAGTCCTGGATGTACAAAGAGGACAAGAGTAACTCCGGAGCCCGGGAATCCTAGTTCAGAGTTAAAATGAATCCCTTGGGTTGTTATAATCAGGTTCTTTCATGTGCTCCTCCAGACTGAATAGCTAGTGAGATAGTTCCTTTATTTGTACACACACCTTTCACACCTGCACATAAAGAAAACCTTTGATGCCAAGTGCCTGATGGAACAACAAGATGAGTATGTGCAGAATTAAAAGGATACACACCACACTTAAATATTTGTATAGCTTTTCAGGCTCTGCACATTTAAAATAATAATGAATACCCTGCTCAATGGGGAGGAGCAGTCTCTGCATTGTGAATTTGGCCTTTTCATGAGAGCGTCATTGTTTTTTGTCGTTTTTACATTGCAAAGAGAGTTGAAATGTTGAAGACTTGAGTATAAATGTCTGTTGCTGTGTTTCCAACCACAGTCTCAATTATTCAATGAGACAGACTTTTAACATTTAAATTTTTCTTATTAGTGCTTTTTGGTTTTTTTGCATCTTCTTTTATTATGCTATATGCCTACATATGCATATATGTATATATATGCACATAATAGCACTGGGTTCTTATGAAATAGACTATCATGATCTTTTGTATTCCATGCCAGAATTATCATAATTTGCTTCTTATGCAGTAGTGTGTATCTATTATTTGGGCTCCCAGCACTGCAGACAGATGTTCAAATATTTCAACACAAACAAAACTGTTTACATTTAACTTACAGAATCGTTAGAGCTTTGGTATGTATGCATGGAATTTACCCTACTGTGAAGTGCTAACACTAGACCTGTGCACTACTTCAATCTGAAAGAAGGTAGACCTGAAATATTACTTAATTTCAGCCTCCAGTTGAGTCGATACCGAGAAAATTTCAGGGCTTAAGACGCATGATCAAGTTACAGGGGATGTCTGTGTTTCCATATGTCAGCTGAGGCACAGCAGCTGCCCGGTAGGTGTTCTTGGTCCCCCATAAATGTATGTTGATTTGATTTAGCTTAGCCTTCAATAAAAGAGGCTTAAGATAAGTAGAATCGCTGCACACTTGCCACAGGCAGAGAGCACACGCGCAGATGGTTACCATCCAGGTCTGGGACATGCTAAACAATTCCACCCCAGGAATTGGCTGTGTGTATATGGATCTGTACTGACAAAAGTCAAGCCAATTTTTAGATCAGCATTTACATTCTCTTTTAACAATTAGTTGTACAATCCCTTGGCATAGCTGGATTTGTTAGCTTGAATAAAAATAGTTTGCTAGTTCTCCTTTCTCAGCCCCATGAGCACCATTACTCATAAGACAACAGCATCAGGAATGATCTTAGTCTTGTTTTGAGGGACCCATTCAGAACCAGAATTGTTTTATTTCTCACCCTGTTTGGGGAGACACTTCTTTAGAGATTTTAACAGGTATTTTAGGTGCTAAATTTTACCAATCTTGCCTTTTCAGATATATGCAAGGAAAAATACCTTGCGTTTGTTTGCCTTAGACTCTCTAATGCCCACAGTCTATAACATTTAGTGAATAATAACCAAGAACTGATTTAAGAAATTTGCTTTTGAAATCTCCTGTGGCCTCCTTTGCTCGCTGAGTAGGGTGAAGTTGCAAAACTTCTCCGGGACATAGGCAACGAGCAGGATCATGAGCTCCATGCAAGAAAGCAAGGCTGCACTGTGAGTATGGGCAGGCCACGAGCGAGTTGCCTTTGAGCATTGCTTTTGACTTTCAGTGAGAATGGTAACTCGTTCAGTCATTTCAACTCAGTCTGAGCTATCTAAACTTGTGCTCTGGATTTACAGCAACATATCCTTAATCTGCTCTTCCTTTAAACGTGTTATGGCCCTCCTTAGACAAGGGATTTGAGAAAATGGTGAGTTTGGTTTCTCCACTTTATGCAGCCCCTTTGAAGAGGCAGGATTTCCAGTTCCTTAACTCACAATCCTCTGGGTCATTCCTCTAAATAGATGAGATACTTAGGAATGTGGTTCAGCATAGGACAGGAACGATTGGACTCGATGAAGGTCTTTTCCAACCTTGTGATTCTGTGATTCTACTCTGTGTCAGCAAATGGCCTAGAAAGTGGTGTCTGTCCCTGTACTACCTTTTGGTGTCCCTAACAACATCTGATTCTTACTGTATGCAAATACGAGTGGTCCACAGTGGTTCATCAACATGCATGTCTGTGGGTGAGCACCCATCCTTGAGACCGGACTTGGAATATTGTGTCCAGTTCTGGGGCCCTCAGTTCAAGAAGGACATAGAACTCCTTGAAAGAGTCCAGGGCAGGGTGACCAAGATGATGAAGGGAGTGGAACTTGTGAGGAATTCCTTGTGAGGAATGGCTGAGGGAGCTGGGTCTCTTTAGCCTGGAGAAGAGGAGACTGAGGGGTGACCTTATTTATGTTTATAAAGGTTGTGGAGTCTCCTTCTCTGGAGACATTCAAAACCCTCCTGGATGCATTCGTGTGTGATTTAGTCTGGGTGATCTTGCTCTGTCAGGGAGGTTGGACTAGATGATCTTTCAAGGTCCCTTCCAACTCCTAACATTCTGTGACATTTTTCTTGTGGATTAAGATAAGGTTCTTGTAGAGGAGGAAAGGAGAAGGTAGGTCAGCTCCTTCCTGAGCTCAGGTGGACTTTGGATTCAGCATTTCTCATGGCCACATCCAGTGGGGGAAGCTGATAGCCGACCTATCACAAATACAGTAGGAATTGCAGAAGATGTCAGGGTGGAGGCACCTGCCTGAAGTGCCTCCCTGCAGCTCTCCAGGGAAATTAGGAAATTTGTGAGCACCATAGTCTGGCGTAACAATAAATCTATGCCCTGGGAGGGAACATGGCTTTGCCTTACAAATCCTCTAGCAGGACGTATCCCAGGGACTGGGGAACCCGAGGGTTCCTTGGGTGTCCCTGCAGCTGCAGCCGCGCTGTCTGGGGAGGACACTATCCTCCAGTGCTCCTCTAATCAGCATCAAACAAAACAAGTCACCTTAGCAGAGTCCTGCTCCAAATCTGTGGTAGCTGCAGTGGAAGATGAGTGATTAACAGCGGAGATAGGCCAGGCGTGATAACCTCATCCGCTGGCTCAGCTGTAACCTGGAGAGGCTGTGTGAACCCAGCCCGGATCGTGTCAAGCTCAGTTATCCCCCATGCTGATGGCACGTCCAATCTCCATGATGAATAGCAGGGTCTGCGAGACAGACAGTGACCAGGTTGCAATTAAACATCTCATTGGGATCAGCTTCTGCTTTGGGGACAGAAAGAGAACCCCACAAAAGTCAGTTCCCTTTAGCTGAGTGCCTAAGCAAGATTTATTTTTAAAAACACTATTTAAAAATTTATAGAGTTTCTTGGGGAAAAAAAAAAGAAAGACAAAATAATGTTAACTTGAGTGAGCTCTGCAAGAGTGTCTGAACAACCAGAAAGTGGAGGCATCCACTGGAAATGCTGACAATGCACTGGCCATGAACCTGCTGCTGCAAAACCTGGTTGGTCATTTCTCCCCTAAGGGAGAAAAAAATAATTGAGATCTATTAAAGAGGGGAGAAAGCCTCCAGGCTGTTTTAATCTGGGATTCTGCAGCCTGACATTAATGAGAATTTTATTTTTTATTTTTGGCAGGTTTTGGCCAATTCATTTCTATATTAGAGGCAGCAATAAATTGTCAAGTTTTTTGTGACGTTTGCCTGGATGAATTTCTAAATGCAAAGTACCAAAGCAGTCACTGTGTGAAATTCCATTTCACTTTGGTGCAAGGTATCACAGTGACCTTTTTTTGTTGTCTTTTTAAATTAATAACTTACTTTCCTGTCACTTCTCCACACTGCCTGTATGAATATTTCTGAAACAGAGACTCTTGTATTTGCTAACCTTGTCTTTCATTAGCAACAGTGAACATATGGGAGCAATTTGGGATGCCAAGTTTGTTCCTCTGTGTGTTACTGTCCAGCACGTCCTCCTGTTCATTGGAGCATGATGTAGGTAGAAAAGAAAACCTGTGGAAATGGTGAATTCTCTCCTGTTGTTACTCTATTATTTGTAACCATGCTGGCACAGGTAGCTCATGCATCTACTACTCCACAGTTGTTGGCCACGGTGCAACCATAGAATAAAGAGTATCTGGTATAACCAAGAACTGAGTAACTTTTCCACCATCTCTAAAGGCTTGCAGTTCACAGAGAAGTTGAGCAAGTGAAGAGTAAAATTGTAGTTTTTGAGACAGTAGACTTAAGTATCTAGTCCTGTTAGAGCTAGAGCAATGAAAGGTTGGTGATTGAAAGGAGGGAAAAACACACAAAAATACGTGTACAGCAAATGATAAGAGGAGGGAAAAATAAGATGGATGGGAGACATCAAAGAGGAAATGTTTGTCAGTCTCTGATGGGTTGTTTTCTGGAGGAAGCTACCATAAAATAAAAAATGAGGAAGACAAAATCATAGATTAGGTTTGCAAGAAATCAAACACGGGAAATGGCATGGAAAGAAATATGCGAATACTATTTATTTGAGCTGCTGGCTGGTAATTTTTTCCCTTTAAGTTGCTCTACTAAAAGCCAAGCAGCCAGCATACTTTGAATTATCATATTCATGACAATGATTTAAGTACAGTCGTTTCTGAGGCATGAAAGATTCCGTAACGTAGAGTTATAATCTAGAACCTAATAAACTGAATAGTGCTGGTGGGAAGGGAATGATGTCTAACACACCCATAATTTTGAGATTAATTGGTTAAATGTCCTGTGAAATTGGTTTTTTTCAGTCTTGGCAATTTCCTGTAGACCTCAGCACAGGGATCCCTCCTTCCCTCCTTAAAAGGCTTTGGATCTCCAGAAGTATTTCCCATTAATTTTAGAGGATTATGAGTCACGCATTTAACACAATTTTTCCCCAGTCTGACATGGACAAGTCAATCCAAGGCATGAAGCATCTTCAGGTATGGGAAAAAAAACCCAACCCTTTAGCAGTTCCATTTTAAAGAAATAAGATGAGTGGAAATCCCCATCAAGATAAGGAACCAGCAGCCCACACCATTTCTGAAAAGACCAAGGGAACATTGGCGTTTTCCAAAGTTTTGCCTTCAGGGCGCGGCATAAAACTAAGGTTGTTATCATTTGTGGTCAGAGATCTCATTGTACATTAATGTTGGCCTGTGAATGCCAGCCATTATAGCCATGGTAGTAGGAGTTTTCCCTCCTGTGTTAAATACGTATCTTGTAATACTCCAAAATGAATAGGTAATACTTTCTGAGACCCAAAAGAAGGTGACATTTTGTCTAAATTGTTTCAAATCAGGTTTGCATCTTGATAAAAAAGGTTGCTTATTTGAACTGTCAGAAAGTTGAATCGATTTATAGAGTAAATCAGCATTCGAGTGCAGTTTTCCTGTCTTTTTTCTTTCTTTCTTTTTTTTTTTTTTTTTGTCCTTATTTAAAACCTCAAAACCACTGTGGGTAATTTCCCTAAGATCCACTTTAGACACTTGTGGTGTGTAGTGTGAAGAGCAGGTGCAGCTGGCCAAACCCCGGCACTGTTACCCTTTTGATCATTTTCCTCCTGTTTCAGTGAATAACACAAGAAAAGATGCTGTCCTTCTCCCCACAAAACCAAACGCTAACTGGTGTAGCCATAGGGGCCCATATCTTGCTTTAATCACAGAATCACTGAATGTTAGGAGTTGGAAGGGCTCGAAAGGTCATCTAGTATAACCCCCCTGCCAGTGCAGGATCACCCAGACTAAATCACACAAGAACGTATTCAGGCAGGTTTGAATGTCTCCAGAGAAGGAGACTCCACAACCTTTATAAACCTCTGAGGGACTCCACTAGATACAGGCATCCAGATAGAATTAAATGGGAGTTTTGCCACGAACTCAGCAGAGAATTGGATCTGTCCATTTCTGCTGGGTTTAACTTCTATCTGTGTCACACCTCAGTTGACAAGCAATTCTTCTGCTGAGAGACCTTATCAACCATGCAAAACTCACAAATATTGTTTAACTACAATGATCACCACAGGAAACACTGGTGTGAAATTTAGGTTTTGTTTTGGAAACAAAAGTTTTGGAGGGGTGGGGCTGGGGGGGGGGGAGGATTGTTAAATCCAGCTTGGACAAAAACATGTTTGTAGCTTTTTTTAGAGTGTCACAAAAAGACCACAGCATTGTTAAAGTCTTCAGTATTTCTTCACTTTGTTAAAAGGCTCACTCAGGGCTTTTTGCTCAGGCATGGGACTGAAAAAGTACTGTTGACTTAACAAACCAACCTCATTTGGGTCTATTAGTAAGGGAAGCTTTGATAATGGCCAATAGACTTTTACAGTTTTATCAGAGGTGCAATTGCTTTGTAGCGACACCACAGCCGGGGGTGGATTTTTTGTTATCAAGTTCCCCAGTCTTGAAGTAGGAGAAAATTCCCGAGATCTTACAAACCAAAGGGATAAAACACAGGAGGGAAAGCAGAGAGGAGGCTCTTGAACCGTATGGAACCATCAAGAGTTGAGCACAAAACCTGCGCCCCATAGCAGAGCATTCTGTGCCCAGCCAACCAGCAGAAACCTGAGGTGGTGGCAGACGCAGAGCCGAAGAACTGAGAACTGGATTTTACTATTTACATTACCATAATTTATCTGTAGCATAATGTTGAAATTGCCACTAGAAAAAGATTAGAAACATGTTTCCTGCTCGGTTTCCTTGCTGCTTGGGCCACACACATGCAGAACGTGCCATTAACTGTTGCAGAGCTCCCATGCCTGGCAGAGGAAGGCGCTTGTTCGGTAGCCTCAAGCTGCGCCAAGATTTGCAAACTATCAGGAAAACAACCCCACGTCCCACTTGGTTGTGCCCTGTGGTTTCTTGCATGTATATACCCAATTTCTGATCTGATCTCATAGTCCTGGTCACTTTCTTTCCTTTAAATTTACCCGTTAGATCTGAAGAATTTAGCGTCTTGTACTATGAAAAATCCCCTGATCCTGTTGGAAAAACTTCTTTGCCTTCCCTCACCCCTCTGCTACTGGGAATTATGTCTTTCTAACACCATAGGCAGATTGGCATGCTACAAGTATGCATGTGCTTTCTTCTGATTTAATTGGATTTGCTAGTCTGAAATGTAGTATGGTCGCTAATTCCATAAACTAGCTACTGTAACTGAAATCAGACACAGTCACAGAAAAAAGAAAACCCGGATTGCATTTTAGTCCAAAAGGGATATTTCCATGCTGTAAGGGTGGTCTCCCTTCTCCCTTTAAAATATCCTTTAATCACTGTGTGTCTTGGTTAACATCCCTGTTTTTACAGGATTCCTGTAGTTTGCATTCAAAGTTGGGTAGGTGATGTTTTAATACACGTTTTATTATTTCGAGTCAAAGCTGTTCCGTTTTGCCTGCGTTGGTTTTTCTTTTACCCGTTGTCAACTGAAAGATTGGAAGCTTTATACTGTGATCTATCTAGTTGAGGGGAAAGATTGACTGCCCAGGGTAGCTCTGAAAAAATACCCCCATCTTTCTCTGTAAAGTCTTTGCATCGTGCTCGTGCCATAACCCAGCACTGAAATTTAAGGCTGTATTTCGATTTCCTCGTATTTAATGTGGGGCGCCCGTTTGTGCTTAAGTGCTGTGCTATTTCAGGGCCAAATGTGGGAGGTAAAATAATGGTGTAGGAAACCTCAGCAAGGGGAGAAGTTCCCTTCTGCAGAGACGTGGCTGATGCTTCACTGCTCCATATTCTGAAGGCTTCAATCGCAGTTCTGCCATCTCCCAACCAAAGGGAATTAACGCAGCAGTCAGAGGCGAGCCTTATGCGATGCGACAGGTGCTAATCTTCCAGGAAATTCATCCTACATCCCACCCATTAAGGGAATTTTATGTAAAAAATGGTTTAATGTCTCTTTAAAGGTGTCAGCAAGCATGTGAGGACCACACAGCTTGGGTTCCACAGCAAGTAATGGAGTGAAATTGTCTGCATAATTATTTTAGTTGGATTGAGACTCTGCAGTCCTCTCTTGCTTCAGGAAATAAACCTCTGTTAAAACCATATGGCAGTATTCTCAGAAGAGACGTGATTACAGGGCCACTTCTCTTTCACATCTCCAGGCAAAGTTAGAGAAAGTTGTTATGTTTGTGTGTGATTAATCCTTCTTTTTCCTTGTCAGCAGACACAAAAATGTCATTTTTAGCACGTGTGAGGGTGCCGGTGTGTTTGTTTGTGTACACACATAAGCTTGCTTTTCAGGAGCAACAAATAGCACTGCCTCTGATCAAAATTAGAGACGTGAAGGGAACGCAGCATCGGTGTACATACCAAAGCTGCCTAGCAGGGAAACTCCGTCAGAATGAGCTATGCTGAAGTTCAGGATAAGCAGCGGTACTTTTAGAAAGTACAGCCAGTGGAAATGATGTTTCCTCACTTTAAATGAGGCCACTTAATGCACATGCAAAATAAAATTATGAAGGATGGGTTTTATTTATGACCTAGTACTCCTGGTGCTCAGGATGCTGCCATCAGCCATTGGGAGCTGGGTACCCATCCTAGCCAGGCAGGGGAACAGGAACTGCTCCTTACGGGGGGGCGGGGGAAGTTTTTCATCTCGCTGTTTTTGTGAAAGCAGAGAAAGAAACATCCAAATGATAAATATGAAGGTGTGAAAACCACAGGGTTTGATAGAGGTACAATTAGCTTAACTGTCAAGTGGGTGAGCCTGATTTTTGACTTTAAATTCAGCAGGCACAACACGCCTCTTCCATCCATTTTAGACCAGCGTGCATCCATTTATTTTAGTGCAAATTTATGACACAATCAACAAAAAATTCAAGAAACACGATCAAAACAGTAGGAAACAGTAATACCAGCCATTCTGAAACACTGTCAAGAAACTTCATCAAAGCAAAGCAAAACCGGAAAAAACACTTTTCTCTCTCAAATCTGAGCAAAGTGCAGGAAATAAGTTGCCACTACACCTCAGTGAGAGACTGAGTGGCAGGGACAGAAGTTCTCTTCAAATGATGCAGTGAAATAGCAGTATCCTGGAGAAGGAAGTGGATTTTCCCTACTGTACACAACACAGATAATTTTAAACCAACGTCTTGTTGGAAACGCTGCCAGATGCTGGGGCGGGGAGGTAGACTTGACAGCAATTCACCCTTAGCAGTAGTTTGGCCATGTAAATTCATCAGGGATTAGAAACTGGGTTTGGTCCTACCATAATCTTGGTCTTTTGATGAAGGGGAATCGTTAGCATGCAAAATCATTTGTCAAGGGAGGAATAACTTGTTTGTGCATCAAAAATGGTCAGTGATGGGGCCAGTGACAGCCAAATTCCTTTGCTGCTGCCGTAACAAGGATAACCCCATGGGTCTTGTGGGAAACTGGAGTGAAAGGATAAGGAATGATCCATCCTACCTGAATGAAGAGTTAATAAGCAGATTTCTTCCTTTGTCATAGCATTGAGGTCTCTATAGAATGTTATTGAAAAAATTGCTTCTTTTTTTTTTTAAACTTTGACTTCCTCACAGTTTGTGTTGAAGCTGGAAAAAGTTTTCCATCATTCTTTCCTGTTTTGCTTTTTTACTTCATTTAAATTAGTTAAGACAGATGAGTTTTACTTGTAAAAAAAACCCAATCCAAGGCGACGCACCACTAAAAGATATCCAATTTCTTCAGCATCACCAGCATTGCTTGTTTTACTTTTCTTGGACAAAAGGGGAAGAGCACTTTGCATTCTATTTTCCATCATTTTTTGATGGAGTTAAATCAGATTTGTGCTTAAAGAAAAAGGAAACCCTCATATGTACTTGTTGTCCTGTAACAAATTATGCCAATGGCCTGAATGTGCTTTATTTTTGCTGGGGGGGAAAAAAAAAGCAAGGAGTAGGGCTAAAAGGTAGGTTACATGGCTTATATCTAAAATTCCGTAAGCCAGGGACCAAGTCTTGGACTTGCAGAGACATAACTGTAACCATTACAGTGGAAACAGCTATATTATTCCTTAAAACGGGTCATATGACATTAAAAACAAAGCAAATAATAAAATTGAAGTTTGTGAAAGCTGTAAAGACTTCAGGGCCAGGCTGTCTCCCACCGAAGACGGTGGCAAAGCCTCTATTCACGGCTCTGGCAGATGCTTTAGGCTCCATACAATCCCATTCTTTCCGATTGTAGGTTCAGATTTATTTATCCCACGAATTAAACAAGGATTTGCCACCCGCAAAATAAAACCCAAAGAAAGAAACTTGCTTTAAATAGAATGAGCTATTGAGACGATATTAATAGCACAGGGATGATGAGTATTTCCAGAATTTAAGTACTTTAATGTTATTTCTGCCTGTTTTAAGAGAGCAGAATAAAATATCCTTGCCATTCTTGCATTGCAGAGATGTTTTCCACTGGTGCACTGTAGTGGGCATCCAAACTTAATGACTCACAATAGTAATAATAATAATAATAATAATAATAATGATAACAGATTATTTGAAGCCCGTGTCCAATGCATTCTGACATCTTTCTAAGTTTGAAGCACATATGTATATATATATGTATCTGCTGGGCCATATGTATGTGTTTGTGTACATCTTTGAAAGCTATTAACTTCACAGCTGCCCGTTTGAACGACTTGTGATTTTTATAACTAGGCATTTACAGCTTCTGTTTCTTTGATTTTCCTCTTCCTAGTGCATTGCACCCACAGTGTAATGCCCAAGTGGCTTTCTATTTAGCAGTGAAATAATGGAGTAGTTACAGTAGGGTCAAAGTAAAGCCTGTGAGCTATAATCTTCTTGAAAAATGAACTTGAGGAAAGACTCTGCAGCTCAGAGGACTGGTGATAGGACTGAGGTTTTCCTGTCTCATGTACTAGGTCTAGTCCAGTGCCCAAAAATTAATGTCCTCTGAGCTCCCCCCATGTATGGGCAAGGGAGACTCGTGAATTCAGAAACAAGTCTTGCATTCTGTTGGTAGTGATCTCCACCATGCCTTGAGGAGAAGCCTGCTTTCTCCTAAGCTGGATACAGCTAGGAACAGTAGAAGGTGTTTGGGTTTTCTCTGGGATGAGCTCCTGAATTGCTCCCTGCAGAAGCAGACAGAGCAGTCGTAGGGGACATCTTGCCTGCAGTAGCCCCAGCCTTTTCCCAGGCTTTCCCTGGGTGTTCATCAGCGCAGTTCGCCGTGCTGTGAATGGCATCACCCGCTGCTTGTGTTGGCTTCTTTCCAGCTCTGTCTCACAGGCTCATCCCCCCCCCCCTTCCACATTCCTGGGGATTTGTTACCTTCTGGTAGCCAAACGCACAGGCAACCAGGGCAGGGGGCGAGATTTATTTCTCCAGGACTCTGTTTTCCTATTGTTTTTAAGTTCACGGGAGGCTCCCCAATACTAAACAAACTTTACAACTGTCGGCAAAAGGGTCAACCCCCTGCCAGAGTCCTTCCAAAAATTATTACATTCCTCACAGCCAGATACAGTTGTGTCACTCACCCCCTTCCCCTCTGTCCGTCACCCCCCGGGGCTTTTGGTAGGAGGCATAGACCCTGAGCAGGTTCAACACCTGGCTTAGGCACTGAATTAGCAACCTGCAAAGCCCATAAGGACAGGCTCAGCTTTGGCCAACAACTTGTATCTCATACACTTGCAATGCTCTGCTGAGGAAGGGGCATGATGCTACTGAGCAGCCGGTTCCGGGTAGAAACACTCAGCCTTAGACCGTGGTGGGTTTCATGTGAGGTGAATGTTTGAAGGGCTGGAGTTTCCATAGCAAGGATGGGATTCATATTCATGTAGCTCATAGCACAATGTAGCTTTTCTTTTCTGACAAAGGAGGAAAAAAACTAAAAAACAGTGGAGATAATAGTTATGAATGAAACACTTCAGGAGCAAATAATGCACAAAATGAGGCTGTCTTCTTGGAAAAAAACTAGGATTTTATAGTTTCTCATAGTGTTGAAGAGTTCCCTATGCTCTTGTAGAAGAGAGAAGTTGTCTAACACATTTGTTTCAAGGTTTAGTTGTTTTTTTCCCTCAGTAAGTTTGCAATTTTGATGTCCCTTGTTCTTCATACTGGCATGGAGAGGAACATATAGGTTTTTGCAAAAGGGGATGGCCAGGGCCACTCTCTGTTTTTGAGTAATCAGCAGACACACAACTAAGAAAGCAACAACCAAAACCAACCATGTGGTAGTAACATGTTAATCGTCTTCTGGCCTTTGATCTGGGGATGCAGGAACTCTCTCAAGCATCGGGTACAAAATGCTAGTTTTACTTTGTTGTGTCTGCCCCAAAAACAAATGGAAACTCAGAGTCATACTTCTTAAGTGAATGGTGAAATCAACCTTGCAACATCCACTGTGAGACAAAGAGATGCTAAAGTCATTCCGAAGTTAGAGCTGGAGGAAACTGGTGATGTAGAGGGGTTAACACTAGCATTTGCAAACTCAGGTTCCTGTGCCCTTTCATGGGTGTCCTTTCATGGGTACAGGAGATGCTGAATGTTTTGCAGCATCAGGGCTGCAGTTAGTATGAGCTGTCTGGCTTGATGTACTCATGTTAAAAATATTGTGTACGTGACTTAACGGAGCACAGACAATCTCCAGTCCTAGAACAGTAGGGCTAAAAGAAACCTCAAGCGACCTAGACCATTTTTGCTCAGAGGAAGTATTATATATACTTAGATCATCACTGACATCTATCCAAATTCTTAAATCCTCCAGTACTCTGCCTTCCACTTACTTACCAAGTCTGGGTTTTGTGTTTTTTTCTTTTATACTTAAAAAGGAGTTTGCTACAATCATACATTAATCTCTTAAATCTCCTCTACCTCAAATGAAGCCAGCTTTTTCTTGTTCTGTTCTCAGCTGACATAGAGATCAATCGATTACCATTTTCTTTAGAAAACATTTCACTCTTATCATGTCCTTTCCTGCTCTTCCCTTTTCTAGACTAAACAAATGTATTCCCTTCAACTGTTCCATGTAGGTCATTCTTTCTCAATCCCTTATCGCTCCTCTTGCTCTTCTCTGGATTCTCTCTCATTTGTCTCTATCTTTTTTAGAGGGTGGTGTCCCAAAACTGGATAAAGCAGTCCAGCTGATGTCTCACCATTTCTGAGCAGAGTAATAGTTACCTTCTATGTCTTCTATGCAACAGAGCCGTTAATCTTCCCTAGAACTGCATTTACTTCTTTTTTTCCTTTTTTTTAAGACAAAATCCTATTATTGACTCACGTTCAACTTGCAACTCCCAGCTCCTTCCCCAGATTTTCCTCCACAGTGCTGCTGGCTCATCAGGTCATCACTGCGCTGCATTTGAGCATTTCATTTCTTGCTCCAAAGTCTAGTACAGTGCACTTAACTTTCACTGCATGCCATTTTGCTGATGACACATAAAATACAGTTTCTCCAATTTGCTAAGGTTGTTTCAAATTCTCAAATGTCCAGAGGACTCCTCCCTCCTGGATGTTGTCTCCAGGTTTTATAGTCATGCTTTGCATTGCATCATCCAAGTTATTAAAGAAAATAGTAAATATTAATTGCTGAAGGTGCATAAAATACCTTCCATTTCAACATCATTAGTGATAGTCAGCAGGCAGCCTTGTAACACCGAACTTACATCCACTCATCCCCTATGGCTGTGTTTTAGCCTTTGAATGACACTTTCTTTCTCTCAGAGACTTGAAAGCAGAAGTTAATCCATCCCAGCTTCCACCCCAGACAGAAATGCCCCTTGTGGCACTGGCAGATAGAGGTGGAGCCTAACAAGGGGATAAAAAAAATTGTGACTCACCTCCAGGGTTGATGGCAGGATCTTCAAGCGAATGATTCTTCTCTTAAGCCCAGATGCATCATTTATGTGCCACTTAAGGCTGTCCGGCTTCAAAACTCACGCATGCTGTAGGTGCTTCTGCAAGTGCTCTGAGTACCCAGAACACTGAATAACTTCTGCAACGTGGCAGTTGCCCTAACAAACCCACTCATCACCAGCAGCATGAGGCTTTTTCACACACTTGAGTGTATAAATAAAGGCAAAGAACGGCATTAAGCATAAATTTTACTGAGGGAACCACCAATTCTTTATACCTTCCAGGAGGAAGAAAGGGAGGCATCCATCAAATTGTCATTGCGGATTTGATGCCACAAACCTAAGCCCACAGAGCTGCCAGGAATCTGTAAACCTTTTAAAGGATACGCCTGGTTTTGACATTGAAAGTAAAAAATCTTTATAGATTTCTGTGGAAAACACCAATGGGCCAGCAGCTGAATGACATTTCTCAACAGTCAGACAGACTCCACACAAACTGAATAGAAGTCCAGTTTTAGAAGGACAGGTTAATTACTTTGTGTGCTATGCCCAGGAACAAATAATAGTTGGCTTGTTTTACTCACTGAGTAGGAAAAGATGTTTGAGGGTGGTTGGGTTTGGGTTCTTGGGTAGGGTTTTTTTTTTTTCCTTTTTCTAAAGGCTGCTGCATCCTGGCTTCTGCCTCCATATAGCCCGAGTGTAGGTGCCTTTTATATAACAACAACTTGACACTGCTCAAAATACTTGGCGCTGTGAGCAGGGGAGTGGAATGCAGTAAGAACACTTCAGCAGGTCTGAGGGTGAGTAAACTCGAGTAGTTTTGGAAGGAGAGGGTAGGGTTTGCAGCGTACGTCTCTCCCTTACTTGGCATTCTCAGACAATAAGAATACAAGGATTAACATAGTAGACTCCGTTTATTACACTTGGGTGGATAAAGCAATTATCTGTCTATCACGGCGGTAGTAAATTGTGCAACAGCATTAGCATGGGTGGATACGTGGATAAATGCTACTCTGCCACAGAGGGTGCTGATACA
This sequence comes from Gallinula chloropus, assembly GCF_964237585.1. NCBI lineage: Eukaryota > Metazoa > Chordata > Aves > Gruiformes > Rallidae > Gallinula > Gallinula chloropus. The sequence goes on along the minus strand of NC_140087.1, from coordinate 117,253,219 downwards.
CAAGATAATCCTTCAAGTCGAACTTGTAAAGACTGTTTTCTTTTGGAGTTTATATCATGTTACCCCCGCCAGTGTAGATTGAAATGGCATCTTTTTTATTTTTAACCACGTTTTCAGGTTTCTTTAGCCATCTGAATTTTATTAGTAAGGCTATTTTAGAAATATCCCACTTTAATCAAGTTTAAACAATCTGCTTAAAACCTGCTGCATGGATATAAACACAGTAGTCCTCTAATGCAGCAAAACAATCTGTTGAAAGATACAGTGCAACCACGCACACATCCATCTATTATTGCTTAACCGTTGTTTCTTCCATGCCTGAATTCCCATTGTAACCGCAGCACTCAGCCTGCAATGCACTCCTGGGTTTGGGGTGTAAAACAAAACCAAAAACGAAAATGCACCTCATTGATGTCTAGAGAGCAGAGCGGTGTAGCATCGGAGAGCTCTTAGACTAGATTTAAACTAAGCGCCTTAAATCTGGTTTAATGGTTGTGTTTACATCGCCCCCACCCTGTCCCCCCCTTTTCCTTCTTTTAAAGTAATCAGGTTTCGCAAGCGTTAAGAAAACTATCCCATCCTGCCAGCTGGAGGGAGGCCAAGTCAAGGAGATTTCTTTTTCTTTCCCCCCCTCACCAAGTCCCCTTCATTTGCTGTGATCTTTACTGGCGGTGGCGGCAGCAAGCAACAGAAGTTGGCGGACTCTATAGGATAGCTACTTTGGAGGGAGGGGGAAGCCTTATTCTTCAAAGATATTGCTGGGTCAGGATGATAAAATCAGAATGAAGAGCTCTTGTGCTTTTGCGGGACAGCCTTTGCTCTCCCTCTTCCCCCCCTTCTGCTAAATAAAGAGGGAGGAGAAGGGGGAGAGCACAACAGATACCAACATGCAGAGGGAATTAAGGCAGGGAGTGAGACTTGCGTGACAGTGTCTGTTTATGTGAGTTGTCTTTAACGTCTCTGAGTGGCGATGCCAGCAATGTTTAGCTGTTCCCCTGGTACGTGTGCACACAGATTGCTTTGTGTTCCCAAAGGATGGATGGATAAAGGTGAAGGCAGAGCATCATGGTGCAAGGGGGTGCCATTTGCTCCCTCCCCGACCTGGATGGTTTGCTCTGATCATCATGAGGGGTTTTGCTCAGCTTCGCAGAACAAGCTTCAAGATCCAAGTCAGATTTCAAAAAGAAGAGAGAAGGAAAGAAAAAGATAAACCACCCAATCCTCGCAGCAAGGGGAGAGTTTGCTCATTTTAACTGTGAGCTAGGGTCATACCACAGCAGAAGGGCAGGGTGGATCCTGCAATGCTGAGATGAGTTGAAGGGTGGGAGGGAACTGATGCAAAAGCAGCCTCACTCAAGCCCTTTCCTGCTTTGCCTGTCCTTTTCCCTCAAAGCACCTTTTTCATTTGTTAAATCTTCTGGATTTGCTGTTTTAGCACAACCTTTCCTACACATGCTTCCTGGCCAGCTCCACCCCTGCCACATGACCCCCATCAGTCCCTTGTCTGCCAGAGGAGCAGCCTGGGACCCTGCTCTAGGCTGGCCATTTTCACCTCTCTTCATAGAGAAGTGTTGGGAGCCAGCGGGTCCTTTGCAATTCTTGCAGTTTGCTGAAAACCCCTGACCTCTGGGTCTGTCTTTCAGCTGGATAAAGGCTTTTCACAGCCCCCAGCTGGAATTTTAAAATGCACTAATAGCAGTTTATATCCTTGGAGGCTTTGAGATGGTTGAGTTAGAGTCATTCCCATGGGCACAAAGGACACAGGTTACACACCCGTGGGATCATTTCCCCTCATCCTTCCTGCCTCTTCCTTCCTTGGACCTACTGGGAGCTCTGACTTGGCTCCATGCTGGTGCTGGGCGGGCTGCCTATGAGAGGAGCTCAGTAGACGTTTGCGTTTGCTCCCAGTTAGTCAGTGGGGAGATGACTGTTGACACCAGAGATGCTCCACAGGCTTGACCTCTATGCTGAGGTTCAAACCTGCCCCATCCCTTCTCACCCTCGCGTTGGAGCCACAGCTCCGGGTAGACAGTAGCGTAACTGGCTCCTCTGGGAGCTGGATCTGGCCCTTTTGGAGCCAAACCAGGAGTCTGCAGACCTTCGGGAGAGCAGGGGTCAGAGGGGAAGAGCTCAGTGGGATTTTGGCAATGGGCCCCATTAGGTTTGTTGTAGAGAAACTCAGCCCATCCACAGTGCACGATCCTCAGCCTTTACTTATTTCCATTTCTCTGTGGTATTTTCAGGTACAGGGCTTACCTGCCTTGGGTAAAATATATGTCTTTTTCTAAGAACAAAAAGAGACAGGGTCTTGGTTTTTTCCTGTGTCTGGGTGACTCCTGTAGACACTAATAGGGCTCTGTGTACAGTCAGGAGAATAAGCTCCCCAGTTCACACAAACTGGTGCCCTCAGCTATTTAAAAAACAAGCATTTTTTTTTTTTCTCTCCATGGAGTGAATTAACTGCAGTTACTGCACTATGTAGTTCCTTGTTCCATGAACTATAAGAACTTTTCCTATGCGCAGCCTATGGCCTAATTATGTAATTATGTCTCTTGTGTGGATTATATTTTTCTTCTCATAATTGTGTCTTTACCCAAGAGACTGGAAGGGTTCCAAGCCTTTCCCTTTCCTGGGTAAAGAAACTGTTTGGCTCTTTTGTGTTTTGGGGTTTTTGTCATGAACTTTGGATTGGCTGCATTTGGTGGGACTGGGTGGGGGGCAGCCAGCCCAGGGATGACAGTTTGTCACAAGACAGGGAACACAAGAGGGACCTTTGTGACTTGCTTCAGAGATTTTTTTCCCTTGCAAAGAGCTGACGTGCATCTTCTGGACTTTTGCTGACTTATGGCTCTCTTATTCTTACCTCCAGAGCATAGATTAACACTGCTTGGGAGTGACATCTTGCTGCAGTGATGTATTGTCTGAAATTTGTAACAGAACAATGAATATTTTCGCTTCATGCTTAGTTCTCAGTGTTATTCTGTCCCTGCACAATGGCTGTTAAGGAGCCTTAGGCTCAGGTCTCAGCTTCTTTACCACAGTGTAAATGAAGCTCCTTTGGCTTCAGCTTTATGACCCTGTAGCTGAATTCACAGTCAAGTCCATATCACTGTCTCCCAGTCCCATCTGATTCATAGAGCCAGATGGGATGAAACGCAGGAAGACATCTAAGGAGAGTTTGTGATGAAATTCAGAGGACATATAGCCTACCTTTTCTGTTGTCTGAAATGGTTGTCTACAGCATGTACATGAAAATGTGTCACTAGTGTGCTGCTGTTAAGAGAGACATAATCAGAGTGCTTGTCTTAAAGATATATATTGTTGGTAGGAAAACCTGTTCCCATTCTTTACCTTTTTAAAGTATTTCACCTTTGGAGAACAGAGGGATTAAGCAACACCTGAGTTGGGCTCTGATATGCTTCTCCTGAGATCGGGGACAGTTTGGGATGTATAGGCTATACATTCATAGCTTGTAAACCAGGTGATTGTTCTTCTTTCTGCCACTCCTTAGCCTGAAGGAGAGTCCCTCTTCCATCACTGTTTTCTTCTTTTTCAATCTCAGCACCAAACCCAGAGCCCTAGAAAGCTTCAGTTAGTGGCCTCTGGTGTTCAAAGGATTTTTGTTTGCCCTTGTTCCATGGAGTGAGTCTTCAAATTTCATCAGCCGATGCTGAGCACATTCATGACATACAGCAAACATAAACCACAGTGATTTTTTTTGTGTTTGGTCATCACCCTCTGTTCTGCTTGGGATCATAGAATCAAAGAATTGTCTTGGTTAGAAAGGGTCTTTCAGATCATCATGTCCAATCATCAACGTAACCTGCCAAAACCAGCACTAAATCATGTACCTAAGCACCGCATCTACCTGTCTTTTATGTATGTCCAGGGATAGCTACTTCACCACCTCCCTGCACAGCCTGTTCCAGTGCCTAATAAAGTGCCAATAAAGTCCCAAAAAAGGTGTCCTCAGCAGGTGAGAGCCCAGGTTCTTGAAGCAGAGGCTGTTGCTTTCATGACCTTTTTGCCTTCCCTTGGCTCTTTTACAGAAACACCTGACTCCTACAATACTTCTTGTTAAGGCAAAAACAAAAAGATACAACTGGGTGATGACTGAAAATAGCTAACCCACTTGAGAGTGATAAAAGCATCTGTTGAAAATCTGGTAACCAGATCTCCTTGGTACCAGAAAAAAAACCCAACACACACACGCACAAAAAAAAAACCTGGTGGGTGGTGTACACGGTACAAAGAAAGGGAGTCCCTGAGTGTCAGCATCTGGTGAGGCCACGTGTAGCATAATCTGATTAGCTTTCAGTTCCACACCCACAAGCTGAAAGATAAAAACACACACCCCTCCTCCCTGAGGAGGTAAAAATCTTCAAGCATCAACACCACATTTACATTCTGCAAGTCAGCCTCTTCCATGGCCCGATTTACATCTTGACTCCTCCAGTGGAGTGATGGAAGTTCAGTGATGAGAGGCAAGCTCACGTCCCTTTTCAGTTACCACATCCAGCAGACTCAAGATTGCCTTGCTTTGATCTGGGAGACATTCCATCGATTAGTTTAAACTGAAATGATTAAGCTGGAGATGGAGCCTCCCTCACATCTCCTGCCATGCCTAGGATGTGATAATTGAACATTAGCTTCTAGGGGTCATTTTAACTCATTCTGAGGCCACCCTGACTGGCTGCAGTTTGCACTGACTTTGCCACACTCTCTCAGTAATATTTTCTGGTTTTGTTCGTGTAAAACAGCCAAAAATTGGTATTGGGGTGGATTAATGGCAATGCTTTCTGTCTCCAGAAACTAACTCTCAGGCTGGTGTTTGGCTTGAAATAGCACAGTAACGGAGAGAGACCAGAATATTGCTCATCATTTTGGAGTAAATAATGGATTTCTACTATCAAACATGTTTTGTACTATAGAGTCATAGAATCCCAGACTAGTTTGGGTTGGAAGGGACCTCAAAGCCCATCCAATTCCACCACCTTGCCGTGGACAGGGGCACTCTCCATTAGCTCAAGTTACCCAAAGCCCCATCCAACCTGGCTTTCAACACTTCCACTATGAAATCAGACATATCAGAACAGCTTGTATAACTTGTATTTATTAATTCTCATTTTTTTCTCATCTCTTTCCCATCTTCTTGCCTGTGACCTGGTCTTTCCCAGGGCCTGCTGTGTCCAATCCTTATTCCCTTACCTCAATCATTTTGGTTGCATTTCATATCCTGCCTGTAACTCTTCTGTCCCCCTCCAAGCCCAATCCATTCCACAAAATCATCTTTATAACAGAGCAACTGGCATGAAATGCAGTGTTGCGGGCATCAGGATAGCTGCAACCTTATTTTATCTCTTTCATTACACAGCTTTTATATTGCTTTTTAATGTACTCGCTGCTGCAGCAGATAAAGGATTCTCCCTGAGCTATCCACACTTGCCACCCTAATCTTTTTTCCTGAAATAAAATCACTCCTCATGACTGAGACTAAGGAATACAGCTTTTCTTAGCGTGCTCCCCTGGGATCAGGAATTTCTCTGTCAACGGACACATATATCAATGAGAGATGAAAAGCAGCTTGCGGAATGAGTTTTAAACATGTATCACATATTTCATTGCTGCTGCTGCTTATGTGCTACTCTGAAGGCCCTTTTAGAGCGTTTTCAGCCCATACCTCATGGCTCCTCGGTACTTAATAGGATTTTAGGGTTTTTTTCTGCACAGGGATCAGGGCAAGAGATTTATATAAGTTGCCTACACTTCTTTGTGAACACCTCCTGAATATGAAGGTTTTTGTGGAGTTTCCTGCTTACTTTCAGTGTGAGCACGCCTGAGCTTTTATCGACCTGTAGTAAGCCATAACGTGCAAAGCTGTAATGTAATCTCATCTCACTGGGATATTTCGCTGGGGGAGCATGTGGCTCCTTCTGTGGATCTCTTTGTCACAACATGAGTCCGTGTTACAACCCTAAATTTTAAATGTCCAGAAGGAGAAGGCAAGTCTGCCTTCGGCCCCTTGCTGGTTTCTGGGAACTTGCAGTTCCATTGATGCCTGGGGTCTTCCAGATGTGCCCAGAGCTCTCTTTTTCCTACCATTTGTTTTTGGTTTTTTTCTGGGGGTGGGGGGAAGGTGGCAACACCCAAACCCATCTCATCGTTGCTGTTCAGCCAGATGTGGGAATCATTCTTCCTATTTCTTTCCCCCCACCTTTTTATTCCTCCTTTTATTTTCCTTCTTCTGTTTTCCCCCTGCCTATGCTAAAAGTGCACCACTGTCCTGCTGAACTTTGTCTTTATGTGGCAGACCTACTTCATTATAATAATAATAATACTCATAATTAAATGGAAACACTTTTCTAGCAAAGTTATGCCCAGGCAAACAGATGAAAACAAAGCTGGGGGTTATCATGCACAGGCTGGTGCAGGAGTGGTGATGTATATTACAAGAGCTCATTGAGTTATCTGAAAACAGTTAAAATAGCTTGTGCACCAGTTTGTCAGTGATTCTGTAGCAAAAAGAGCACCGTGTAAACACAGTGCAGGATTTTTCTACAAAAATTCAAAATATCATTCACTTTGGGGGTGGATTCATTCCCAGATAAAGTCAGCCCTGGTGTGTGAGGCCAGAGATAGGCTAATCATGTTTGCCTTATTTTGAGCCCTCTTGAATTTGCTGAAATGTGGTTAGGAATTAGAAGAGAAAAGGGGAGTATGAAGGAGATGCCTTTAAAAAAAAAACAGAGTAGAAAATGGGACTTCAAAGGGAAAAGCAAATACAGAAAAATGGTGGAGGAAAAGAAGAGGGAAAAGGGAGAGTCCCAAGAGAAAACTTACTGCGTGTGTGTGTGTGTGTCTGTGTGTAAGTTGTTTCTGCAGATTTAGCAGCACCCAGCTTGTACACTTTGCAGTTTAAACAGGTTGGAAAGATAAGGTTGAAGACAACCAGGTTAGATGTTATCCTATTAATCAGTCTGCCATTATGGAGCTGTTACAAGCCCACCAAAAATTCCCCATGGAAAGTGATTGATACCTCCAGAAGAGAGGAGTAACCATCCATGTCAGCTCTGACACAGAGCAGCACCTTCTCCTTAAGAGGAAAGCTACAATCTGCCTGGTGCTTTTGGACCAAGTCTTCCTGGGGGAGAAAAATTGTACTTCAAAGTACAAAATAAGGCATCAGCTAATTATTGTTTTTTAAATCGCTAAAGAAATTTATCCGAAATTAAATTCCATCCAGTTTCTTCTCATCTCCAAACCTGAATCCTTTACTTTTCTATCTAGAACCACAGTTTCTCCAAATCTGATTTGCATTTACCTGTATGATGCTTAGCCTATATGACATGTAGACACCACGGTCCCAGTTAGATGATGTGAACCCATGCACTGTGGGTGCTGTGTGGGTACTGTGATGAGAGGTACCATTGAAAGGCATTTTTTTTTTTACAAGTGGCAGCCCAATAGTTCAATTTCAAGATTCAGTGGCCTCATTCATTCATTTTAAATAAATGAACTGGTGCCAGAGTTGTTTCTCTGGCCCTAAGACCAATGGCGTAGTCTGACCACAGGTGCAAAGCTGAACTCTCATAGCTGTTTTCACATTGTTGAGGGACAGTGTAGATTATCTCAAGCCACCAGGGAAGGGTCCAAACCCAAACCCTATCAGGGACTCTACTACTGCTAAAAGTATTAAAATATTCTATCCCATGCCCCAGCACTGTTTACAAGGATGGAGGCACACATGGTTCTGTGTTGGAAATGGGGGGGCCCATTTCAGCCCTGCCAGAGCTTTTTTGTGTGACCTTGGTTGGTAACTTAGGGTGAGATTAATTCCATTTAATGTTGACTAATGGTGAGGGTGTCTAATTAAAGTAGTCATGTGTGCTCCCTCTCTGATCAGAGAAGGAAGAGAAAGCAAATTCAGAAGGTGAATCATCCCATTTTAAGACTGGTGTCAGAGACAAATGAGATGAATTGCCCTCTGGAAGTAGCTATTTCTTTCCATTAACTGCAGAGGAAGTCTACATTAGAAGAGTTTAGACTAGGTGCCTGATTTATGAATGGCTAAAGTTAAGTAAAATTAGTCCTGACCTTAATCTTGATGCATGCCTGTTTCTCCATATGTTGAACGATAGAAATAACACCTTCTGTGCCTCACATTCAAAGGTGCCACAGGGCAAGGAGCATCCTATAACTACTTCAGAAAGAAATTAAACCTATGAGCAAAAATGGAAGTGTAGAAGTGAAGCCTTTACTCTTGAAACATCTCAATGACAAGACAAGCAGGGCCAGCTGGGACATCCTGTTGCTTTTGCCATTTTTTCCTTTTTACATTTTGACAACTGAGCACCTGTAAACGGCTTTTCCCAAACGCAGCCGTAAGGCATGAGGGCAGCTAGCCTGTTTTTTGGGGAGAGAAGTAGGAGCACCAAGTAAGGCTGGCCAGGCAAGGGGAGTGTAGGACCCGGTTGGCCAGCAGCTTTGAAGGTTTTCCTTGTGATACTGCTCTTCTCAAATGACAGTGACTATTTGCATTTTGGAAAATATCCAAGAGGAATGAAAGCTAATGACTAACTGTGACAGAGAAAAAAAGAAGTAAGGGGAGAAGGAAAACTTGCATTTTCATAACAAAAAAATCTACAACATATAAACCCAGACATGGAATATTTGACCCTAATTGTCCCATTTGAAAACTTGTACTTACATATGAGGCTTGCTTTTGGGAGAGAAAGTTCCCCCTTTAGGTATGTAGTGCAGTTAAAGCCACAGGAAAAAAAAAAAAGACAAAAAGACAAAAAAAGACCTTGTGTGGGTGTCCTCTTAAGTGCTTATTTTGATCTAAATTGCAACATGGTACACATCTGTACGGGCACAGTTGTACTCAATAAGGCTTTCATCAGCACAACCATGCCCAAAACACAAATAACCCACCGATGTCGCTGTGTTATCGGGGGTAGCTGAGATACCTGTAAATCCATTAAATCTGATACGAGGCCCTCAGAGGCCATATTGGGGTTTTTTTTTGGGTGTGTTAAATTACTAAATCTTGTCATTAACGCTTTTATTTTATGATTTACTATTTCCAGGGCACAGACAGAAGCTTGATGACTCTAAACCTAGTTTGTTCTCTGAACGCCTCAGTGATTTAGGGCGCATTCCTCATCCCAGTATGAGAGTAGGGGTCCCGACCCAGAGCCCACGGCCCTCTCTGAACTCTGCACCAAGTCCTTTTAATCCACAAGGACAGAGTCAGATTACAGGTAAGAGACAGAACCATAGGTTTGACTTGCACAGGCAACGGTAGTAATTGCTCATGGATATTTGTGTCTCAACTGCAGCAAAAGAGTTACAGAGTGAGAGCTGTGTTCTCTAGCAAAGCTAGGTGGGAAGTGGATTCTTTCTGTAGTGTTTGAAGCTGAAAATGTCTGATGGGTTGTTGGGGGTTTTTTTTAATTATTTTTTGCTCTAAACCCAAAATAGCCCAAAATACTCAATCTGGGTAAATTGGGTTGGAACCTGGCAAAATTCTAAGTGCCATGTTGCTCTGGCCTCTGTGTATGCAATAGTATGGATTAGAATGAACATTTTTATCCAATGTTTTTATTTCACACTGGTGTTGAGGAAAGCGGTCAGTGTTTGATGATCTTTCTACTGGAGTAATCCTACAGTCCTCTATTGTGGAGCTTTTCTTCTAGTACCAGTGCTGACCACTGTCACAACAAACGAACTGGGTTATGGAGAACTCTCCAAAGGTTGCTTGTGAGGGTTGTATGCAACATTTATGATTGCATGCTGAGAGACAGATTTCATTCTGCTGAGAGAAATCATAAAGTCCCATGTGTCACAGATTGTAAAACTGAAATGAGATGTTTAACTGCAGCTACGCCAGAAGTTCGCAACGAAACTGTGAAGCCCACAAAAAAACCTCTACTTTGTCATTTTTCTAAATTCAGAGCTGATTAAATTTTTCAAAAGAGTTTCAAAACAACCTCTACCTAATTTTGTCTATTTATACACACGAAATTTGTGCTGATGTGTTTGTGTTTATCCAGGATGTGAAGAGATACTGCTCCTGACTTGTTAGAACTGTTGGAGGACTTCACCTAGGTGCAAGTCCAATCCACAAAACTCTTGTCAGAATTTACTAGACCACTTTAAAATCCAATTCTGCTGCTATAGTTGCATCCGTACCAGGAGACCTTTGCCAATCTTGTGTACTGGTATTCCTTTACTGGTAAAGCACTCCTTGTATAGACATAGTTTTGAGTCAACCTAGGAAGATTTCTGGTTTCATGTTTCAAGTGGTTTTGACATGATACCAGCTGAAACTTAGTGGTTTTTAACAAAGTGTTGTGGCTTTCTTCTTCTTTCTTTTTCTTCTTTTTTAAGGTCAACTGGTTTATTAATTTGCAGTGAGGAAGAGAAGTAAGTGGGTTAATTTGAACCCAGAGCACTCAGAGAAGTGAAACGAAAAAAATTGTTCTCATGAGCTGTGGCAAAGTTCTCCCAGACCTGGAAGCCTGGCTTTAACTAGTATAAAATCTTTAAAATATATTAAATATGTTGATAGTACGCATTAAAAGGTACCTGCTGCCCACCAGCTTCTCAGAGTAGGTTTTCTTAGCTGGCCTTAGAGTTTTGCTTGTTGAAAATGTCAAGTCAGATCTCGTACTTATCATTTTCTCAGTAAGAACTACCAAGCTAAAGTCCAATATTTTTTCAAACCTATTGTCTCCTGTCTGGCAGTGTTTGGGGACATAGTTCCTGAGAAAGCAGGGGGAAAATCCGGGGCTATAATCAGCTTTTTTTCCTTCTTCCTTGTACCTCCATAGTTTACCTATTGTGCAACACTATATCTAGGAACGAAGGAGGGTGAAATTCTTCTTGGCCCCATCTGGCGATCAGCTTATATCCTGAAGCACGAGAACTGAGATCCCCTTGTAATTTTATTCCTAGCTAAGTATAACATCGTATGCTGCTCTCAGTCACATAAACGCCTTCTGTAGAAAATGTTCTGCTGGGTTTGATTAATAAAATACTTCTCTGCCTCGTTATGAAGCAGCAGCAGCGGCGGCATTTACAGATCCGGGAGGTGAAAACTTCAGATGAGCTTTAAATAAGCCTGACTGGAAACAAAGCTGCGTGGCATTCGCTCTCTTCTCTGCGAATTTAAGAGTCAGCAGTTCAAAATACTGGCTGAGACTTCATCGAGAGAGGGGAGATGCGGTGCTGGCAGGGTAGAGGGAAGAGAGACAAACCAAGGAAGGCAGACTGACTTTCCCATCTATTGCGGATTATGTGCTTCTCCTGCTGGATAAGCTCATGTTTCTGGGATGCCTTAGAATCCCAAATTGCTCTCACTTCCCCAAAACAGTGAGGACTCAAATGCTTATTAAAGTTTGGAGGGAATACGTGGTCTGATGCAGTATTTGCAATGTTATTCCCCACCCTTGTCTCTTCCTCACTTCAGAAAAGTCAAGGCCTCAAATGCTACTCATTAGCTTTCTGGGAGCCCTCCCACTTAATAAGGTGATTAGTGTGAGCATGTTACATCAGTGTGACTTGTGTGAATTGTTCTGGCTTCTCCACAAGGCTTTTTGGTGCTTTTCAGGACTTTGATTACAATCAGTACAGTTCTATGTGCTTTGATGTTCCACCAAAGTGCCGGGATGCTTTTTGCAGACAGTCCCTCCAAGTTCTTCTGGCATGAATAGATGCTTGTTGCCACACAAACTGTGCCAATGAGAAACAAAGTTGATGCCATAGACAGGGCTCCTTTGATCGAGTGTTAGGTGGCCATGGGAAATTGCTAAACATCCGCCTGTTTGGTGTGGTAGTAGGGAATGAGCTGTTTGGGCTGTCCATCTCCACCAGTTTCCTTGTTGTGGTGAGATACTTAGTGGGAATTACCTACTGGATTCTTAACATGGTCACTGGGCTGGTATGGCTTGGCGAATTAAAAGGAGAATAGACCCTTGTCTGAAAAACAAGTATTTCTTTTATTACCTTTATTGGAATTAACCAAACACTCCTTCAGAAATACCTTTTTTTCGTAATTTTTTTTGCCTAGAAATTTTGGGAAAATAATCAATTCCTAATAACTTTAACAGTAAATACTGGTTTCCTACAACAAAATCCATATTATTGCTGGTAAGCACATAAACTCTTTTGGTTTCATTCCACGTCAGGTCTTGCATAGCCGTTGCATGATTAAACAGAAATAATATTTAAAGCCTGCCTGGCCCACACCTGAGCCTGAAAGAACTCAGCACTTTGGGGTCCCCTCTTACATTTCTTTTCTCTGTCTAGGCTGTGTTTATTTTCCTAGAGTATCAGAGTACAGGTTTTACAAATCACAGCACAGCCCTTAACCTACCACAGGACCGGGCTGCAGCAGTGCAAGGCATGGAGTTGCCCTTATTCGACATGGCATTTTAACTAGGATTCTGCAAAAGCAGCAGCGAAGGGTCATTAAAAAACAAATCGTCCAATAAGCAGATGCCTTTGCTGAGGCAATGCAGATTCAATTTGAAGCCTGCTTGCTGCCCGTAAATCAGGAATCCTGTCTGTTCGCATTTGGATACCGGTATATTTGCTTGCTTTATTTCCTCTCCCTTTCCCTAACTGCGCTCGCACAGTTTGCTCGCGTATCCGATTACATTCCCGTTCAGGCACCGAGCTGTTGCATCAGCGTTTCCCTATGAAATGAGGAAAACTGTTGTTTTTCTTAAACACAACCGGTGAGGATTAGCTTCTGCTGGCCAGGAAAAGCCATGGCCACGATGGCAGGAATGTGGTCGGCGCGAGGACCCCAGTGGCTGGGCTGCAGGGACCACGAAGTGGGAGTTAAGTGAGGTTTCATGCTCCATCACCTCTGTGGCACTGCCTGATCTATAGGCAACCTGTGACTTTCATCACTGAAATAACAGCCCTCAAACACGAGTCCCGTGAATTTTTGTTTTCCTTTTCCTCTTCTCGCCCCCCCCCCCATACACTTCAGTAACATTATACTTCACTCTTGCATCATTTTTAGGGTTGTACGAGGCAGATTTAAAGGCTTCAGAGGTGGCTTACCTGGAAATTGGTGGGGGGGACCCATCTCCACTGGCAGACATGGACTGTTTTCAGTGTAAGCTGAGACTGGTGGGAAGGCCATGGGCAGAAAGCACCTTCAGCTCTCAGGTGGAGGATGAAGATGGTTATCAACTATTAGCATAGTACAGGTATTAGCATATACTATTAGCATAGCATAGGTATTAGCACAGGGAGTTCTGCACCAATATGCAGAACTTTTTCACAGTAAGGGTGACAGAGCACTGGAACAGGCTGCCCAGGGGTGTGTGGAGTCTCCATCTCTGGAGATATTCAAAACCCATCTGGAAGCCTATTTGTGCAACCTGTCCTAGGGAACCTGCTTTAGCAGGGGGGTTGGACCCAATGATCTCTGGAGGTCCCTTCCAATCCCTATAGTTCTGTGAATCTGTGAACTGGGCCCTCCTTAATTGTCCTGTTCAGGACTTGGAGGGAATGGGCTGGATGCTGCCTTTTACAGTGTTGGGGAGAAGGCAGGAAGCTGTGCTTGTCACAGAGTTGTCCTGAGCTCTAGTTATGAAGCTCTGTCACATCTGCCTCCAAGACCAGTGTCTGCTCTACCAGACCATCATCATCAGGACAGGGTTGAAACAGAAACTGTGCAGCCGTTATTAGACTGGCACTACACAAGTGCTTTATCAGGGTTTGGCTGTGTTTTACCTGGGACCAGCAGCGCTCAGAAACACGTACCAGTTTGTAGCTGGTGCACATCAATCCGAGAGCACATCAGGCAAAGTACATGGTGGCCTGGAACAGGTAACTTGGAAATGCCTCAAGTCGTAGGCTTGCAGAGTGAATTCTGCCTTCAGCCCACTGTAAAGTGGAATAAAAGCTGCAAGACTCGGCAGCTGAGGTAGTGGAGCTGAGATTTCTGCTGCCATGAAAACAAGGGTGGCTGCAGTCTGCTGTGCTTTATACAAATTGATTGCATCCTTCAGGCGACTGGCAAGTTGCCACTGTGAACCTCCATTTGGTAAAGCTTGGGTCCCTCCTATTAAAGTATTCTTTTAAGTTCTCCCCCCTCCACTTTGTAATTCAGTTGCACTACTGGCATGACTTGTTCAGTGTTGTGTTGCTGTTTTTTTTCTTCTAGAAATGTGACTCTTAAGGGGTGGGAGGAGAAATGGGTTTAGAGGTTCTTCAGGCCAAAATCTGGTCTCAATTATGCTCGTGTCCATTGGGGTTTAACTCCGTTGGATTTTACTTCATTGATTGAACTGGGCAATCCAGATCAAGCCCTGGGCTTTTAAATATTTCTAAGAAATAGTCAAAGAGAAGGAACTTGCATTTTTGTTGTTGTTGTTTTGCTGGGGGTGGTAGTTGGTGGTATTACAACAATAGTCGGGTTACTCATGCAGAAAGTCATCTTGCCTTTGTTAAGATCAGAACTGAGGATATTTGCTTTAAGTGTTTACCAAAGATAACTCCATGCAGTTAGCTTGCTTTTCAGCTTTGGCAGTAGCACTAATGCAATCTGCAGCAGCAGTGCTAGAGATGATGGCTGGATTGAATTGAGAATGGTTTTGCAAAGTGGCTTGCAACTTTGGGGTGATGCAGATGGTACTCTGAGGAGCTGTGAGTCTGTGATCATCCTCTGGTCGTGTAACTCAGCTTGGAAAATGAGAAATTAATATTTTTTTTCTGTAGTAAATATGTGAACTTCATAATCCAGTGCCAATGGAAAAACTTTCTTCAGGGCTATTGATGGGTCTTTTTCTTCTCCCTATTGATACTTCAGACCTCATTGCAGCCTTCCAGTCCCTGAAGGGAGCATATAAATAGGAGGGGAATCAACTTCTTAAAAGGGTAGACAGTGGTAGGACAAGTGGGAATGGATTAAAGCTAAAGGAAGGAAGGTTTAAATTGGATATTAGGGGGAAGTTTTTTACAGAGAGAGTGGTGAGGTGCTGGAACAGGCTGTCCAGAGACGTGGTGTATGTCCCATCCCTGGAGGTGTTCAAGGCCCAGGTTGGATGGGGTCCTGGGCAACCTTATATAGATCCAGGCCTGAAGGTTGGTGGCTCTGCCTGTAGTAGGGGGGTTGGAAGTCTACGATCCTTGGAGTCCCTTCCAGCCCAGACCATTTTATGATTCTATGATTCTATGATTTCCTTTGAGGGAAAAGAAGTAACATTGCTGGAGAGCCAATATCACTGGTGGAAGAATGGGTTACTGTGGGGGGTGGGAGTCTTTTTTTTTTTTTTAGTTTTATACAGTGCATCCAATCTTTGACTATTTTTTAAGACCACTCATTGTCCATCAATGAAGTCAATTGCAGACCACAAATGTCAAGAACCCCACCTGTGTACCACCCACTGACTGTTAATGTGTCAATACAACGTAGACGCAGAATAATTTGCAATGCTCAGTATTTCCTGCTTTGGTGAGGTTTACCTGGAAGCACAAACAGAACTGAGCTGTTTGTGCATTCAGCCAAGCTGTGCCCAGGCTTTCTTAGCATACGCACGATACGCCCCGTTATGAGTGAATATGCTGAAGGCTGTGCTTTCCTTCACACCCACGCAGGGGTAACAAATGTTTGCAAAAGGAGGATCACCTTTAGCAATCACTCCAAACTTTCAAGTGCAAATGCCAACTCAAAGTGGCCCTCTGCCTCCTTTGCTGCTGTTGAATGTACTGCTAGCCCTTCCCCGTGGTTGCTGTGTGGCAAGGTGGGGGGGCTTTCTCCTGAGCTGTTTGCTGTATTTTTATTTTAGCTTTTCCCCTTGTTTTGGAGGGGTTCTTTTAGGGAGGAATCCACACTCAGTCTGTCTCAGGCCTCTAAGGTTTCTCATCTGCTCTGGGCTTTTCACAATGGGGGAGATGTGCTGTGCCTGCAGAGCACATGGTGCTTTGAGTGATGGCACAAAGCCCTTGGCCCGCAGGAACTCAGCGTACACATGTGAGCCCTCCAGCCAGAGCAAACAGGGCAGCTGCTCTTTGCCATAGCAGACCAAGGAAAACCTCTCATGAACCCGCTTGTAGCTTCATCCCTGCTGGTTCAGGCTGAATAACCGCTCCATTGCTTCTATGCCCAAGTGAAGAGGAGGTGATCCTCTGAAAGAGGTCGTTGTGTTGCCCCATAAGCATCTGCTTGGATCTATCCCAGAATCACTGGCAGGCCTGTGGCTCCTTGCCCCCAGGAGATTTGGTCTGGTTGTGTGTGGGACCAGAAGAGATGGGCTGGTTTGGACTCAGTGGCCAAAGTCTCTGCTCCAGTAACTTTTCAGGGAACATCTATTGTAGAGACCAAAGAAGGCCATGTGAGACCCAGCTGCATGTCCGCTGACAACAGCTAAGCAGACAGGCATTTTACTCTGGGGAGAAACTCATTCAATTCTGGTGAAACTCATGTCTTCACTTTCCAAAGATAATGCTTGAAGCCAGTCAGGCCCTGGGCAGAATTCCCCACCCTAACACCACCATGACCTCAGCCCTGCTGTGATGCTACAGAATTGCAGTGACCCTCCAGCCTGGGGTACCATGTCGTTCTCTGTTGTCAAGCTCTGATGATCATCTGCTGTGGGATTCAGTTGAGGATTTCCCACTTGTTTTTTTCCTGTGTCCTGAGAAGACATAACCTAATTTCCCACAACTTAAATGCTTGTGCTCAGGTTTCAGGGGGGCTCAAGTCTGCATATGAATGTCTGGGTTGAAATTTTCCAGCTGAGATAAGCACTCCATTTTGTGAGTGACTACTCAGAGAGTTTCTGCACCTTAAAGCAATCACCAACTGAATATGCAAAACAGAGCAGGGGAATGATTTATCATTATTGCCATTAAATTTATGTAATAACTGTGGCAAATGCAGTTTGGGTGAGTTAACCAAGTCCAAACAGGAGATCTGCTTCAGGACACTGAGTAGTGTCTTCACTAACAGTCCAACCTCTTTTTTTCCTCTTTCTCTAAACTACTTTGCAGTTTAAAATCTCACAGTATTGGACATATGGACAGCCAGAAACAAATGCATTTATATATAAAAGAAATGTGGTAATGCAGCGCTGAGGTTGTGATGACCTACGGAAGCCATGTATAAATTTAAGATAATTGTAAGAATACTTTTGGGTCATCTCGTGGTCCTTCCAGCCCCATAGTCTGTCTCTGGCAGTGCAGTATGAGGTACTCTTTGAAAAACCATGAGAGCCTTTGAGAGAGCACCTTTTGGCCTTGTGTCCATACAAGTACGTATGCTTATTAGGTTAAGGATGTTAGGTGGAAATATGGCCATGGGTGTTCAAAGTGGTGAGGGTGCCAGAGACATTCAAAATCTTCTCGTGCTATAAGAACTGCACTACCAGAAGTAGCATGGCCCTCCAGAAGGCAGCTCCTTTCCTGAGGTTTTCTCCATCTTAGACCAAAATCTTGTGAAAACATCCTTTGCTGTGATTTTTTTTTTATCCTTTTTCTAGCCCTTACCTGCTGTATCATTTCCTTCCAGCATTGGAGCTGACCTAAAAAATCAAAACTTTTAGGGATTCTGTTTTGAATTCGGAAGAGAAGATTGAAAAGCTCTTAGAGCTTGAAGGAGCTTGGATTTGAGATTGTGCTCCTGACACATCATTAATTTTAAGATTGTTTTCCCAGCAAGTCTAGGCTTTCCGTTCCCAGTTGAAGATCATTTACCATGGACTGAATGGTGAATTATAGTAGTGGAATGAGGCAGAGAAATATGTCGATATCAGATATAAGAACAAGCAGTCAGTCAGATTTGAACCTGTGCCAATCTATACAACCCTAGCCTTGAAATTGTTAAAACAAAAAAATTCATTACATTTAATGATCGAGTGTCCTTTGGATTTCTGAGGAGTTTATGTTAACCATTTATATTACTCAGCTCTAATATAAATGGCAAACTCGGGGAAAATCCTCTTAAAATTAAATTGGAAAGTTGGGGGGGGTTATATATATCTATATAGCTATTTTGCTTCAAGGAAGTATCTGCTTTCCAGACATCTCTTCAAACAAATCATGTCTGAACAGAAAAAATAAACAAGGAATGGCTGAAGCTACAAGGTTTTGCTGCGTGGAAGAGCAGGGAAAGGAGTTAAAAGAAAAAAAAAGGAAAAGAAAAAGTTGAATTTCCCCCAAAAAATGCCCTTGCTTATATTATATGGCTATTGCACTGTAGCTATTGCATTGTCCACAAAGTAGGGTCTTAGCACTGTGCTCTGATCTAGCAGGTTCTCCAACCTAAACAGACCTGATGTCCTTCACTGAAAATATTAGGGAGAATTTGGAGGGATGTGCTGCAATTTCTGTCAGCCAGTTCAGAGACACACTTCTGTTTATCCTGCAGTGCCTGAAACAAACTTTGGGGTTGGATGTGTTTTGTTTTTATCAGTGTGAAGAAATTAAAATAATGGTTTGTGAGGAATTCAGTGGTATCTTTATCACCAGATATTAACTGAGAGCAAATGGTTTATAAATCCTAACACCAGGGAGTAAAACTAGGTCTCCCCCTCTCTCACTTAGTGCAATCCACTTCAGCAACAAAATAAACCGCATTTATCCTTAAAATCATTTCCTCTGTAGTGAGCTGCAGCAAGTACATCAAAAGGCATCATTAGCTTCCAACAGTTATCCCAAACCATCTGGTTTCATATTGTTGTAATTGAGGTGACTGTAGGTAATTGGGCCAGCATCCAAATGTGACATTTTTGGACGGACACTGATAAGATTAATGACATTTTCCTTCTCGGATAGAATCCTCAGCAGTGAAAACAGTACCGTGTAATGTTTGAACCGGATAACTACTTGACAGGCATGCCAAGTGCTGACTTTAGAATCTCCCCACCTCTGAAGTCTACTTCCTAAGCCCAGACCTAGGTCTCATACTTAACATCTGCTTATCTGTCTGAATCCACAAGGACCAGCAAGTCCTGGTATATAACATGCTGTTGGACCTGGACGAGAGACACGGGGAATTTGCAGCAGAGCTGTTAGGTCTTTTAAAACTCTGCTCACTGCTCAGTTCATTCCCCTAAAAAAAAATTGTTATGGGGAAGGAAAAAGGACAGAGTGAGACTTGAAGGGATTGAGTCCTAGAGGAACAGGTTAGGTTGTGTTTCTCACTCCTTGTAGTACTTGTGTGTTTTCAGGAATCCCACCTCTATCAATTAGGCTGTTGATCCCTCCAGTTTTTCTTCCCTTTAAAAAAAAAAAAAATCACTCTTTTTTTGTTTGTTTGTTTGTTTTCCCTAGACCCCAGACAGGCGCAGTCATCCCCGCCATGGTCCTATGACCAGTCTTACCCATCCTACTTGAGCCAGATGACTTCACCGTCCATTCACTCCACAACTCCCCTGTCCTCCACTCGAGGCACAGGACTTCCAGCCATCACCGATGTGCCCAGACGCCTCTCAGGTAAAGACTGTGTTTTGCCTAAAAAAATTATGCAGATAGGAACAGGACAGGCAGAGGCTGCCCCCGTGGCCTCAGACAAACCTTCAGAAGAGCAAAGCTCAGCTGGTGATAACAAGGTTACTACTGCATGACAGGCGGGGGGTCAAAGTCCCTTTTTTTTTCAGAGTGGAAGGGCTGCTGTGTTGCTCTGAGCATGTATCATCTGAGTGTCTGTAGGTCCATTTTAGATCGGGCTATTTTTAAATTGTGAACCTGATTCTATGAAAAAATTCTCTTGCTCTCCCTCCCCCAAGAGGATGTTTGCTTGCATGTCTTAAAGTAATTGTGATAATCTCTATTTTTTTTGGTGCTTTACTTTTGTGGGGTGTGTGATAAATAGTGCCTTTATCTCTTGAATAGTTAAGGCTAAGGTTGATTCTTCTTCATTTCAACCCAGTAGCTCAAGAAAGCCTATTTCCTCAGTTATTGTGTACTTAAGATGCCTATCAGAAACTAGCTGAGTCACTTTAGGGTAAAGATTGGACAAATTGTGCTTTGGAAAGATTCGGGAGAGAGGAAATGCATTGAGGAACACAGGCAAGACAGCAGGAGGAACTGAGACTTTATTTTTATCAAACAAATGTACATTTACATACTGTGGAATTCATCTCTAATGGTCTCAGTGATAAAACCAACCGTGTGAAGTAATCTGATTGCCCGAAAGTAAGACAGCGCCTGTCATGGCGCACAGTCACCTTGTGTATCTTGCCAAAAATGAGGAACCTTAGGGGAGGGAGGCTCAGTCTTTAAACTCCACCTTGCAAGTGTGGAAATATCAGCAGCGTATGCCAGAAAAGCATGTGTAATGTAAAGAAAGCCTTTATGATTCATTAATGGAAACCAAAGAATCAGTCTTATAACATCTATTTTTTGCATGTTTGCAAGATATTATTATAATCTTGGATGCTGCTGCCATACACCTGTTTGACTAGCAGCCAGGTGAATTTCTTGCTGTCGTGTTTTCCCTTTCCACAAGCTCATAGCGTGGAGATGTTGATCACTCCACTGAGCTGCACCACTGATGAGGCTGAACTTCAGCCAGCAGACGTGTAGGGTTTGATTAGCGTAGACTCCTTCATTTCTTTCATCTCGCAGGAGGGAAGCTTTGTTTCTCAAACAAACAGCTGCAAAAAAACCCTCTGTGGTCCTAGTGCTCTCTGCCTTCTCAGAGATACCCAACATCTCCATGTGGGACGAGGGTTGGAGGGTGGTGGAGCAGGTTCCTGTGGGCTCTCTGTGCAATGTGCTGACTTGCTTCAAAAAAAAAAAAAAAAAAAAAGCCCAAACAACTCCATCTGCTTGATGCTGAGGAAATGCTTTGTTTGGCCCGAAACAAACAGGTTCCCTTTGAGTCCTCTGTGTGTTGTGGAATAGGTTATTTTTGCAATTGTGCCCCCAGCAATACCTCCAGGAGAGGCTCCTCTGGGACTGCGGCAGCTGTAGCACCAAGTACTTGCCCTGCAGCCTTTGCTTGTCTGTGTGTATTCAGACGTGAGCGCCTGGCATGTGGGCACAGGCAGAAATGACTAAAAGACCTGGCTGTGTACATTGCGTGGCCGCCGTCTGAACTTTTCTACAGTTGGCTGCTTCACGAGTCTTCTGGGGGCTCAATTGATGCCTCCACAGTGCTCATACCTTCTCCCAGCATGGGGAATCTCGCTTCCAGTCAGATTCAAGTTTGAAAAAGGGGGCTTTGATCTGTTTCTGGTGCTAAAGGTTGTCTACTGTCATTCAGAAATGCAGAGCGGCGTTCCTGGTGGGAGGGCGAGCTCCGATGCTTGGGCTGCAAACCCTGCGGTTCCTCTCCAGGGTTTCTACCTAGAGGAAGGAGGGAAGGATCTAACCCTTCTTTTATATAAAGTAGAGAGAAAGTGCAAGTTTAAAGCTGCTCTTTACAGAAAATAGTTTATCCCTCACACACATAGAAACACGAATCTCCACTCAGTTCCTTGATACATCTTCCAGAGGGCAACAGGGAGCTGCATGTGTGTGTGTGTGTGTGTGTGTGTGTGTGTAAATGACTTCTAAGAAACGCTAAAAATGTAAGAACACTTCAGGCACCTCCAGTGCATGAGGGAGAAATTAGAGTTTTACAAGGCCTTGAGTAAAAACAAACTTTACTTTCCGATACAGTGGCAGAAATCTGATTATTAAGGCTGTTAAAAGTATACAAGGTAATTTTAATGAATGCCATATTTACTGCCTGTTGCTTAACATCATGCAGGAGGAAAAATGGGTAAAACCTCCCCCTGAGGCTTTGGATGTCACACCTACAGGCACAGAACTTCCTACCTGCCACAATTTTACATCATCTCAGCCTTTCCACAGGCTTCCATGGCTCTGCCTTGACAACTCATTAAGTTGTGCTCACTCAGATGTTGAAAAGATGCCATCTAATAAAGAAATGTGTCCTTCACAAGAGTGATTCCTGGTTGTATTGTTAGTGGCAGCCCTCAAGAGCTGTTTTGATTGTACTCCCATGATCAGAAACACATTCATCCCATGCCCAAAACAGCAGGTTGGGTACATCCTCGGATATATCTCTTGGTGTTAAGGATGCCCATGTTTCAGTCCTAAATTAGGCTGAGCATCAGAAGAGGTTTTGGGGCTGCAGGACAGGAGGTAATGGGGGACTGCCTTAGCAGCTCATGAAGTTCTTTGTCCCACTAGTGAGAGGAAAAGGGCAGAAGGCTGCAACCCTGAGGAGTTATCCAGGCAGACTGGTGTAACGTGGCTGAACTGGTCATGTCAGTGTCTAGACCTATTTCTTTGCACAACTGAAATGTTTGCATCCATGTTGCAGGCACGTGCAAATGAGTGCCCACAGCTGTCAAATGTCAAGTATCCATCATCTATTCTCCAAATAGGGCTGGTGCTGTATTTGCACTGTTAATCAGTGATGTGTCACACATATTTGGGCAGTATTCAAGAAAAAAAGGGAGCAAAAAAAGATTGTCTGGTATTGCTCATGTAACTTTTGAGCCAGTGATCTCTCTGGTGCAGAAGTCTCACATTCATATAAAGAATATATAAAAAATAAGCTTACAGGGCCATGCAATTGACCTACCTTATTGCACCAGCTCGGTCATAAAAAGAGCAGAATTCCCCATATTTTATTAAAATATCTGTCTGTTCAGACTTCCTCACAAGACAGTGAAAGTTGGTGGCCCAGCAGATTAATATTCTTAATTAAGTAATATTGTACTGGAAACCATGGGAATATATGAACATGGTCATTCTAGAGAGAGTTTTGCCTGGGGGATGTAGTCTTATGGCATGATTCATAGTGAACGCACTCAGTCTTTGTGTCCTATGCATAACCAAAGTGCATGTGGGACGGGGAGCATGAGTGTCTATTATGTAATTAATGCATATGATTCATATAAATACGCATCACGGCCATTTTACATAAAGCTTTGGGACTCATCCAGCAAGTCCTCCACACATGCAAGGTTCAAAAGCAGGGAGTGCAGGTGGGGTTGTTCCTACAGTTGCAAGAGAGCTGCTCTGCAGCATGTGAAGGAGGTATGTGCGTACATGTCCCCAGAGTAGACGTCCATATCTGAGACAGTCCCCCTGAGCTCTCTTTTGAGTTGGTGGGGACAAACTGGCATTTGCAGGACCCGAACAGTCTGCAGATGTGCTGTACTGGTTGCTGGTTGTGTCTTGGAAAAGCCTGTTTCTCTCTGTGGGCTCTAAGGCGAGCCTAGGTGATTAGTTCAGGTACAGACATGTCTGATCTGATTGTCTGCCTTTGGTGAGGTGGTTTAAGAGATGATTTAACTGTCCCATAAACATATCCGTATCATAGCCATGTTACACTTCAGTCCTGGTTTAACCCGCCATAGTTTGCCTCACCCTGACCTCTATCTGCACTGTGATTGCAAGGTTTGAGCTTGAATTTAATTTTGTGGATAATACTCCTGAGGAGGGAGGTAAGAAGACTACTTCCCTTACACTTTTCCTGTATCTCTTCAAGCTTCTGCCTAGCTTCTAGTCTCTTGCTTTTTGGTTTTGGTGGGGCCAAGGTCTTAAGCTGCTAGAGGACCTGCCCTGCAGGTATAATATGACTGCCTTGAGCATCGCCTGTGGAAGAGCCTGTCCTATGCAACCATGTTTGACAAATGCCCATATGACACAGAAGAAAATTAAAATTGAATCTAAATAGCAGGAAGCATCCACTAAACCTGCCTTTTTCAGTCCCTGGCTGTCACTGACAACACTCAGACAGCTGTCAGTTCGAGATGTTGGTCTAACACCACCGTGCCCAAAGTCTCCCATTGCACGTGCTGGAGTCCTCACAACATGCAGGGTGTATTTTGTTGTCTTTATATTTCCTGTCTCATCAAATAGGGACACGATGAGAAAGGTGAGGGACATGCTGGTCTCAGCCTCTAAGCAAAAAAGAAGTTTACAGGCCCATCCCTCTGCACTAAAGTGACCAGAAAAGAGTATGTTTACTGATTAATTACACAATGGTAGAGCCTGGGCTGTTGAACATCGGTACTGTTAAATAGTCAGTGAGGTTGGTTTTGAGTGGGGTTGGCCAGTGCACTCCCGAGCAGATCCCAGCTGTGGTTTGGAAATGAGCAGAGACCCCAACCTCTTCCTGTGGGCAGCTTGGAGGCAGCCACCCCATTGTGGAGGATAAAAGGATTTAATATTGCAGCTCTGGCCAGACCATCCCAGTTATATTTACAGTCAGAAAGTGGGCCCTGACCCTGTGCTAGTTTGAGTGGTCAAGATTGCCTATTAATTAGTTTCACTCTTGATATATGTCCACATTGATTTGGACCATCCTGGACCTTCATCAGATATTGAATTTAAAACATGTTCCTGTTTGCCCAGCTCACTGAGTGCTGGTAAGTACAAATACAACCCTGCAAACACCAGCCATGACCTAATCAGTGACAATATTATTCCTTTATGCAACTTAACTTTCATTCTTCTAAGACTGCAAGTCTTAAAATAAAAACCCCACATTTAACAGAAGCAGCTCCAGCTGAACCTCTGGATTTAGTGTTTGCATGTTGATGAGAAACTGGGAAACTGGGTCTGAGTGATGAACTGGTTTTTCTTGAGGTCCTGTACTGGTCATCAACTTGGTTTTCTAACCCTGAATGTGAATTACCTTGGATTTTGTACACATGATCTTTGTGAAAAGGATTTTCCCTTTCTGGAGGGGGAATTGGACTTTGAAAATTATTAAATTTAAGAAAAAAAAGTCATATCTCTTCCTCTAGGGATCTAAGAAAACTTTACAGCCACTAAGTAAAACCCATGGTTATGTGAAGTAGCTATTCTTGCATCCCTTAATTCCCACTAACTTCATTAGATGTTGTGGGTTATAAGCACATTTCAGGACTGAACCTTGAAGGCATTAATGCTGTCTCCACAATACAATTCTTTTCCTCTTTATGTGCTCTGGGGAGCAGAGAAATGGTTAACGCTGTGACCGCTGCCAGCAACAGGGTTGGTGTTAGCAGCTCCTGAAATGAATGAGCAGTTCACGCTTCAGCAATATTGTCTCAGGCTTTTGGCAAACCCAAGAAGCCAGCTCTGTTGCTGGTGTGCTCACTACGCTGCGATGTTTTTCTTGGTGACTATAACAATTTTCTCTCTGTCCTCTTCTTCTTCTTCTTTTTTTTTTTTTTTAATGGAAGCTGAGACTCAAGGTTGTCTCTGTCTCCATTTCTCCTAGCTAATTTTCAATGCTTTCCCTGCGAGGTGACACTGAGTAAAGTCAAAGTAAAGAACTTGAGGGAGCTCAGGTCTTCAGAAACAACCCACTCATTTTGCTACTCTCCCTATACTTGTAACTTGTCTTCCCCCCCTAGCCCCCCCCATTATTTTTCAGTGGTTCCATTTATTTTGTTTACCACAGGTTTTCCATTTTTAGTCTCCTGCCCACTCGGTGCCACCTGGGAATCTCAGCACCTTGGCACTCCTCTGTGGGGTTTCAGTAGCAGCCGCTCCACTGGGTAAAATCTCTCATTGGGGTAATTGTCCAGAGGATGCATTGCATGATCCCTACCTCAAGGATGAAGGCCAAATTTTTCTAGCGTGGGTGGCCTCAAATTAGGCACCTCTACCCATATTTAGGTGGTAAAACAAGCAGGCTGATTTTCAGACGTTCGAATACTATAATGCGCGTCTTTAAGCCCTTTTCATTTACTTAAAATGGCTGTTGGGAGAGGAAATAAACAGGAAAAAATGAAGGCAGAAGGAAAGAGTTTTTATTCCTGAAATAAGGGATTTTAAAAATACCAAAAAGAAACAAGTGGAATGTTTTTAAATGGAATAAATTTGTTGCTGATACAGGCAGGAAATAGCACACTCAAATATATGTGGATGTATAGATATATTTTTATCTGAGCTTTTTTCTTTTTGCAATGTGTTTTATATTTAGGACACATATCAAGATTTGCATCTGTTTCCAGAACTTGCTGCTAACAGTTAGTAATGATGCCAAAACATACTTTAGTTCCAGCTTGAGACCAAATGATATTCAGGGCTTTTTTCTCTCTTTTTTTTTTTTTATTACTAATTTAGGGTCTGATATTAATTAAGGAAATTTTCCATAAGTGCCAGGCCTTTTCTGAAGAACTCATTAAAATTATATTAACTTAAACCGGAATCACAGTCTGAGTATGTTTTGTAATGATTATTCTTACTGACTCTGCTGGGTTTTGTAAACAGAATGGTAATTGTTAATGGGGTAACTGGGCACTCGGTTCCAGACTTTCAAAGGGCCAGATCCTGAGCCATCACCTAGATGTGTAAAATAAAGTCAACAATAAATCCCGATACAGTCAATAAGTTCCTAACAGGCAGGCTGTGGGACTGAGCTCTTTGTTTCATCCTTGTACAAAGGCATATGATGGTTTCTCCATTCCATTGGTGAAATCACTCTTGGTTTGCTACCAAGGATGAAGGCAACACTGGTGGCTGATGCAGGTCCTCATGTGTCCTGATACAGCAAGTCTAACTTCATACATGAAGTGCTCGGGTCAATATAGGGTGATCAGGATTACCGACTGTGGCCTTGAGGCTGAATTGGGTTTGATGGATTGCAGAAGCTGAATTTATGAAATGGTTCCTGAAAATGCAGAAGAATTTAGTCCTTTGAAGAATGTGACTCTGTATGAGATAGTTAGAAAAGTATCTTATGCCCCCCAGGAGTTATGTGGTTTCAAAGGCCAAATTCTGCAAATCTAACACTAAAAACTACAATTCATGAAGCAAAAGCTGCTGGTGGAAATAGCTGGAGATGCCTTGACTTTCAGTGTAGTTTCCTCACATTTCTGGCCATGCAGAGTTTCAGCACACTAGATTTGGTCAGGAAGAGAGAGTTAGAGCCTAGAAACCTTCACAACACCTTTTGTTGGTCCCATTTTACAGATACCCAAATCTCCTCCCCTCTCAATGGATGTTTTAGCAGAAGAGGATTTGGTGTCATGCCAGTTTGGTTGTCAGATTTAAAAGAGCATTGATAACGGTGATACTGGGCTGATACTGGTGACTGAAAGAGAAGGTAAGAGCCGTGCAAGTGGTTCAGACTTTCTCTGGTTGTACAAAAGTAAACAGCGTAGGCAGTGGAGGCAGCGGAGAGGAAGATGAATGAGATAAAATGAAGGTGTACACCTTCACGTGGCTCATAAAGGATGTTATTAAGAGAGAAGGAACTATTTCATATGCATAAAGGGAGGGTATTTGGGGACGCTAATCTGTAAATCTCTTAATATTTGCTCTCAGAGTGACTCAAAAAGAGTGAGAGACGGGATCAAAGCAGGCGATGCCTTCCTGAGCTTGGGACAGGTTCCCCATGTCCGCAAAAATTGTGTGCGGGTGGCGCAGGGTCCCCTTGAGGGAACCCAACCCTGTACCCACACGGTGTTTGATGGTGCTTCTGTGTCTGAGGACTTTTGGTGGAGCACAAGGATTTTTAGCAATGGTGAAGCTTTGTCTATAAAGCTCAGGGGAGAATGATTTGATATACAGATCTTACAACATATATGTAGATTCATAGGCTATTAATACAGTGAAGTCCATGTCATCATCTGGTTTGAACCCAGCTGTAAGATTTTGAAAGAAAGACAGAAAGGAAAGGGAGGCAGGTAGGCAGGCGGGAAGGAATGGAGGAAAGAGAAAGAGGGAAAGAAAGAAAGAGAGAGAAAGAGA
Source organism: Gallinula chloropus (assembly GCF_964237585.1). Lineage (NCBI taxonomy): Eukaryota > Metazoa > Chordata > Aves > Gruiformes > Rallidae > Gallinula > Gallinula chloropus. Next base: position 117,225,541 of record NC_140087.1, on the reverse strand, counting down.
GTGAGAAAGAGAGTGAGAGAAAGACAGAAACAGACAGAGAAAGAGAGAAAGAGAGAAAGAAAGAAAGAAAGAAAGAAACTCAGTTGGTCTTCATTTAAAAATTTCCAGGGAAGCAAAATCCACCACAACCTTTGGTTACAGATGCTAATTAAGCTCACTTTGAAAATATGGGTCTTATTACTACTCTGAATTTGTGTAACTTTAGTTTCCACTCATTTGAACTTGCTATAACTTTGTCTGCCAGATTACAGCATTGATATTTATTTCGGAGGTTCGAGTGGGTTCCTGTAGGTTTTATGGTGATGGCAAATACAACAAGGAGGTGGGTAAGAAAGGAGGTTGTTGCGATGGGTCGCAGGGAGATGACAGAAGCCACAAGGAACTGGACATTGTGGGATGCAGAAGTGGTTTGGCTTGCATGGAGGCTGGAGCGACACTGCAAAAATATTTTTTGTCATTTAAGTTTGCTGTGGGTTCACTCTGATCTCTGCAATAGTGGAAGTTCTCTGCCCTAATCAACCTCCTACAGTATCCTCTGAAAAGGAGTTAGTTTTAGTTGAATTACAAGTGGGACTCTTCCAGCCCACCTGAAAAAATGCACTGAGAAAGCATTTTTCACTGACTTTGTGGGCTTCTGCATTTCCTTTAGGATTTTTTCTGCTTTTGTATTTGCCCAATTGTAAAAACCCTCCTAATTTTTCCAAACAAAATTAATTTAATTCCTCCCCCACTACCCTATATGGAGATACAGGAATGGGACAGTGGGATGTGCGTTCTTCCCTGGTTTTCATACTCTGTTTAACTTTTCGTTTTAAGAAACACAGATGCAGTCATGGGGACTTTTTCCTCAAGGTTTAGTGGCTATTTGCACTGTCAAATGTGGCCCTGTTGGGTAGCAGACACCCAGCCAGAGCAGCCTCTTTGGTCTCCAAATTTATTATTTATTCCATGGGCAAATTTGCAAATAGAGAGTTGAAACTACGTTAAACCCTTGGGATTACTTGGATGGGGAAATACAGGGAGTTTTATGGCTTTTTAAAGATGCTTGTGGAGGAGGAGAGGACTCAGTGTGCTATGTCTTCAGTCCTGTCTGGGCCATGTCACCTCCAACCTTTCCTGTCATTTTCCCCAAAGGTGTCTGTAATCACTCACTTGACCTGTTATTTTGTGGTAACCATGAACATTTGCCATGATGTGTTTTTTTGTGATATTGAAGTGCTAAGTGTTGGCGGCTGGAGAAAGTCTCCTAGGGCTCTTGTGAGGCAGAGAAGCCACTGTGTTGAGAGGAGAGCATCACTGGAGGAAAACAGCCCGGGGGCATTGAAGGCAAAGTTCCATTTTGAAAGCAAAATGTAGAGGTAGGACATCTCACATTGATTTTCTGCCTCTTGACATCACATTTCTCTAGCGGTGAGAAGTGGAAGGCAGTACACTTGGATTAGGAGCAGTACCCACAAAGCCTCTTTCATTTTGGTGTGACGAAAAGTCCCAACACAGGCTCTAGTGATGTCACCTGCATTGTTTCCACTCATTTTTAATGGTTAACTGGGCTATCACTCTCTGATCCATAAGCATCAGTGCTTTTCTATGTCTCTTGTCCACCTTGTTCTAGTTTATATAATTAGTCTGAGCAATGGGCTTGCCTGGAAACCAGGGTTGCAGCACAGATACAGGACCAAATGCATAATATGCGCCATTTTTAGGTGATAGATATCTGTAAAAACACAGCTTGCTGTCGTTAACTCTGTGCTGAAATTACACTCTATGTTGTGGTGAAGGCTGAACACGGGATTGAAAGATTGCTAGGAACTGGAGATCAATCCCCTTGCCAGTCCCTTTGACAAGGCTTCATGTGAGGTTTTGACTTCAGCTGAATCACCCAAGTTTGGCTACTGTAGGCGATGTGGTTCAGTGATCAAAGTAATGGTTGTATTTGTGAGCAGCTAATGGGCCTTTGCTGGAATCGCCGCTGACCACACGATAGGCAGCAGCTGCTGATATTGTTTGTTTTGCGGTAGCGTCTGGAAGTCCGACCCCATTGTGCTAAACACTATACAATTAATGAAGAGGAGGGGAAAAAAAGAGAGGTCAACCCTGAAACTGCACTCTTAAATACAGTGCAACTGGTTACAAGATGTGCAGCAGAATACAAGAGGAAGTTGAGGAAACATGAAAAGAGCCATCGGTGTGACAGCAGTGTCTGCAGCCTTGCTTGAGCTCAATGGGCATGGGCCAAAAGGGAGTGCAAGGATGATGCTTGAATGAAGGTGCTTCTGTGGCTCTTCACCTCTTCCCAGGTTTCAGGGGCAGCAGGAAAAAAAGCACAAAGCTGCTTATTGCAACTTGTAATGGGAGGCAAGCATTGTTGGTCAGCATCATCACCAAAAAAGCTGAGTGGGGAAGAAGGTTGGCCTCTCCAGGTTAGACTAAGGGTCCATCCAGGACCCATCACCTACTCGGGATAGCTAAGAGTGGTCATTCATTTCCCCTGGAGTGCAAAATCAGAATAGAGATAGAAATAGAGGTAGAGGTAGAGGTAGAGGTAGATATATACACCCCGGCTGTAGGGGTTTCCAAAGCTGGAGGTTTATATCTGTCTCATTTATTTAATTGCTGTTGATAGACCTCTGTGAATCTACTTACCTTTAGGTAGGTGGGAATAATCCCAGAGGAGCCACTAGGTCAATTCTTTTATTTCCTATAGGTCTGAAGTGTCATAGTCATATAGGCCTAACAGGGACTGTGTGAGATCACATGATTTGTGCCACTCTGTGCAGAGTAGGATTCAACATCTGCAGGTCATTCCTGTTAAGTGTAGCCAGCTAGTTACGTGTATTGCTGCCATTGAAAACAAAAACAAAACTATGTCCCAGAGAAGGAAAAATCTCAGCCAAAAAACTTCATTAAGGTTGAAATAGATCATTTCAGTGCAGTTAAAAGAATTTTAGAAAATAAACTTAAAAACAAAGGAAGTCAAGCCTAGCATTATAAAAGAACATATGAATAAATGTTAGAGAAATGATGGAGGCTTTACACATACATCCAAAATATCCTCTGAATGAGACTGCTGGCCATAAAGTGGGGAGTCATCACCATGCATGGCAAATAGACCTAGACTGCTGCCAGCATTGACTGAGGGAAACTGTAGGGTAGAAACCTGTGTGAGAAGAGCATTGATGCTCCTTAGCATGGCCTCTAACTCTTTAGATAGCCCTAGGGAAAGGGTCATACAGGCTGGGGTCTGGACTGGGGGAGACAGGACTAAGAATTAGACCTTTCTGCAAAGGTGACTGGTTTACCAAATAGGAAGGGAAGCAAGTGGCTCAAAAACACCAGGAGGGCTGCTGACCCAAAATCTCTGCAACATAAACCTGAGATGAAACGGCTCATTGGAAGAGGAGTCTTACAGAACCTCCACGGAGGAAGTCCCTGGGAACTGTGATGTGGATGCTGGCATGGCCAGAGGAGCCACAGAAGAATCCTGGCAATGGGAGAAAGGCACCTCTCTTCCCCCTTTCTTCCCTCTTCCTCTCTCAAATATCTCCCTCTGAAGGAATTTTTTGTTTGTTTTTGTTTTCATTTTGATTCCTGTTAAAAGCCAACCCATGCTGGGGTTTTTTTAATGGGTGAAAAGGAGCGCCGGGGAGGATCTAAGTACCACTGGAGCCTAATTAGGAGCCATCATATTAGATTCCAAAATTAGATAGGAAGCTGGGTTTAAGGGTAGTCCAAACCCAACCGGTTCCTAGTTTGGCCTGGCCCACGTAGGTGGGCCAGACTGGTTTGGAGCTGTTTTGAGGACAGGCTGCTTGCCCGTGGAGGAAACCGTTCCAGCTGCAGCGGAGCTGGAGCATGGCGCCTGGTCCTCAGCCGGGCCAGCTTCTGCTCTCACCGGTCTGCTCTGCAGATGCTCTGGAGGGGCTTTTAGTTTAAAGCAATTCTAGCTGTTGCTTTCTCTAGCAGATGAAGACAGCTGAAGGTGATAATTCAGGCTGGCTTTGTATCCTCTTTCTGCTTCAGACATCGGGATTGCGTATGGAAGTTTATTTTAAGCCAAGTTCTCTGTACTCAGTCTGGCTTCCACTTTTTCTGTGTCTTCACCTGTTGAAGGCCTTATCTGAATATCTGATGAGTTTTGCCTTTAAACTTTTTAACTTTACAACACCTTCCAACAAAGGATTGCACAGTATTTTCCAAACTGTGTTACTGACCTTTGTCACTTGGCTAATACAATTTATTAAAATATCCATCTTATAGCAACCAAAATTTAGCCAGGAAAATCAGGTTACATGCCCAAAGTCACAAAATAAATCAGTAGCAAGAGCCAGAAAGCAATGCCTCACATTTCCCCTTTCAACAGCTTAATGGACAAGTGGGTTTTCCAAATGTCTAAATAATGTGTGCTTTATTTTATTTATTTTATTAATTGGTTTATCGTTATTTATTTGATTTTTTAACCGATATGCAGTTATCCTGTGCAGTATCTTCATGATATATTTATTTTTCACAAGGCTATCTCTAGGTTGTGCATTTCTATAGCCTATGGTGACTGCAAGGCGGTGATTCTCAGTCTCCTGTCACAGAACTGTAGTATCTCACATTTACCATGATCTCTGCCCACTCAAGTGACTGTTCCTGTGGTTTATTTGAGATGCGATAACTTGGATTTTAAGTTCAGACCGTCAACAGTGATTTGAGCTGCTTGTGGTGTAGAGCTGCTCGTGCTCCTCATAGAGCAAACAGCCTTATGATGCAAGCTATTACAGGCCAAAATCTGTTTCTCCTTCTCATCACCAGTTTTCCAGGAGGATAAAACCCCTATTCAGACTTTACACTATGGAGAAGAAGCCTTTATTTAGAGGCGTCCAAAGTTGGGCTGGTTTAAGCTCAGCTGACGAACGGAGATGTGAATAATGGATTGAAACTTAACATAGAAGTAGTCTGCCTTTGGTTTATCAAAAAGCTCTGTCTGAGTCTGAAATGAATTAAAAAAAATATATGGAAGGCTTTACACTGCTTTTATTGAATGAAATTGAAAATCATGTATTGCTGAAGCAGCACGGTGCTGAGTATGAGCAGGGATAGAGTGTCCCTAGCCCTGTTACAGAGCCGTGTTTAGCAATCTGTGTCCTGCCAAATCCAGCTGCAGTTTGGTATTTAATTGGGCACAGAGTGCCTAAATGGATGGATTGAAATCTCTGTAGGTCTTTGCACTGCTTGGTATGTTTGATTCTTTGGTATCAGTGCAGCAGCTCTAGCTAAACCCTCCTGGCAGCTGTGTGCCAAGATTTTCCTCGTCTCCCTGAAGCTTGTGGTGGAGCTCGGGGCAGCCTGTGTTGCAAGGTGGTGGGTTCTGCTCTGTGGCTTGTCAAGAGCCACAGCTTTGCTCCTGCGATGCTGAGGGTCAGGACATCCCCCAGCTCCTGTCTCTCTGCCCCATGAGATGAGCAGGGCGGTTCGGCTTGGTGTTTGCCCACGTACCTCCCCGCAGGGCTCCTTTGTGCCCTGAGCCTCCCCAGATTTGACCGGTGGGCCTTGAGTCATGCTGACGTGTTCGATGGTTTTATCATGGCCTGATGTTACCGCTGTTCATGTTACTTGGGGGAAATGTTATGTTCTTACTGCAAGGGAAAAAAACCCTGGCCGTCGCTGGGCGAGTTTTTTTCCGCTGTTTTCACTCCAACAGCGTTATTTCCCCTCCTGCTAAAATCCTTAACCTAAGATGGAAATGCCTCCCCAGTGTCTCCCCTCTCATTTCTCCAGTATCCAGAAGCTTTCCGTGGGCTAAGCGCCCTCATTGCCTGCGGAGCGGCTGCTCACACGGGCTCCCACGCAGCTCCCGCTCAGGACACAAGCAGATGCTTTCAGCTGCCTCCCTGCAGGGTGAGGTGTGTCTGTTTACCTCTGCAGACACGGGACTTTGTGCTGGGGAGGAGGAAAAAAAAAAACCCCAACACCAAAACACAAAAAAACCCAACATCACGGACCTGGATGTGGACAGAGACCAAGGGTGGATGTGTCCATTGAAGGGAGATGTGATTTCAGAGAGGAAAAGTGTGGGTTTAGTTGTTTGAATGAGGGGGCGGTGTGTTTTTTTATGGATGTCTGGGGGATGAGGATGTGCCTTTTCTTCCTCCGTGTATGATATTGTTCAGGGGGAAAAAAAAAATGAAATAATTGGACTATCTATGTTTGTAAATTGAAAGGTTTTTTCAGCCAGAAGGCTAACAATTTGTAGGGTTTGATTTTTCTCTGGAAACTAAAAAAAAGAAAAGAGCAGCATGTTTTGAGAACAAGGCCCGAGTAACCAAAATATGTTTGTTTTTGTTTAAATTGCTCAGCGGAGAAATCGTCTCTTGTCTATTGTTAAAGAGAGAGGTTTAAATCAAAGGCAAATTCTACATATTCTAAAATATACAGACAACTCTTTGAAAGCAAAGCCAAGCAAAACTTTAAAAGAGACCTTCTCCTTGATGCAGAAGTTTTGAGTTAGTTTACTGTGCAGAGAGGATCGAGTGGAAAGAAACAGCCTGAGAAACAAATCGCAAATCCCGGTTTCAGAGGCGGAAGTCGAGGAGAGCATCGTATTAATAGCACATGAGACCTTTCCACAGAGCTTCTCGTCCAGGGCTTTTCCAGCAGCAGCAGCGAGGAAAAGCCTTTGCAGTTTGTGGGGATTTGTGTGTTCGGATTTGGCCCAGGAAGGTTTGAGCGAGCTGCAGAGCGAGGGAGCAGAGGGCCTGATCCTCTCATGTTGGGTGGTCCCTCCTACTGCAAATAACCCTATTGAAAACAGAGGGACTATTTGTGGAGTCATTTGTTTGTCAGGAAAAGTAGGGTTTGTAGGATACGGCCTCAATTAGCGGCCAAATTCCTGGTTATTTTCTTGTGATAAAAACACAGCTCGCTGTCACAGAGATGCACGTAGCATCTCCTCAGTTCCCATTTGAACTCCTTCCACTTGCTTCGTGCTTCTTCCTGTTTCCTCAGCCATGCAAAAATTTCTTCTGGCACCATGCTAGCTCGGATGAGCTGACTGCTTCCCTCCTGCCCGGGAGTGATGTGGCAGCGGGATCTGCATGTGGGCTCCCGCCACTTCCACTACCCATCAGTGAGGGGACCTGGGGATTGTTCCTGACCTTGGCTCCCGACCACTGGAGCACACTGTGCAGATGATAGCTCCTCCCATCCCCCCGCCTGACATCACTGTAACACCCAACACATCATCCCTGCCATACATCCTGCTTTTAATATGACCCAGGTACAGTCGACCCCCTCCAGAGGATGTCCCTCCTGAAAACAGCCTTTCTCGGGAGATTTATTTAACGAACAGTTATTCACCCACAGTGCAGTTTTGGAAATGCTCTTAATTACCTGCACCCATTATCACATGGCAGGCACCCTGCCTGACCCACACGCGTTGGTACAGGCAGGGCGACGGCTCTGCTGGCCTCGGCGAGCTCGGCATGCTGGAGGATGCTGGGGCAGCTTTCTGGGAGCTGCGGGAGCACTGATAACAGCGCCGTGATTCAGGGGAGGGAGGGAGGAGTGCTCTCATTACTTATATTTTTTGTGGCTCCCTGTTTGGTAGCCCCAAGTCATTAGTGGTTTTTAATATTTTCTTGATTCTTTTTTTCCCCGTTGAAACTGAAATAAGGGCTGAAAGGACAGATTTGTCCTTTTTCTTTTTCTCTCTTTTTTTTTTCTCCTATATTTTTTTCTTTTTTCTTTTTTTTTTCTTTTTTTTTTCTTTTTTTTTTTTTTTTTTTTTTTGGCTAATCTGAGGCATGCTGCCACATCTGAAGCCACTTGGCTCATTATGGATTTCATGGAAACTGATTCCCTGAAAGTGTTTCCATATGTGTGTTCCCAATATATCCCATCCTCTTCTAAATGGGAGTACAAACTCACACACGAGCTGGAAATGGCTTCAGGATGTGACAGAGAAGTCATATGACTGGAGTGGCACTGTGTGTGGCCCTCTCTGAAAGACACGGTGTCCTGTGTGCTGGCTCCCATCCTACAGTAGATCCAGTTTCAAAGAATATCTTCCTTCCCGGCTTCTTAAAAAACTCTTAATCAAGAACCAGCAAGGACTCCTCTGTCCTCGGGAGGGACATGTATTCGTTGAACGACATTCGAAAGGAAAATTTGGATGGGGAGGAAAAAAGAGGAGTTTAATGGGTGAAACTACGGAGCAAGGCCAAGGGCTTCCCCCCGCCTCCCCTCCCCACCCCTGAAAAACATAGTTTCTTTGTGTCTGCTTGAGGATCAGATGGTATTTCTGAGTTGCTAGCATGCAGTGGAAAAGTACAATTCATGACAACATTGGAAACAAATATTTATACTGGATAGTTAAGGCACATTTTTCTGAATAAAAAAAAAAAATTAAAAAAAAAAATAGACTATTAGCCCTGATGTATATTATCTTCCCATTCACTGGATTTATACAGGATTCATGTGCGGACGCTCACCGTCACCGTGCACGCGTTGCAGCTCCCAGCCCTGCGGTTTCACCCCCTTGCTGTATACAGCGCGGCTGAGGTTGCTATCCAAGAAAAGCCTCAAATGTTCCTTCTGATGCGTTTCGGCTGGGGTTGGCGAAAACCAGCGGCAGCTGAAATTCAGGCAGGAAAAATCGGGGAAAACTGAACCAAGAGCGATATGTGCTTGTGTCCGGTGTTTGCGCCATGGGGTGTTGCAGAGCTGCTAGGCTTATTTCCAGGAAACGTTATTTACTTTTTGCTTCCAATGTAGCATGTAGATGGCCTGAGGCTTTAAACAACTGGTGGGGCTTTTGATATACTACCAATCCCTGTCCACTGGAATCCCCGTGAAGGCTCAAGACTGAAGTCACTGAAATGAGATGTCAAAGACTGAGTAGTTCAGAGGTTTCTCATCACACCTGGTCAACCGGCGTCCAGAGGTGGCAGGTGATAACTGCTAGCTGACAACATATTTCTGCAATACAACCATTTGTCCCCCTCCTGTGGTTCTCATTAGAAAGGTTTATGAGTTCCGTGTAAGTGAATCTTCACAAGAGGCAACGTCGATAAATGAAACAGTTTCTGCTCCCATCTAGGAGAGGTTTGCTGTTGCTGTTTTCCACACACAGGAATGATTCCTACCCACTGATGTTCCTAAATCTAATGAGCTACCTCTTGAGGTACAGCCAGCAGCCAGCCACTTGTATTTACAATGCACAGTGTCACTGGGCAAGACTCATGTGCTTAAAGAAAAATTGTTTTCTTCCAGCACAGTTCATCCAGCAGAAAAGTCCTATTGAGTAAACCAGGCAGGTCATGATGGAGTCCAGGCTGGAGAAGTGCAAAAAAGAGCCCGGTTTACCGAATTAGCAATGTAACAGCTCCACTTGGGAAACCTGTCCTCTATTTGCATGAGTGGTACTTTAATGGTCGCTTCTAATTATGTTATTTATGGGGTGTTTCTCCCAGCAAAGAGCTTAGGTGCTGCACCATAAATCCAGTGTAAAACATCTATCTGCAAATTAATCCGTGGTATTTGAGGTGCCAAAGTCCTGTTACCCAAATACCAGAAGCCACAAGTGTGCAGTTTACCGTGTGAACTGGGGTACAGATGGAAGGAGAGGAGAGATGCCCGACAATTAGGTTCTTGCGTGTTAGGCTCTGAAGGAGTTAAAACGTTCCTTCCTCCCTCTGACTTTTGCGAGGCTGCTGTGCTTAATAATGTTGCAGTTTAAATGGTCCCAACTAGGCCTTGAAGTTAACACCTTGTTGAGGTGAAGGAATGGAGGGGGGTACGGTTCACACCTTTTCTGTTGCTATTGTTTCCAGGAGATCTGCTCGAGGTAACCAGGGGAGGGGAATGCAAAAAAAAAAAAGGGGATGTAAAATAGTTTTATTCTTTTTTCCTCCCTCATTTTTTTTTTATTCTGAATGAAAAGGAGAGAAAAGCCATTAGAAAACACAGTTTCCTATGATAAATGGTGGCAAGTATCCGGATGATGCCTGCTCATCCCTAAAGTGAACTGGGGAGGGGGAAGCCCTGTGCGTTATTTCTGCTCCAGGCTAGATGTGTGGGAGGAGCGGCCATGAGCTACAGCATGTAGTTGAGCACTAGCATAGGTTTGCGGGATCAGATACGGGAGGAAATGGTTTTGGATCCTTCGGAACTTCAGTTAGGCTCCATCCTGCATCAGCACCCAGAGGGAAGCTGGCACAGCACCTCTGGAGAATCGAAGTCTTGCCTGGAAGGAGGCACAAGAAGGATCGTGCTGAGTGTGATTCACTAAACATTTATTAGAAGAGGCAGGTGATGAGAAATTAACAAAATGAAGAGCAAAATAACACTCTGCCCTTGATACAGAAGGATGCTGAGGCAAAACAGGGTTCCAACAAGCAAGTAACCACTGCTCCCCTTCCAAACGCATGGCAAAGAATCCTTAAGATTGCAAAACTGAGTGCTCAAAAATTGGGAAATGTCAGAACTGACGTTGCCTGTGCAACCTTAAATCAGCTTCATACTGCTTATGCATTATATTACAGATTGTAATTACAAGATCACATGATACTTTTCCCACGGGATTCCTGCCTCATTCAGTGCACGGGATGGACAGTGCTAACTTAATGAGCAGCTCTTCAGCATTTTGTTTTCTTCTTCTTGTTTGCATTTCCCCAGGCCTTGCTTACTGCAGAGCATTAAATTCTGCTCCAAAGAAGGAATTCTTAATTTCTTGATGGGCCTTGCTCAAATACTTCACTTATATGAACATTGCCACAATGTGGTGTTCCCAAGAAAGAAGGAATCTGCTTTAAAAAGAGCACTGAGACTGGCTTGAAGGTCTCATGTAATTCAGAGCACCCTCTTTGTGTCACCTACAGCATGTTTTTTGAACCGTATGGCATCTTTAACCTTAGGTTCAGACCCGTGGGCCTGTTGGTTTCCGCTGTAGCTGTGAATATGTAGTGCACATGCAAATGAGAAGCCAACATCTTTGCTGGGCACAGAAAATGAGAGCAGTAAAAAAATGTGATTTGGAAAGACTGCAACTGAGTCACGTAGGAGCATCATGGTAGAAACGTGTAAAATCTGGTTTGCTCAGGAAACAACCAGGTTGGTCACTTCGCGCCTTCTGATTTCTTCCAGCGATGGATTGGGGTGATGTGTAGACCATGGTCTATGTTCCTCACTGCTGATACATCTCCAGAGGAGGTCAGCTTGTGCGCTGCTTGCAGGAGAGTTCGTGTAAAAGGAATAGCATCTTCTCCTGTAATTCAGTCCTGTACTGTAGTGCGTATGGAGAAGTAACTTGAATGCTGGTATTTCCTAACTTCCACACTCTTCTCATGGCAGCCTTAATAACATCCTTTTGTTTGTCCCTAGTTGTGTTTATAGTTTCTCAGATTTCTAAAAAAAGCAAACCCCAAGTAACTGCGCCTTCCAAAATTTTTCTTCGCAGTATCATACAAACATCCCCCTTCCCCGCCACACATGTTCCCCCAGGACCATCATTCAGCTCCTTTTCCACAGGGTTCCTGCCGTTCAAGTGAACAGAGCTGCTGATGGACTGGTCCTTGAGCAGGACTGGCACAGGGATGGGTGAGAACATCTCCGTGTTTCAGCTGTATTTGCTGACGTTTCAAAAAACGCTTGGGACTTGGGACTCCTGGATTTCATTCCAGCCTCTGGACAAGTGTTTTTGTCAGGGCACAGACTCTTCTGCCCATTTTTAGGCAGAATGCTTATGGTTTGTTCATGTTTGGCTGGATTTTCATGGCATCGTCTCTCACACAAAAGCCACTCCTATTCTAAAGTTCAAGTCCTTACTTCAAAGCGTGGAGCTGGTACAACTTTTCAAAGGAAGGCTCCTCTGAGTTTAAGATTAGTAAAACAATATATTTTTTCCCAGCAGAAGAGTTTCAGCTGAAATTTTAAAAACAAATAAATGCATAAATCACAATTTAGCCTGAGACAGACGCCCAGCATGGACAGTTTCAGGCAGAACATTTAAAGTTTGGCAAAGCTGTAAGAGGCTGAAAATCGTCTCATCATCTGAAGAGGGAGGCATACTTCATGCGAGGCTGTATTATCAGCTGTAAGTAATACAGGCTGCACATACAATTCATGGATGCAGAAGTTAGGGAAGGAGCAAACAATTCAAATAGATCAATAAGTGCTGCATCCCAGCCTGAACTGTTGAACAAAACCCCAAGAAATCTAGCCTCTGCTTCTGCGAATGACTTAACACTCGAGTTCCCCAAAACACAAGTGAATCATTAGCTACTGGTAAATATATTTAACTACATGTAGCTGAGTTTCCTTGAGGCAGACTATTCAGAGACTGATGAATAAAGCAGCACTATGTTTTCTTGCACCCAATGATTGTGTATTGACTAGATGTGCTATAAATTTCCTTATCAGACGTATGCAATAAGCCAAGGGGACTTTATTTTTTTTTTTAGTAGTGACCTTATAGCATGAAAAAAAGCAAAGCTCAATATTTCTGAGTTATAAAACTAGCCTGTAACCCTTTAAAGTCGATGTCAGCTTGCTATACCCACAAGGAGTTAATCTATCCATGGCACATTATGATCTTTAATAATTGGAAGCGATTGGCTAAAGTGCTGTAAACCTGGCAGAAATTTGTTGCCTTATTTTCTGCAAACCACAAGCACAGCTTATTAATTGAGAAATGAACGTTAACCGGCATTAGCTGGCATCTGTAAACCGAAAGAGAGAAATGACCATGGTAGACATTCAGCTGCGAATGGTAGAGCTGCAAAGCTGCAACAGGTAAAGTTGGGTTTTAAGCACGAATGCAAAAACATTTTAGTTGGCTGCTGGCAAATGCCCAAGTCTAGGTTTTTTAATGAGGCTTCTGCATCAAAATAAGTGAAACCACATGGAATTTTAATTGTTCGTATTCTAAATATGAAACACACTGGAGCAGTATTCTTGAATCTAGGATGTTAGCATATATATTGGCATATAACTTACCACTTTTCTGTTCTAAACGTATAGGCGTTATGGTGGGGAGGAATCAGCTTGGAAGATTTAAAAACAATTTAACTTGGGCTCCTTCAGACGTAAAGTTGCTTTTTTTTTTTAAATATACTATTTTTTTCTGCATTTTCAAACACAGCAAGCTGATCAGAGTACACAGGGAAAGATGGTCGCTTGCTCTGCTTGTTGCCATGTTTCCCTTTCTGGCAGCGCAAAACAAAGTGTCTTCTCTACACAAGTGTGGTTTTGCAATCATGCGGCCACAATGTAGGGCGGAGGATCTATGCTTCACCCATTTAATACAAGTTATCACGAGAGTGGGAATTCACAGATGCAAATTGTTTTCTTGCTCTGACGGAGGAAAAATTAACATAAATCTTTAATCCTAATGGGGAGAGGAATAAATAAATTATTTACTTGCACTGTCATGTTGCTGTATTGCTGATCGACATCGCTATTTGTGTGCAAGTAGGTATACAAGGATGGGTGCCATACCCAGAAGAGCTATTTGTCTTCCCAGTCCAAGAAAGATACCTAAACATATATAAATGAATATGCATCTGGTGTTTGCAAGTTAGAGCCAAAATCAACCTTAAAATGAAGAGGAAGAGAGGGACGGTGAAAACGCCTTGGTGGGATTACAGAGCAGTAAGGATGGCAAGAAGATGAATTTTAGACGTGACTTTTTAATGTTTCTGGACCCGCTTAGAAGAGAGGCTTTAGGACAGGCATCACAGAAAACTTCTGATCTCCAAAAATATCTTTACACAATGGAGATACAGAAGGCCAGGAACAAATCGCAGCCTAATGCAGGGAGTTCGGAGACAGCAAAAGACATTCGGGCAAAAGGGGGGGGGGGTGGTGGTGGTGAAGTGAGTGTGCCAGAGCCATGCAGACACAGCCATGAGTGAGATAAGAAAGGGTTATAGTTATTTGGCCTTTGGGTAAATAGTATTGTGCTTTACAAGCAACAGTTAAAACAAACAAGTGTGGATTACTAGGATATGTAAGGAGGTCTGTAGCCCCACATTAGAAATGCCTACGTGTGGTGTGCACATTCCCAGTCATTCAATCCGTACATGATCTCTTGGCAGCCCCCTGTACAGGCAATATTTGCATCTAACTCTGAAAGAGAAATTGCCTTTTAATGTGTAAAACTGCGGGGATAGTTCGTTATTAAAAAAATAAAATAAATAAATGGTTGCAAAGAAACCAAGTGTCGATGTTCTTCTGTACCTTTACACCCGTACCAATTCTGCCTTTGATTATAAAAGACCTGTTTAGCTTCTATTAGGGTAAACTAAGAGCAACTCTGCTCGTGTTGGGAGAGTTGCAATAACATGGAAAAAAAAATCCCAAGTATAAGCAGTAGCAGATTGAAACTCAGTATTTTGAGCAGCTGGGGAAATTATGTTCTAACCTTATATTTCCAGATACATATCAGACCTGTTCACAATATAAAGGATAGTGTTCCAAAATTACAGCTTTGAATCTGGGTGGTATCGCCTCTGGCTATTGTTTGCAGTTGGGAACGAAAGAAGTTGCATCAAGTAGTAGAGTGTTTGCTGTAAAGGTACAAGTTATATTACATTCCATGGTGCTGTGGTTGGAGGGGTTGGTGATGGAGACAGACCCATTCACCCGTAGGTCACTGATTTGGTTCCAGATAAAGATAATAGTAATCACATTGTCATCAGAGTTAAAAAAGGGCTTTTACTGCCCATTTAAAGCTCTGTGCTTAGTGTCTTTTGAGACGGCAGATTATCAACCCTGGGTTTCAGGCTGTGTGATTTGGATGCTTGGCTGGCTGTGGCCCAGGTCCTCCATCCTGAAGCCAAGCAGTGCCTGAGCTTTGTCCCCTGATGCTTTTAGATATCGTTGAAGGCATGGGTTAAATGAGTTGGTAGAACAGGAGAGGATGGTGATCTAAATCACAAGGAGTGCCACACAAGGTGGCAGGATCTCTTGAGTCTGTGGCTTATTGCAACAACCACCATTGTGGTTGCTACAAGGAGCCAAGAGCAGAAGGGCTGGAGGGACCTTCCTCCTACACAGCACCAGGAAGGCAGGTCAGACCCAAAGCCTACCTACAAGGAATTGCTGCATCTTACACAGAGGATAAATGGGGTGTTCCAGTGTTTTGCTGCATTTCGGTGTGGTGTCTAGAGGGTGCTGTATTTTCCTTGGAGTTAGATCAGATTCAGTAGGTTGACAGAGACGGGCGAACCCTTGGATCTAGTGGATGGCAATGCTGTAGAACGGTCAGCTGGGGAAGCCTGATCCATTTCATAATTTTTCCCCTTTATTTATATCCTGCTCTTTGAAGCTCGCTCTCCCTAAAATTGTATTTACATATGTAATGCATACTGATCAGTGTATTTCCCTCTCTCCTGCACTGCATTTCTGCATTAGGCTGCTTCTCTTTCCCCCATCCCTTTTCCCACACCCTTTTTGCTTTCCCCTTTTTTTCGCTCTCAGCACGAGCTTCCACCATCTTTTTCTTCTGCTCCTGTCCATCCCACAGTCTCCTAAACAGATCACCAAGCTACTAACGATTGCTTTCCAGTTCTGCTTTAGGTGTTTGATGTGGGATTAGAAATTAGGCAAAATGAGTTTACCCGTCCCTGTTTTGCGTTAGACTCCAATTCACAGCGTTACCATCCAGACGTTCACAGTAGCTATAAACTGTGTGGTCTTTTTTTTTTCTTCTTTTTTTTTTTCAACCAGACAGCACAAACTACGTAGGAAAACAACTTCTTTCAAGAGCCAGAAGAGTGTTGGGCTTGTAATTTTCCATCGACTGCACTGAAAAGTAAAATTTGCATCTTTGCTATCAGCTCAGTGGCTTTGCCCATCCTTCGGACACAGCAAATAATTTTTTGGCTATAGAAATTATCTGACCAGGTCCTCAACATGCATAAATTGATTTAAGGCAAGAAGTGGGGCTTTATCACCCCCGGTGTAACTCCCCTGGTGTCAGTGGTGCAACTAACTTGGTGTTGCCAACTCTTGTAGTTTATTACAAGTTGCACAGTAATGCTTTCTTGATACCTCAGCTCCCAGCAGCGTGTGCTGAGGTGGGATTCTCACTTTTCATGTGCAACAGAGTTTCTTGAGAGGCTATAGGAAAAAACCCAGAGGCGCATAACCCTCAAAGCTCAGAAACCAGAAGGCAAATCAACTCCAAATCCACCTTCCTCTTTTTTGGATCTTTTTCAATCTCCGGATTTTTGAGATTTTTCTTTTTCTCCCGGCCTGACTTGTCACCTTTGAACACACTTCAGGTTGGCAATGCTGCTCCCCCCATTGGCATCGGTGGAGTTAGACGAGGGATGAGTTTGGCCCAACGCTTGTAGAAGACAGGTGTATGACTCTGTTCCTTGCAATGTGTTATTTGATATGATCTGCTGTTCTCTTGGGGGCCAAAAGAAGTGGGTTTTCTTAGAGAAATAAAATTCTATCATCACTTGATACAAAAAATGGTATTTACAGAATTGTTTTCCCCCGTCTTTTGTTATAATTTTTTAGGTGCTTCAGAGCTGGGCCCATTTTCAGATCCCAGGCAGTTCACAAGCATTTCATCCCTCACTGAGAGCCGCTTCTCCAACCCACGAATGCACTATCCAGCCACCTTTACCTATACACCGCCAGTCACCTCAGGCATGTCACTGGGTATGTCCGCAACCACTCACTACCACACCTACCTACCACCACCCTACCCCGGCTCTTCCCAAAACCAAAGTGGACCTTTCCAGACCAGCAGCACTCCATATCTCTACTATGGCACTTCGTCAGGATCATACCAGTTCCCCATGGTGCCAGGAGGGGACCGCTCCCCCTCCAGGATGCTTCCTCCATGCACCACCACGTCCAACGGCAGCACGCTGTTAAACCCTAACTTGTCCAACCAGAGTGACGGTGTGGAGGCGGATGGCAGCCACAGCAGCTCCCCAACCGTCTTGAATTCTAGTGGCAGAATGGATGAGTCCGTTTGGAGGCCGTATTGAGATTTCTTCTGACCTCCGTGAGCCCAAAAAATAAACCCAAACAAACGGTCGACTAACTACGAAGTGCCTGGTTTTTGTGTTTTTGTTTTTGGTTTTGGTTTTTTTTTTTTTAAAAAAAAAAGATTTTACTGATATGTGCAACTGTGTAGATGGGATGATAATGGCCATAAATAACACAGGAGTTACCAACACACCACAACCCATGTTTCAATTTTATGTGGATCAAAGCACATTTATTTTTTATTCTTTTTTCCCTCGGAACCATTTTACCATGTTTTATATTTAAAATGTACTTTTTTTTCAAACACACACAAAAAAAATCACCCCCTCTTTTTGTTTCCTTCTTCTTTTTCTATTTTCCTTAGTGTGTTTTAATAACTAGTGAGTTCTTTTGCCAAGGAGGAGAGAACGGACTCCCCAGCTATCAGGAGAAACATGGTGATGCAAGGCAAAGGCTGCATTCCCTTTTCTTTTTTACCAAACAACTAACCATGAACTCCAGATACAGTTGCAATCATACAACGTATGGGACCTTCTTCACACCCGTAGTGCAATTCAGCTGGCTTGTATTGGTGCACATAAAATGGAAAGCAAAGATCGAGTTGCTTCCAGTTTGCCATGATACATTCAGATGAAAATAGCTGTCCCAAAAAAAACCTCTGTCTGAGCCTTGCTGCAGATAACAGTTGGAACTTCTCTGTGTTCATAGCTTTTTTTCGGTTTGTTTTTGGGTACTTAAAGAGAATGAGTCTTCAAGTTAGGCTAGACAACCCTGGGGTTTCCTTTTTGCTTTTGTATCCTTTCATTTTGCCTTCGATTAGCCAAAAAAACCTGAAAAATAACAACCAAAACCTTTAAAAATAAAAAGTAAAATGTTATTACTTATGCAAAATATGAAAATGGCAATATATATTACTAGAGCCAAAACGGTATACATAGTATTTGTGTCCGGCTATGCTCTTTTTTATTTTTTTTAAATTATAAATGTGTAAAATTTGAGGTTGTTTGCTAACATGAATCATCGTATAACTTTAAAAGAATATTTATAATTATTTAATGACATTTGGACCCTTTAAACGTTTCTTAATGTAATGATATATTGACTTCGGTCTCTAAAAGTGTTTTTGTTTTGTTTTGTTTTGTTTTTTTACTTATTACATTTTTGCAATAGTGTAAACCTCAAACCTTCACCCAACTCAGAAAAGCAGTTCCAGTGTGAACCAGTTTACAATGTGACTTAAAAACGAAAAACCCAACCCAAATGCATCCACATCAAATGATTTTGGATGTAGGATCTTTTTATATAACTTATGAAGGAAATATTGTGTTTAAAATATTTTTATTAGCTGTCTGGTTGCCTTCAACACAGTTTTGCCTTTTAATCAGTAGTTGTGGAGACACTGGAAAAATGGTAGGAAGGATGAAATATTTTCCACCCTTCCCCTGATTTCTTCTTCTCCCAGTATTTTTCTCACAACTTCAAAATTTGAAAATATTCATATTCAAAATGTTCTGTTTTAACAGCATGGTTTGAATTCCATTTTTATTCCCTCCCAAAGAAAAATCAAAACCATTTCAAAGCCCATATTTTACAAATACTGAGTTGTTCAGTATCTTAAAAACAGGAGTAAGGGAGACTTGGTGAAATTTTTTTTCCCCTCTCCTTGCAATTTCAGCCCACTCGATGGAATAACAAGGTTCAAAACTTGAGACAGAAACTGTCTGGTAGTGAATCACCACCCGTTAGCATTAAATGCTAGAGCTGTAAGGATGCTGTGTTGACTTTGAAACCGACATAGCTGTTGCCATATTAGAGACAGAAGCACAAGGGCAGCCATACTCATCTCTGCAAATGCTGAAGATAAAAAGTCACCTTAAAAAGCCACCCCGGGGCTCCCAGGAGCTGTACAGGGAGAGCAAATTGCACCCTAAACCCTTGACCAACCTGTCTGCCGCCAAACTCCAGCATAGGGGCCAAATTTTGCCCAGCCAGGGGCTATTATGGTGAATGGGGAGGCAACACGGCATCAGCTGGATGTGGTGGGAGATGAACCGCCCTCCCCACACTATCCCCAAGCAGCTGATGCTAATCCTGGTTTGGAGGGGTGTTCAGCACGTGCTCATGGGTTTTTCCAGCATTCCCTCCTTCCCCTGCCATAACCATCACCGTCTGCAGCCTCCTTGGGGGCTGCTGGCCACCACGCTGCTCCTTGGCTGTACTTTGGCTACATCCAGACTATTGCAATAACTCAATGGTGGGCATAGCCATACAGAGCCGGACAACACCATCACTACTCATTAATAGCAAAGCTGTTAAATGAGTTGACATTAGCATGCTACATCCCTCCAATTCATGTGATGATGTGCTCTTAAAAGAAAATTTAATTAAATAAAGTCTTTGCCTTCTAAAGGTTGTATACCAAGTATGCTTAAAGTATAAGTAAGACACTTTTTTTTTCCTTCTAATACTTAGTTTTCCTTCAAAGATGGAAGCTGTAATTGATTCTATTTATTGTTGGTTTGTGGTAGCTTGACGCATACCACTGTCCATTTATTTGTAACTGTAAAATACGTTTGTTAGTCTCAGCAGCACTTAAAAGCCAGTGTCTGGTTACACATTTCAGTTTTGTTTTTTGTTTAGTAAGCAAGAGAAAAAGATGTACTGCCAGTGCAAGCTGTTTCCTATTTAATAAAAGGTACTATATTTGTACATTATTTGTTATTGCTGAGAAGGGCTTTTTAAGGTTTACTGTATGCATATTAAGTAATTTTTAGGGTGCTTTTGTGTTGAAATGTTGTTAAGAGTGGCTGCAGGCAGCAACCCAGATTTTTTTTTTTTTTTTTAAGACTTTGTTGTAAAATTCAAGCACTTGGTTCTTGTTTCTGGATAAATCCAGCACAGACCAGACTTTTGTTTTGCTCAGTACTGACAGGACTCTGTCTGTGTCCCCGCGGTTTTTCAACTCGACCATTAGGGACAGACGTTGAAAACGTTTTCTCCGCCCGGTCGAGGCGCGTGTGTTCGATCTGTGCCCTCGGCTTCTTTGGCCATGTGGTCAGGCATCTAGCTCTGCCTGCCAGAGATAGGAGGGGAAGGATATTTTGAGTACCTACATGTGAAGGAGCACCAGCCCCTGGACTCTCAGTAGACCTTTGTGCTCCTGAATCCTCCTGGTGCCTTTTGAAAATCTCTCCCAGTAGGTTGGGCTGGTCATGGAGGGAGTTGTACAGAAATGCTCATCAAAGCTTTTAGGAAACGATTCTAATTTTGGAAATGCTCTTGAATCAGGATATCAGACCAAAATAAAACAAACCCAAGGGGTGCTATGGTAGTAAATCCTAAAATCATTTGATGTTTGAAAGGTACTTTGCATGGAGAGAAAGGCATTGTCTCAAAGGTACGACAGCCCTTCCCTTCCGTGAGTGGAAATCTTTTGCACCGGTCATAGACTTAAAGATTAAAAATGGCCTTGTTTTACTTTCCAGCTCTCTTATCCTACCAAAGATTTACTTCCAGCACAACAGGCACGATGTCCCTTTTGCCAAATGGAGGATTAAATCCTCTTCTCCCTCCTCCTAATGGTAACTGAATCAGGGTCAGCGGGTCGGGAAGGATGAGTAAAGCAAATTATTTAACCCACAGCATCATTCACGTGGTGTTTGTCATTTCTTTTAAAAGACCAGCTGCTGTGTCTTTCTTAGCATTGAATTTTATTTTATTTTATTTTGCCAGCAGTCCCCTGAGCAAAGATTTACCGGTTTCCACAGGTACCACCTCGAGCGGGGAAAATTTTGCACTTTGACACGTAGCGAAGCAAAGCTCAGCCCCGCACCGGGATGCGCGCGGCCAACTAAGCCATGAGCAAAAGCAATAATCAAAACCTGGATTAGCCATGAGCTCAAAGAAGCCCCATTCTCTGAACCCCTGAATTTCTTGTTGGGTTTTTTTTTTTTAATAGAATGCATTTCATTTTAACATTTTCTGAGAACTTTTTTAGATGTTTGTTTACTTCCATGTTTACAGATAGCTCTTTGCTTTTTTTTTTTCCTAAATGCAGTACTTTTAAGTATATCAGCCAAAACCATACTTTTACAGTAACTTTTGTTTTAGGTAATATGAGTGACATTCCAATTCTTTTTTTTTGGTTGTTGTTAAATATGCTTTACCAGTCTTGAATTTCCGCTGGAACAAAATATTTGTAGCATTTTGTGTAAATACAAGCTTTAATTTTTTATTTTTTCAAATGCTGTCACACGAGATTTGCTTTTCATGCACATATTGTACAAACACACTCTGCTTTATGCCACAGACGATGATTGTGGATCAGTTTACTTCAACTTCAAAGGGACTATTTGTATTGTATGTTGCAACTGTAAATTGAATTGTTTGGCATTTTCTCATGATTGTAATATTAATTTGAAGTTTGAATTTCATTTTCAATAAAATGGCTTTTTTTTTTTGTTAATGTTCTTCTATGCTTCTTTTTCTTCCACTGTCTCCTCTTAGCACTAGGCAGGGTAAAATAAGAACATGGCAGGACATGGTACCGGTCCATCTCTGGTGGCCCCATCAATTTCTGCAGCACTTAAATTTTCAATTAAATATAAAAAGTGAGTTTCCAGGTCTATGGGTGGTAAAGGACATCTTCTCAATCTCAATTCCAATGTTGCTTCTTTTCCCGAGCATGCAAACTACCAAAACCCATGTTTCTTAGAGGAGTGCAAACTGCTCCGTTCATTGTTAACTCTGAAACCTAACAACTGACATTAGTCAGGACATTCTGGTGCTACAGCGCTGTAGATAGAGCACTGGGATAGATTTCCAAACTGGGAGGGGGGAGAGGGATTTGGCTTTATGGCTCATTTCCAGGGTGGGGGTTGCACTATCCCCACCTCTTCCTGGTCAGACCAGAGGAATGCAGTTTCAGATAATCTTGTGATTTGCATGACCTGAGGCAAGAATAATTTCCAAGCAGCAAAAGATATATGGATAGGAGGAGACTAGGGGAGGAGGCTATTTTTCCTTCAGCCTAGTGTCAAGCAGGGATAGGAGGAGAGGCAGCTAATGAAGGTGAGGTTAAGTTCACCCAAGGCTGTCTGCAGGAGGAGAGGACAGGAGTTGTTTGCAAGCTTGTGCGTCATTTCATAGTAAGTTCTTATCCTTTCTAGTTATTTCTTAAGTCTCCAAAAGAGAAACAGTAGCACAGAGAGGGACAAGGTTTTGATCATGTCAAGAATCATTTACCTCCGAAGTTTAAACGTTACTGATACTGACTTTGTGAGCATTATTTGCTTTACCATGGACCCACACATCTCTCACATACTGGTTGAAGATTGAGATGTTTAGGGGTTTTCAAGGGTGCTTTCATTCCAGCCAGTAATCTGAGTCTTGATTTTAGGGAAGTTTTACCCATGAGCAGGGACCAAAACAAACCAGTCAATGCTCTCTCGTGTGATTGCTATATCACTTGTTTTGGGGGAACTTACACTGCAAACATTAGTGCTAAGACTTTCTGCTGCCCTCTGGTACACAGATTGACCCACCTCAGACAGTCAGAGCATTGAGGCGTGTTCATTATATTCTTTCTTTCATGACCACTCAATCCAGATGCTTATAGAAGGAAATGAATAATTTTTCACCATTGTTGATAGTCAAGCAGTGGAATAGGGCCCCAGGGAGGTTGACCAATTCTGTTCTCCGTGACATACAGGACACAAATGGGTAAAGCCTGGAGGAACCTGGTCTGACCCTGGAGCTGCAGCTGCTTGAGCAGAAAGTTGGGCTGGAGATCTCCCATGGTCCCCTCCAGATTATCCCATGGCCTGTGAGTCAGGCTAGGAGCTGTCTACAATACAGCTAAAAAATGGTTGTGTTGACAATACAGATAACACATATTCAGCTAAACCCAGACTGTATAAAGATGTGTGACAGGATTAAATTCTTACGTAGGCAGGTTACTGAGGAGTTACAGTGATCCCTCTATCTTTTATTGGTTTCTGGCATGTTCCTCTAGGATATCTACAGCAGACGTGGTCAGCACAAGAGTTGGAAGAGCCAAACCATCACTCTGATCCAGTACAGAAATTCCCATGTGTTTTCCTCTTGTACATCATGCTGGGGATGTTGCTTTTGATCTTGTGATGCAGCTTAAGAACATTGTGCTCATTCCCTTGTCTTAGCCAGAAACCAGCCACTCTGGAGGCAAATCAGCCTCAGCTAGTCAGGGTAGAGGACTGCCTGATATAAGATGTGTAGGATGGTGGTGGGTAAATCAAACTCAAAGCCCTTTTAGGAGATAAGATTTAAAGACTCTTCCTACAAGGGGTGGTGACCGCTGTCTTTCTCTCCTTTTGGTGTCAGTAAATAGCTTCTTGCTTATGGGTCTGGGGGATTGAATGTCAACACTTGATTGCTGGAGCCAGGCCGGTCCCATGCAGTGTACATACGGTGGGCAGCATCTCGTGCTGCCTCTCCCTGTTAGCCTCAGCTTCAACTTTTTAATTTCCTGTGGCTGTGAGCAACACCGGAGGGGCTCAGAGCAGCCTTGTGTTGGCAGCCACAGGTCTAAATCAGCCTTTTTTGTACCTAAAACAAGCTCTTGGGGAGAGGTGGGGGAGAGAAGGAGCAGGGTTTGACTTTATGGTTCATCACCAAGCCCTGTGCTGGCACCAAATAAAAAAATTCATCAGGCTGTTTACTGGGGAAAGGGAGGAAATAACCTCAGTCGTATAACCAAGGATTGACATGTACCGTCTAGTTACCTTCTACGTGGTCAGGAGGAAATGAATCGGTATTTTGGGATGAAATCTCTCCCCTGGGGAGCTGCTCGCGGGTGGCCAGTGCTCTGCATAAGTCATAGCAGTGCTCTACAGCACTTGGGGGTGTCACACTAGATCATGTATTTGAGTAGGAGAGGGCATGGTGCAGAGTGGGTGCTTTGCAGCTCATGACTTGGCTGAAAGCTTGCAGAGAACAGTCCAAAAGTTGTTTTTGTCAGAAATATTTGTAGGATGGATTAAAATTACAAGGAAATCCGGTAGAAGCCCATAATCTTTGGGTAGGTGATGGGGGTGGTGACTGTAGCAGGAAAAATAGTGGGAGGAGGTTGGGCATTTCTACTCAACATTTTTAAGGAAAGACTTAACACAAGCTTAAAGTAAAAATTTAAACATTTAGCATTCAAAAGGGCTGTCTTTGGCCGTCCGTAATCGTAATCCTTTCTCTCTGTAGATCCGTGGGTGCGATATCATTCTGGGAGGTATGGAGCTGTTCACATGGGGGCTCTTTGTGATACTTATACGGCCTTGGAGCAGGGGACATCAGCATCTGTCCTCTGAGAATAAGAAGCTGTTGGCCCCATTAACAGATAAGGCTGTGAGGTACAAGGAGAACAAAGCCTAAACTTCTGAAAACATCTGGTGATCTGATGCAGTATAAACAAAAAAACTTTGGACCTACGACATAATTTAAAATTTAAGTTCTCAGCCCTGCCCTGTTAGTTCCCCTCACATTAATTGCATGTATTTCTTGGGGTACATAAACCCTGTGTTTCTAATGGGGCCGTGTTACCTAAATAACAGATGGACTTTAATTTCCCTCATTGGGAATTCGAGTGGACTTGAGTTTCACTATTGCAGTTTGGGTGAGACAGTAAAATAAAACCCCTATACTTAAGATCTTGAAAATGTGAGAAAAATCATCTTTTGGTCCATTGCTGTGAAATTCCAGCATCATCTGTGATTGCCCAGGCAGCCTTGGGTTTCTCTTTTCATGCCCCTGTTTCCCTAATTATGTACTGTTTTCCTACTTTGTCAGTATGTCCCATGCGCTCAGTGTTTATAGAGAGTTTTGAGCTTTTGTTGTTGTTGTTGTTGTTGTTTAGCTCTTTTTACTACAAAATCCGGTGTTTGGTCTCACACCATTGGATAGTCTCCTTTGAAACAACACATTTCTAAAACCACATGTTTAGAAAAATTGACCCAGTTTCCAGACTGCTGATCTGGTCAAAAAACAATGCGGAGTTAAGGCCAAGTTGTGCTGTCTCAACAGATTTAGTTGGGATTTGCGGTGGGGCAGGAAGAAAAGCAGAGAGCGCTGCAATGCGTGGAGGCAGCCCTTGGCCGCTCCCTCCCGGCAGCTCGCTCAGGATGAGCAGCTGGAGCTTGCGGGATGTCCCAACACTTAGAGAAAAGCAAACATCCCATGTTAAAGTTGATAGGCCACAGCAACTTGCCAGTGATTAATGTTCACCGTGAGGCCAAATTCAGATGGTGATTACGCCAGTAGAGATCAGCTGAAGTCCCTCTATATATAGCCCCACGTTTTTGGACACTAGCAATTTTCAACCCGTAAACGTGGGTGTTGTCAGTGCGGGGGTCACTGAAATGCTGTTTGGGAGCTGCCTCTGTGGTTCTCCCTGTCCAGGGACAGCTTGACGCAGGACCACCACCACCAGATCTGCTCAGTGTGGCTGGGTCCAGCAAGCCTTGAAGTCTTCCAAGCGTTGGAGATGGGGCCAGAGCTTCTGCAAAGCATCCTGTCCCCACACTTCTAGCGTTCACCCACAACCTCCCAAAGTGCAGTGGGTGTCCTTCTTTTCCCCCAGTTTCTGGGGTTGGGTTTTTCCCTGCCTCCAGGTTTGGGCACACAGGGTACAGTGAGGGTTTAAAACCTTGTTGCAGATTTGTAGGAGTCCAGTGCTCAGTGACAGCTCCTTCCCACCCCTTCATTTGGATTCCTCCAAGCCGGCACTTTAGAGAAGTATTAAAAATAAAGTCAGAGCCTAAACACCAGGGCAGCCCCCACTTGTTTACTTTTTCATTTCCGTAGTTGGAAAAAGAAGTCCTTAGTAGCTGAAAATGATGCCTCTGCATCCAAAAGCTGAGAAATAGCTTGTCTTGGGAAAGCACATTTTTTATCCCTGCTCCAGGGCGTCCGAGGCCGTTAGCGAACATCAGGAAATAGGAAGGAAAGACCATGGCAGAAGGGGAAAAACCCCCAGATAATCCAGACAGATCTCGGGAAATCTGGATGTGAAGGATCTTTGTCCTTTTATTGCCAGTAGTGGTGTTCTCCTAACAGAGCAGGATGTTCTCATCTTTTAATAATAGCCAGGCCAGATGCTAAAGTCTCTTCTGCAAAGACTGTGTAAGTGAGGAGAACAGCTGATTTCTGTTAAGATGGATACACCAGGAGAATAAGCCAAAAAAAAGTATGAGGAATCTCCAGAGGTCTTTCTTTGCAACACCACTTGGCAGCCAGATCTCAAAGCTGGGACTGAAAATCCAGTCTGTGCTTCTGTCCCTTTGCTGTTGGGTTGCGGTGTGTCGAGCAGCAATTCCTGCACTGCTCAGGGGGTTGGAGCAGCAGTGGCGGGGATTTCCCCCTGTACTTTAAAGAGCTGCAAAAGCCACAGCCTTTGGCTTTCACGAAGCTGTAGAAAATACCAGTTGATGAGGAACTTGTTTGATATGTTCCTTGCTATAGAAAATAACCAGTCATTTTAAATGGCAACTTTATTCCATCATTTCTTTTTGTACTTTCTCTTCTGTCCTGTTTTCTTTCCTTACTCTCATTTATTTGTCTCAAAGAGATTCATTCAAACTACTGGATAGAGACAGGATTGTTATTTTATAAGGCCAATGGGTATTAAGAAAGATGCCTTTCTTATTGGGCATTAAGAATGATACCTCTTACTCTCCTCACACTATCCCTTCAATTAACTTTTCCTTATGTTCAACACAGAAACTTCAGTTCCCTCTAGGCAGGGATCTTTGAAGCCATAGAAAAATCACTCTGGTTTGTAGTGTGCTTATAGGTATTGGATGGAAAGCGTTAGAGGAAAGTAGGGTACATGGTGATGTGATATTTTGTATGTCTGTAATGGGGCAATGTCCAAGAGAAGGAAGAACTGACTGTGTATCATGTTCACACATTTTTCTCATATGCTGAATGGCAGACCTCAAAAACAGTTCCTAGAAACCAGAAAAAAACCCATTGTGAAACGTTGGGGAGAACTCATCCAGTGTTTAGAATTGCAGACTAATGGTCACAGATAAAGATGTTTACGGAGAACTTGTGCAATCCTTTTCCTTGCCAGTGAGAGAAGGTTTATTACGTGCTGTTTCAAACCTCCCCATCTCTGCTTGACCAACAGGATCCCCCCAGTTGCAGTTCTCCTAATTTTCCAATTAGGAACTCATTTTGGTTGCTCCAATGAACAGGGCACAAGAACCCTTTACCCCCTCCCCACCCCCATTTATTTGCATTTATTTGCAAAAGATACTTTATGAGGTTTAGTCATGTTAAGCCTAGCTGTTTGTTTATTGTGGGCTTCTGCCCTGGAGGGACAGACACTGCACCAGCTCTGTGATGAAGGATAGAAAGAAGGATGGAAAGAGGATCCTCTGCTCCTGGCTGAGGGTGCGTGTCCCGTGCTGTGGCAATCGACTGCTGAGACACACCTGGCTGTATCAGGCTTCACCATCTGGAGAAGATTAAGAATAGAGATAGATAATTTAGGTCATCTGCAGTGTGACATCCTAGAGACAGGAAAACACAAACCGCTGGTACTTGAGCAGACTGTGGTTCAGAGGAGATGGCACCTCCCTGAGGCTGTTAAGTCAAGTTGGTGAGGGTGAGGGGTGAAACCCTGATGAAGGTGGATAAATGAATGCATAGCATAAAGAGAAGTCCTCTCAGAGGCAAATCTCCATGCTCAGATCCTGGCTTTCCTGTGAAGTAGTACAGTCCTGAAGGCATCCCCTGTTCCAGCTCCCTCAGTATATGTTACACCTAGGGTCAGCGTTCAGATTTTGCTTTTGGCAAGTGCTTCTTTCTGTGAACCAGCAGAAGTCGGGTCCAGTTTGTGCTCTGAGGAAGTGTAGACTTGCTGAAGTCACTGCCAGATTTAATATCAGTAGTGGCCCTTTGGCATTTCAGCCGCTGCTATGTTAAAGTATTTTAATCATAAACCCTACTAGGCCCAGAAGAGATGATAAGAGCTGCACAAAGGGATCCATCCATTCCCTGTGCTTCTTCCAGTCCATTCCATGTGCTTCTCCCACCCTGCTGTGGGGCCTTTCAGCCCCATACTAGTGTGGTGAACCAGAAGGAGAGAAAATTACAGCAGCCTAGCTAGTGCTCCTGGGTCTCAAGACCCATGAAAATATGCACCCAACAGAGAAAAGAATAATACTGAATTTGCAAAGGTCTACTGATATAGATGAAAATGACCACAGGCCTCAGGCCTTGCCAGTGAAATGTCAAAATTATTTCTTCAGTGTTTCTTTGCAACTGGAATGAAGAAATTGAACATTAAAGACGGAAGACGTAAAGCTCAGAAACACACCCACACCCACATGCAATACAAAAAAAAATGGAAAATAAAATTTTCAGCCTCATCCCAGAATAAGAAGCAGCTCACTTTTGAAAATGTTTTCTTAAGTTCAGTCTTTTCTCAAGTGTCCGGAAGAGATGGGTTCTTAATAAAAGTTGTGCAATGCTCTAGATAGGCATTGGTGAAAATACTGAATACCAGCCTCTGTATTTATCACCCTGTTAAGTCAAGGGTGGCTTTTGAAATATTATCAGAAATGGGTAAAAAAAAT
The DNA here is from genome assembly GCF_964237585.1 of Gallinula chloropus. NCBI lineage: Eukaryota > Metazoa > Chordata > Aves > Gruiformes > Rallidae > Gallinula > Gallinula chloropus. Next base: position 117,196,940 of record NC_140087.1, on the reverse strand, counting down.
ATATATATATATATGGACAGGGGATCTGACCTTACTATGAAACCTGCAGTTTCTGGTTTATTTAGGAAAAATGATAGTTATTTAGTTATTTCTTTTAGCTTAAAATGTAGTTATTGTTTTCCTTCCAGGGGGTTTTGGCTGCTTTACAGCTGTTGTTAAGAAATCAGTATTTCTTAGTAAAATATGTACCCATTTGTTAATATTTGGGACAAGCCAAATTTCAAAGTATTGAAAGGCTGTGATGTCATTTTTCTGGAACAGGCCAATACCTTGCCAGTAAGCAGATTTCTCCTTAACCAATACCAATCCCAATTAAAAAGAAAAAGAGGAGTTTGGCTTTCTGGGAATTGTTTTATGTCACAGATGCTATAGCTGTTCATTCTACTTTGCCCACTTTAAATTCACAATGAAGGTTTAAAAACATTATTAGCAAGGAGCACAAAGGAATGAATTGCTTCAGGTGATAAATGGTAGAACTGAATCCTGTTGGATTTCTTTTTGAGGCCAGTAAAAGCCATCTGAATATTTTCTGCAAAGATAACAGTGGGAAACAGAGCCTACAATGTCATTTGCCTCCTAGTACATGACTTCTAACCTACCAGATGACCACTCACAGCTTCCAGCAAGCTCAGGGCTGGGCACAACAGCTAACTCATTCCTAAAGCAGGAACATAATCCCTAAATTGCCCTAAAAGGGTTTCACAGTCTGTGTAAGAAGCATTACACAGACTGTTAATCAGAAATTGAAGCTAGATGCCAGAATGGACAAACTCCATCATGCAAATGGCAAGGAGAAAAGAATTTGAACCAAGTTGTGCTCTAAGGTGATGTCCTTAAGTCAAATGCTAATTTGCTGAGATTTAAGGAATTGGGGACAATAATTTAGAGATTTCCTCCCCTCCCCCCCATATGTATTTATGCAGTATTGTAGTATTTATGTGATATTCAAATATTTTAAAATGGAACATAAGAAAATTCCAGCTTCCCCTAAAATGCTCTTTCAGGCTTTGGAGGTTTTTGCTCTCTGTGCACATGAAGGGATCAACGCCTTGTACCTGGGCATGTTTCTGGATCTGTGGGTGTGAGCCAGGGCAAACTGACCCTCCCAAGGAAAACAGGAGTTGAGAGAGTACTGATGAAGTGGGATTTGCCTCTGGTTTTGCATGGGAAAGCCCATTGTCTTTGCTGAATGGATTTCTGTTCCTTTAGGAAAATGGAGAAACTTGGCCTCTAGATGCACAGATGTGAAGGTCATGTGGGTAATTAAGTAGTAGCGGTGCTGACAGTTGTTAATGTTATACTTTTCATTGCCCCAGTGTTTTGGGATTCCCTGTGTACAGAACCCCAGCTAGACCATGCACCCTGAGCCCCAAATCATGTGTGACTTGAAGTTTCCAGATGAGTTTGAAGACTTCAGAAGGTGTGGAGGACAATTATTCTCCTCTGGTCAGTGGTTTGGTCATTCTAACTGTAGCGTGTCTCACTGCTTCTCTGTGAACTCCAGTGTCTGATACTGCTGGTGTTGTAGATCAAGTCACTGAATATCAGTGAGACAAAGCAGTATCTTTGGTAGGCTAACCAACACAGCTGGAAAAAATGACAAGTTCTTGGCAAGTCATTTTTAAGACTCTAAATTGAAAAAGAAACTGGAAAAATTGGGAAAAATTGCTCTGAGTTTACTGTAATTTTATAAATTATCTGAGACATAAAAGTAGAGCAGAGACAGACCTTGCAGCGGGAAAGATGAGGGAAAAGATTAAGTGCCATAAAAGCTATAGTTCTATTGTATCCATAATGGTTACTATCTAGTGCAATTATGAATTTCAGTTCTCAGATTCCTCTTGCATTGGTCTTCTTACAGGACTTATAGGTCATACATAGTTCATTTTTTTAGGTTTTTTTTTTGTTTGGGGTTTTTTTGGCTTTTTTTTGGTCCTTTGTAGCCTCTATTAGCTGCATTAAGGAGCTCACAGTTTATCAGTTGGTCTAATCGATGGTCTCCAAAAGCCCTCCCTCCCAAAGCCTGACAGTTTCTCTTTCAACAAGTTCACATCCTTAGACACCAGCAGCTCGAATTTTCAGCCCGTGACCTTGTACTTGTTTCTCAGTATGAAGCATGGGCATTGAGCCCCATATTATAATAGAAAGAGCGAGGCAAACTGCATGGTCAGTGCCTTGCTTGTAGGGGTGGAAGGTCTTTCACAGAGACCTTTTCCACCCCCAGCAGGGATAACTGGTGCATTGACCATTATTGCTAAGTTTTTTGCATATTTTTTCTGGAGTAGAAGAAATGGTATGTAGTCTTCTCTTTAATGCAGAAAAGCAGAGTGTGCAGGAAAAAAAAGAGGTATCCCAGGCTTTGGATCTTGCTAAGGGATGTGATACTTTGTGCAGATTCCTCCACTTTGCAGCCAGCACCCTTCAGTCCCAAGTTTTAGCCCCTATCTGGGTTGGGCTAAGCCATGAGAAAGCTGGGAGATGCTGGGTTCTGTATTTGAAGCAGAGGAAACGTCCTCTGTTTTCTTGACACTTTGACCCCCTGTTTTCTTATCAGCCATCACAGCAATGTCACAAAGATGCTGAAGATAGCAGAGGAAAAGGGCTGAACCACATGAAGCTAGTTTCATTTTTTGCATTTTATTTGCTCTGTCTTCGTCCGGGCTGTTGCACCCTGACTGCCTTGTTTGACTTATGTGTAGAAGCAACTTCTATGAATCGTCACTGCTGGCTGTTCCACGAATAAGAAGGGAGTTCTATTAACACAAAACCCAGGTAGACAAGTGAGTGATTTTGCAAGGAAGTATATCTCCTTCTTTCAGTTTAAAAATTTAAGTCAGACTTTTGGGGACTTAAATTTTCAGCCTCCTTTGGAAAGAGACAGAACTACTGGGATTGTACTGTGTGGACACAAGAACAATGTCTGTCTGTCCTTCTGCTTGTAAATTTTCAATCCTGTAGCCAGGATCAGTTCAGTGAAAATCAGAAATTTCAGAACTCCTTAATTCAAATGTTATTTCATGATGATGTTTCCCTAGATAGCAGAGATGTTTCTGTCCATGCATAGTTTTGGATTAACCTTTATTGTGCAGCAAAGCAAACAAATGTGACGTGCTGCACTACAGAAGACCAAGCTCCTGTACTCATCAATGAGGATGCTCTTCATGCAATGACTTGTCCTAAAATATCTGAGAGCACTTTTATTCTTTTCATATTTTTGCAAATCTTAAATTTTAGGCCTAGACAAAGGCAACAGGAGACTCAGAGGCTTCCTAGCGAGTTTGTCCCACCCATTCTCTTGAATTAGCTCATTGCTTCAAACTGAATCACTGCCTGCAACTGCCACTAACCATTACTGCTTGTTACAGCAATAGGAAAGGATTTAATCACGTCTTAATGATTAACTTTATGCCATGATCCAAGTGTACAATGTCTTTTTCAACTTACGTTTTGCTGAAGTCTGCATCATTTTCAAACAGCTCACTGGCTTCTAAAGGATACCATAGCCAGAGCACCTGGGTGTGCCTGGGTGTATGCATATGTGTATGTGTTTCTGTGGAAAATAGTTTCAGGAGCCCTCTGAGCATGTTGCCTGGTAGTTCAGTATAGTGAGGTCTGGAGCACCCCTTCAGTTCCTGGGCAAGATGATTTAATATCCGGAGTATCATAGAGTCACAGAATTACAGACTGGTTTGGGTTGAGGGACCTCATAGATCATCTAGTTCCAACCTCCCTGCCATGAACAGGGACACCCTCCACTAGACCAGGTTGCCCAAAGACCCATGTAGCAAAGACTGAGTCTATAGTAGGTAATGGAAGTGCTCCATAATGCCTTTTTCCTCTGATTATCAAAATATTTGTGGCTTGGGAGCACTCTTAACATATCCCAACACCTTTGCAGAGAGAAAATTGGACCTTGGACTGTTTGCTTTTGCATCTGCACATCATCCAAAGGAAAGAGTTTTGGAGCCCTCAACAAAGGAGCCTCCAACAGGACATGGACCTGTTGGAGAACATCCAGAGGAGGGCCACAAAAATTATCAAAGGGCTGGAGCAGCTCTCCTATGAAGACAGGCTGAGACAGTTGTGCTTGTTCAGCCAGGAGAAGAGAAGGCTCCAGGTGGACCATATGACAGCCTTCCAGTACCTGAAAGATGCCTATAAGAAAGCTGGGGAAGGACTGTTCACGAGAGCGTTTAGCAGTAGGACAAGTGGTAACAGTTTTAAACTACAAAAGGGGAGATTTATGTTGGTTCTTAGGAAAAAGTTCAATATGAGGTTGGTAGATCACAAGAACAGGTTGCCCAGACAGGTGGTGGAGGCCCCATGCCTGGAGATATTAGGCTTGATGGGACTCCCGAGCTACCTGATTTAGTGAAGATGTCCCTGCTTACTGCAGGGAGGTTGGACTAGACGGCCTTTAAAGGCCCTTCCAACCTCACATGTGATTCTGTGATTTTATGAAATACAAGCAGGAGAACTTTGTTGTGCACCAGTGAGCCCCCAAAGAGGACAACTGTCAGAGCAGTACTTCCCAGTACCAGTTTACAGGCTCAGCCGTAGATGCATCGTGTTTCCTGGTCCTTGCTAAATACTGCAAGAAATCCTCTTGCACAGAAAACTAAGAGCTCATGAAAATGCTTTGAAGTCACAAGCACTGAAATAATGCAACTCGATGACTGTTGGCAAATGAGAGATAAAACACATTTGTTGGAAGCCCAATAAAAGGTTTCAAGCCTTTAGCCTCACTCTTGTGGCTTAGTGTGCATGGTGTGGTGAAGCTGACATGGTGTCACTCATTGAGCTGCAGTGACACAACTGTGTGCCTGAGCCCTCCAATTCTGCAGAGCAGAGGATAAAGTGTTTATCAGATTTGACCTAGATTTGGCCTTGATTTTAAAGGCAGGCTCGTTGCTCTATGAATAAACTCAGGATGTTGAACATAAACATCTAAAAAATAGGAGAGGATGACTCTTCTCACTCAACCCCAAGAAAGCAGAGAAGGAGAGAATTAGGATTTTAAAAGAAAAGTCCCAGCAGTGTGAAAGCAAGATGAGAAGATGCTCCATTTAAAAAAAAAATGTTCCTGAGTATCCTCAGGAAAGTGACACTCCTGGTCCACTGATAGCCACATTGTGCATCCATGCACACGCTGCCCTAAGCCTGGGGTTTCTCCTCAGATCTTTCCCAGATTTGAGCTAAAACTGGAGCCATGCACCGGACTAAACCCCTGATAAGAGACAATCACTGTAGAAACCGGAGATTTCAGCCTATTCCAGGAACCCTGGCTGGGGTCTTTTCAGAGAAAAAAATAAACTCTCTTTCTGTCCACAAAAAAACAGGTAACTGTTGAAGGAGACTTGGCTGTTTTCTAAAGGGGTTTTTTTTTTGCTATAGCCCAAATTTCTAGATAGGAAAACAGTGCACATGAGGAGCAGATCTTTACTCCTAGTTCTGCTAGTTGTTTGCAGAGGGCTTTTCCCTTATAAGGATGAGCTGTCTGGGTGCTACGTGTTTGCATGCTTTGGGCTTCTTTTGGCCTGACCTTTGCACTCCTGACACCTGCCTACACCCCCACTCTGGCGCAGTGACCTCTTAACACACAGAGTTCACTTGATGAGCTTGTGGAAATCTGTTTGTTCCCTTCCGGCTGAGCAAACTGGAGCGTTGACACCTGCTGACGTTGGGGTGCAGTGTGGAAAGGAAAGTGAGATTTATGAAGCATGGGAGAAAATATAGTGGAAAGATAGCAGATCTACCAGCAGCGACATTCCCTTGGAAGGAGGCAGGAGTGCATTTCCATCTTGGTTTTGTAAGGTGTGAATCTTCCCAGGGCCTGTATCACTGCTTAATTAATGCTCACACATAGCAGCCCTCCCTGAAATCCCAGTCCAAGGTGCGTACGAGCTGTTTGAGAGGAGCTGCTGCAAATGAACCAATGCTGGAGCTCAAGGAGGCTGGACAGGAATTATCTCACCTAAATCAGGAAAACTTCCACATCTGGGCTAGTTACGCTATGATTGCTGTCTTCATAGTCAATAGAGGGAAAGTGGCACTTTGATCTGAAGCATTTATTGCCTGCTTTAGAATGAGATGCTCCCAGAAGCATGTTTCTCCATGCTGACTGCAAAAGAAACCCAGATGCATCTGCCTGGGGATCTGGGTTATGAGGAGGTGCAAAAAGCTCTGGCCCTGGAGTAAAACCTACTAGCAGATTTCCAAAGCTTCATGGCTGGAAAATACTTCTGGGTGTTGAAGTCTAAATTATTTTTCAGTCCTTTAAACTGATGTCCATGCACTAAATTAGTGAAAGTGCCACATTTTGAACAGGAAAGTGGGTTTTTTTGTAAAAAATCCTGTCAGCTTCATGCACTGCCCCAGGATATAGTATTAATATTGAGAGCCTTTGAATTGGTCTTGGTGAGTGACAGCAGCAAGCTAGACCCCAGACGTGACCCATTAGCTGCTGGGTTTTGTATTGAGTTATCTAGCTTTCCTCTCAGTGACAAACAGAAAACTTTTAAATGAGAAAGGAGAAGGGCATTTTCTTTCTTGCAGGTTTTGGGTTTCTCTGGTACACAAAGTAGATGCAAATTTACTAATGTTAAGTAACTGCACAAATGGTGAGCTGGGGAGAAAAAACTGACCTCAAAAAAGCTTCAAGGCTCCTTTAGACAAACAGCTATAGACTTGGATGCTTTCCCAAAGTGTAGCTAAACATTTTGCATTTGCAAAAAAGCAAGTTGGAAACCTCCCAGGAGGCTTTTCCTAAGAGGTGTCTGAACCTTCTTGCTCTGATGGGGCTAAAATCACTCTGGGACAACTCTCACTCGTTGGGACAGTTGGAGGGGAGCCAATGGTAGGTCACAGCAGGGTACTGAGGTGGGACACAGCCTGAGGATAGGTCTTCTGCATTTCAACCACATCATTCCCAGTTCTGTGCAGAATGAGTGAATATAACAAGATTCATGTGCTGGCAATAGCAAAAGCTATATGGTTTGCGTGCAGGTGGCACCCAACCAAGGGCTCTGGCCAGGCTCTGTATTTCTGTAAGCATAGGGAGGAAGGACATCAATCAGTTGCACAAAGAGTCATGCTGCATGTGGGGTAATGACAGCCTAGATGCTGTCCCCAGCTGCATCGTGTAGTCAATGATGCCAAGCAGGCATTTTGCATTAGCTGCACGCCTGGGTCTCCACCATCAAAGGCAGTGCATGTGCCTTCCAAAAAGAGTTTTTTCTCTGTCTGTGCTCAGTAAGGAGCTGGGCAGAGCTGGCAGAGATGATGGAAGGGGAAATGCTCTGATTTTGGGGAACTAGACATCCCTGACAGCTGGTGTTGTGTCCAGACTGCCCTTGTATTTGCTCCTTCCTCCAAATGCTGCAGCCGCTGATCCCCCAGGCAGTCCCCAGCAGAGACTGACTATTTTACATGCACAATTTTTGGACAATGTTGTCCTGATTTCTCTCTGGGCTAAGAACTCTGCAGTGAACACCAAGGTTCTAACTTGCTTTTCCCATTGCATACTGAGCTGTTATCCCCTCTGTGGAAGCAGGCTGACCCCTGTGGAGCAGGTTGCTTTTAACCCTGTGAGGTGCTTGGTCATCACCAGGCATCCCTTTGCCAAATAAAACCATCATCAAAGTGACCTAAACAATGTTTGGTCCCTATTGTGATGATAGAAATCAGGTGGTAGGTAGGATAATGATGTCCCCACCCAAGATGTCCTTGCCCATGGCCATTGTAGGCTTGATCACTGTGCCTGCATGAACCAAACTGCTTGGGCTCGAGCTCTGGTCCTGAAACCACTTGACATTTTTTTCTGTCAGATCCATAACACTAAATACCCTTAAACCCTGGAAAAGAACAGCCACATCCAAAATGCATATTCAGATTGGTCTTTGGCTTGGGTAACGTGTGGTCTGTGTCTGGAAATGGCTTGGAGAGTGGTACTTGATTGTGCCCATGCAAAATATTTTGCAGCAGAGATGTGTTCTTGTGCCCATTCCTGCATGCCAGGACTGTTTAATTTGCTATATATAGCCATAGCATATGTGTGCTTGAATATATTTTCTCTGCAGCCTGGTTCAGTATAGAGGTTTCATGTAGCATACACTATAAAAAGTTTCTTTTTCAGATTTTCATCTTGACATGAAAGTGCATTACAACATTTGCCATCAATAAAACACAATTCCTTCCATGTGAAAAGCATTACAGCCACAGTATGGTTATTGAGTGATGATACCTGGATGACGGAAATACATGAACAGGAAAGTGTACATAGGGAAACTTCAGAAATGATGCCAAGTTTTTTGAAAAAACACAATGTCTGATAGTAATGCAGATGGGTTTGGAGAGTTTAGTTCATTTTTTCTCAAAAAAAAAAAAAAAAGAGAAAGAGAAAGAGGCTGAGCTGAAAGAGAAATAAAAACAAGGCATAGAAAGACTTCCACAAATGAGTAACTGAGGAGACTGGCAACCCAGCGAGGACACATGTGAAGAACAGATTGCTTGTCTCTTGCCCTGTGGTCCAGACTTGGGCCAAGCCAGTCAGGGTTTTCAGGAGCTTCGTTTGCTCATGCCCAGCGCAGCATCCAGTGCTGGGATGCCAGGAACAAAAGGACCAAGTAATACTTTGACTTTCCATCCTAGAGATAGGTCCTCCAGTTCAGGCTCAAGATGAGAGTTTGTCTTCTTTTACAGTCTACACCTCAACTGAGCAACTGATTCCATACTTGCTGAAACAGAGGGAAAAACACTAGTGACTGTGTGAGAGCTTTAGATCAAACCCTTGCCCTGAAAATGGGCCAAGCCAGGATCCTTCTACTGGCTCTAAATTTGTTTTTTATGAAAATGCTCCCATTAGCACCAAAATAAATGCTAGCTGTGTTTTGATTTTAGCAGAAGTTTCGCTTTGAGAAAAGAACATGCTAATTAACTCATTAACTGAACCCATTAAATAGACATACATCTCCAAATCTTCCTGAAAGTAAGGTATGTAAATCACCAGCACTGGGTTCCCAAGATGCAAGGCAAGTCGCTCGCCTTTGGAATGCGTAAACATTTAGTGGAAGAAATTGCAACTTCAGAGAAAGTACAAACAAAGCAGCCTGTTTGTTTGTGTGGCTGCTTTCTCTCAGGAGAACAACCGAGAAGCATGGAAAGGCTTGAGTGTCCTCCATGGTTCGTGTTTGTAGCTGTGATCCAAAGGGGACAGAACAAAGACTTTCCTATATATAGCCAAGTGACCGAAAGCAAAAGCACTCAAGTGATGAAAAGGCACTGTCGACCATTGTGGAGGCTTCTGAAAAGAACACAAGCCATGGTTTGTCCAAGAGCAGTAACAAAAAGAATTTTCTGGGTGGAAAATAAATGATGCTTTTCCATTGAATCTACCATCCCACATAATAATTTTTTTCTGGATTGGTCACACTTCATCAGAGCAGAGATTACAGACAAGGGGGAGGTAGGAGGAGAAACACGTGTCTACATATGTGTGGAGAAAGTGCTCAGCAAAACCCACAGACTTATTATTACCATTTTGCAGGAAATGCCAACGCTACATGTCAGAGTCAAACTGTTATATGACATCACCAAAAGGGTAGATTTTGATTTAAAGAATAAGATAAGCTTTGCTATTTGTGCTAACAGCTGCTTTTAATGTTTATTTTTTTTTTAAATTAAATGATATACAATAAATAAATAGGCTATTTCATCTACTACGCCGGGTCTTATTCAACATCTTACCACAGCATCAAATGACTTCATCTCTCTGCTGTGTTATATTTACACTACTACTGAGGCATTAGAAAAGCAGTTATCTAAATACATGGAAATCAAAGCTGTTATAAAGAAAAGAGCAGTTGTAGTATGACAAAAAAAATCCTTTTTTTTTTTTTGTCCTTCTGAAACAGAGTTTTAAAAAAAATAAATCATTTTGTTTCAGGAAAGTATCTTTTTAATCTAAGCCTTTTTCTCAGGAAAAAAAAAAAAAGACAAAAGTTAAAGTTATTTGAATTAAATTTTCTGACAGGAAGCCATTTTAATGGTTTGGGGTTTTTTTTCCAGTTCAAGTTTTGCTTCTACCTTGGTGCTTCCTCGTATGATGACAAAACTGCTGATCAACAGAACCTCATGCCAGAAGTCAGCCCTTCAAAATTCAAAATTTATACTGAAGTGGCTAGAACCAGTAGCAAACATCCTGCTCACCACTTAGCCCCCATTTTAGCTACTCATTTTATGTATATCAGCGTCCCAACCTGGTATGGGAATGCATCTGCTCCACATCACCACCACCTCCTCCTCCTCCTTAATGAAACATCACTGTTAGCTACCCTGCACTGGTTTCTGACCCCACACAAGGTTTGTCTTGGGCATTTTACTGGAGTCTGTGACTGGGTTGTGCTACTGGGAGCTGTCAGTGCTGGAGAAGTCAGAGCTAACAGTGGTGATGCTGAATTTCAGAGGCAGTCTTGGGCTTGGTTTTAAGGAGGGGCCATGTCCAGGATGGGAACAGAGAGATAGCAAAAGGGCCTAGTAAGTGATGAGGCTTGGGCAGGAAAGAGCTGAAAAGCTTGAAATATCTTACTCATTGACTACCTACCTCAACAGAACTAGGGCTGCCAAAACCATTTGTGAATTTGACATTCCAACTGGAAGATGGGACCTGCCACAGTCCCTGAAGATGAGGACATGTTGGCATAGACAACTTAAGGAGAAAAGTTCAAGGATGGGATGGGATCTTTTGGAAAATCCCAGCCAGATATCTCTAGGCAGGGAATTTGAACTGAGATTGTCACAAAGGGCTGTTTACCTTGCGCGTTTGAATATAAAAGGTAAACAACTTTTAAGGAGAGAGGGTGGAGCTGTATAAATAAATATAAATTAATGTGAAAGAGACAGGCCCACACTGGGGCATGCCACCTGCACGGTGGCTGACGCTCCCTCCTGAGGCACTTTTGCAAACTTCGGTTTCCATAGGGAATGAGATTGTGTGTGAGACTGATGTGCAAGGTGAGAGAAGAGGAGACTGCTGTCTTACAGGGCACAGCTGTCCAGGTGTGCCTCCTCGCACACAAGTGAGAGGCAAAGTGAGAGACGACTCTGGGAAAGCAAAGACAATAAATAGCTGGAGGACTCCAGTGCAGGGACAGATGCTTCTGAGTGAAGGTTTTGCTAAGGTGGAAAAAAAACCTCTAGTACAGGCATATTAAAGGAACTTGATGCATTTACATGCAACAAATGAACCAATTTAAGAGAAAATTAAGAGAAAAAATGATTGGAGCTCTCAACCTGTTTTACCCTTAACCTGGTTTTCATTTTGATGAAAATCAGAGTAAACCAAGTTACAATTTACCTTGTCTGTCCCCAGGCCATGTGCACATCTGGGGTTTGTCAGAATGATGTGGATGGGGTGGGTGAGAAGGATCTGGCTTGCTCTGGGTCTGGGCTGTGAGCTGGCTCGGTGCTGAGGCTCCCAAAATCAGATGGGCACAGTTAAGCTCTTTGTCACTGCCAAGGGCCACGGTAGCAGGGATTTCCAAAAAGACTTGCTAATTCCCTTAAAGCAGACCTCAATTCTTCTGGTTTTACATCCACTCTACTGTGATCAGGTAGAACCTGGGCACATGAGCAAGAGGCTCTCAGAACCTGTAATGAAAATCAATCATGTTTTCCCCAGATTTAAGGAAGGAGGTGGGGAGAAAGGGAAGAGATGTGGTCCATCTGGGAGAGAAGGCAGATTACATGAAATAATTGTTGCCATTTGAGCACAAAGTCTCATTTTCTTGCAAATGTCCAGAGCATAGAGCTGTGATGAGCAATGAAAAGATGACAATAAAGATGGTTATCGAAAGAAAAGGCATTTCAATGGTGAAAGCCAGTCTGAAAGGAGACATTTATACTAATAAATGAAACAAATTAATGGATTGATTGCTGTTATTAGCCTGGACTTGCCCTAACAGAATCACCAGTAGAGGTCTGGGCAAGCTTTTGGCCTGGATTCTTCCATACAATGGCTGGCAGAGCTCAGGAGCCAGCACAGGCCAGGGACTGTTCCCGGTGGGCACTTTGGATATGATCACCCTGATGTGGAGACTAAATTGAATACCATGGACATGGCCAAGCCATGCCATTGGCCGCCCGCCTGAAGAATGGGTCCTGGTTCTTTTTTTTTGATGTGGCCAAGCATATTCATTCTGTTATCTTTCCAAAGCATTTAGCTGCACCCTATCATCAGTGTGTCTACATGCTTCCCCATCCATGATGTATTTATCTTTGCACCCCATCTGCTTGGTAGGAGAGAGCTATTAACTTTATTGAAGTGAGAGGGAACAGAGGTGGAGGAAAGTCTGTCTGTACACCAACGCACAGCAACATGGTCAGACAAAACTAGCTGCAGGCGAATTAATGAGGCTAAACATTGTAAAGATGTAGCATACACCTCAAAAATGTAGTGTGTTCCTGTTCCTTGAATCAGCTTGTAGCTTCCCAGCATGGAAGCTGTGGTGTCACATCTTCACTGTGGTTTTGACCCATGCTAAGCGATGGTGATGCACAGACTTGTGCTATGACCATACCAGTGCTCGCCTGGGAGCGTGGGCACACCAAAAAGCTGCCACAGGGTAGATAAGGGTGTGAGCTTTCTCCTCCGCCTCCGTACCTGTGAGTGCTTGTTACCCTGAGGTACTAACAGCAAGTGTTGGGTACCAGGTACCCATCCCCTCTGCCTGCTCCCAGGGCATTGCAGGGGGAGGGGGGCAAAGAAATGCACTGGTGATAGTGAAGATGACTCAGTTCCGGCTCCGGCCATAGCTTACCCTGTGGGAACTTGTTTATGCATTTGTACAAAGCAACTTGCCCCCACATCGCCCCAGAAGTCTTCAGCAGAGGCAATGGTGGAACCAGTCTATAAAGAATCACCCGCCTTAACCGCCAAGCTGCCCTTTCATGCTCGTCAGTTATTAACGAGCGTATTTTTTAAACACCAGCAGTGCGTTCGTAGCTATTAAAAATATAAAGGAGCTGTAAGCTTTGACCTGCCCTCTGTTCCACCCGTGTCAGATAGCCACTGAAATGAAGAGGTGTTTATTTGCCTGGAAGTGTGGAGTCTTATGTCAGCTCCTGGCGTAGGAAGTAATTTTGCTGGGGGTCTGATCCTGCCACGGGGGAAAGGGTTGGTGCCTTTGTTTCAGTTTTAGTCCAAGCGTGATGCCTGTGTTCTCAGCATACCTGGAAAATTATCTCACTTTGCAGCCAGGGCCGGTTCCTGGCCACCCCTGCTACACGCCAGGCTAAATTGGGAAACTGAACTCCTTTTTTTCCCGGCGTATGGCTGGCCTCCCCACTTTGCTGCTCATGAATGCCTTGCTGAGTTAGCTGTGATTTGGAAAATTAATTGACTCGGAGCCTACCGCTGAAGCAGCCTCAAACACAGAACACCCAAGACGCAGCGGTAGCAAGGTCAGAGGAGGTGGGAAATTTTGTGAGAGAGGTAGCAAGCAATAAGCAGAGCGGAATACAGGCACTGGCAGGGAAATGTAAAAGGAAGACATTCAGATCAGACACAGCCATGGGAGACAAGGCAAAGGGACCTTGGGATGCTTTGGTATTTACTGGGGGAGCTGGCAGTGCCTGCTGCGGGGAATGCCCCTGGTGAGGATCTCCAGAGACCCCTTGCCTCTAGCCAGGATGTGCAAAGAGCACCCTAAGGATAGTCTCCTTTGAGTGCAGAGAGCATCAGCTTTGCTGCATAAAGAAATCTTAAATTATGTAGTTTATCTCAGGCACACCATCTGCTCAGGAGTCAGCCCCTCGAGAGAAAAAGGGAACAAGGTACTGCTCCATGAGGGATTTTCTCCTATGGTTTCAAGTGCTTTTGTGGTCTTTCCATGAATTTTCACATTAAAAAAGAGCTCTTAGAGTGCACCCGTTGTCCATGATACAGAGAATTTACCAAAACTTCTGTCTATATACCTTCTAACATACTGAGGTTCAGCTCTTCAAAAGTAGCTGGGGACTGAAATCCATCCCTTAGTTACCAAAAACCCTTTGTGGAGCCGCTCTTGAGGACGTGTCCATGTGTAGCCCTGAACAGGTCATGCAAACGGGGTGGTTCAGATGTGCGATCGAGTGCTGGCAGAGTAATTCCTCCCCATTCATGGTCAACTGACAGAGCTTTCATCTGCCTTGGCTTGTGAGGCAAGGCCTGAACCCCAGGGAACGTGCACTCAGTTAAATGACATTAATTCCCGTTCGAAGTGGCCTAAGGGCACTGGCACAGACTGTAACAGAGGCTCAGCTGATAGAGAGGTGATTTGCGATTTGTTAAGCCACTGTCACTCCTGAGCATGTTTGAACTTCCCCTGCCAGTGCGATGAGGAGGATGCTGATGTTTCTGGGTGGCACGGCGTGAAGGAAAGGCATTTCTGGGGGTTGAGTGAATGCTGGTGCCTGGCTTGGTTAGCATGTGTTGCAGGCACTAAGGGAAGCAGAGAAGTGCACAAGATGCAAAAGCTGGTGTCTTATCCTCGAGTACTTTGGGCCCAAACCCAGGAACTGCAAAATAGGATGGTGTAGGCTAACGTTTAGGCCTGGGGAAGGGCTACCTGCCCAGTATGGGGAAAAAAAAGTTCCAATAGATCTGATTTCATTACAGTTTTGTGTGTCTTTGTCATCAAGTAAGAGCCAACCAGCTTGTCCTCAAAATACCTTGCTGTGGTGTGTGACACAGTTTTTCTTCAGGGCAGGAACAGAACCAACCTGCTTTGGCTAACCCTGGGAACAGGCAGCACAGTAGGGGCAGACCTCTGCTCCCCCCAAGTCAGAGGGAGAAGGTGATCCAGGATGGGAGCAATGATGAAAACCAATATTTCCATCCCTCATCACTTCAGGTTATCTTGTCCTTTTTCAGTTGTGGGGGAAACTGAGGCATGGGACTCAGGACGGTACCTCGGTTGGCAATTTCTCTTGATGCTCAGCTTGCTGCTGCCTGGAAATTTTGTGGCATCTTTTAAAGCTAAATTGTGCAAATGAGTTTGGTCGTTATTATCATGCAAAAAAACCCTATTTGTATACAGCTACCAGATTGCTGAGTCCTAACGGTGCAAGGGCACAGAGCAAGCTGTGACAATGCTGGCAATGAAGTCCCGCTTCCAGACTCCCCATCTAGTTTCCATTCATTGCTTGTTTAGGGTAATGAAGAGCAGACTGAGGGGACTTGGGTTGTTTGCTTCAAGAGGCTGTTATAAAAACCCTGCTGCAATCTAATTCTGGCCTGGACAGTGAAAAGCAAATTTCCCCAAGCATCTTTGCCTTACAAACTTCCAAACAAGTACCAAACAGGAACATCCAAACTTCCAAACAGGTTCCTATTTTATATCTAACTTTTAAAGTTGTCAATATCAAGCAAGTAACCACTTGTTACATTTCTCCTAGCTGTTGTGGTTGTGATGTCCACAGCAGATCTCTGCCTGGTGAATCCAAAGGGGCAGGCAGGGACAAATAGCCCCTCAAATGATCAGGAGCATCATCCTCTTCTCTTTCCCAATTGATTTCCTGATAAACAGCCTACACCAAAACCTTCATGAAATTCAAGTCCAGCTTCACATTTCATTGAAAAACCTTTAAGAAAAGCCATTTTTCATACTTAAGACTTTTTCAAATCTCCTCTAACCAGTTACATTCTGCATTGTATCTTTTGCATCTGGCCATTGTCCAACGACAATCCTTAAAATCCCTTTACAGTTTTAAAGGAAAATACAAGCCCTCATTTACCACTGGATCCAGCCTGAAAATAAAAGCTCAATGCCTTGACAGGCCTGGATATTTTTTTGGGTCCTAAGTCTGATTTATGGTGGTAGCCAGCAAACCAGGCTGGTGAAATATTTGCTGCTGCTCGCAGGGATCTGGAAAAATGAAGTGTGAAGTTCTGAAGAGAGCAGGCAACAGTTCTCCAGTCACTAAACACTTCCAACGAGTTGGCAGCGGAACAGAGCTGTGGTCTGAAAGATGAACCTCAAAGGAATAGGGGAGGGGAGCAGTACTGCGCGCAGTGTCAAAATACTGCTGCAGCCTAAAGCTTTCCATACATTCCTGACATTGAGAGGGAAAGAGAAATATTTTCTTCATTATTTATTTATTCTCTATCTCTCTCTTTTTTTCTTTTTTATTTCTCCCCCTTTCCCCCTGCAGGGGTTTCATCTGAAGTAGGGAAAAGAATTAAAAGCAACAACAGGAGCATAGGAAGCTACTTAAGTCCGCTGTAAAAACGTGCTGGTTAGAAGAAAGGCTAAAATTATCTGTTTAGGGGGAAGCGTTGCTTGTGCTTTGCTTGACGCAGAGCGATCTCAATGAGCAAGGCTGTGGCGACGCGGCCGTAGCCTTTCGAAGTGCCAAAGCCCTGCGCTCTGTGGGCGTGGGAGCTGAGATTTTCATTCCCATGAAAAGGGAATTTCCTAGAGGTAAAAGTGAGGTGGGGATTTTTCAGAGCGTTCTTGGAATGAATCACCTCTGCATACGTTTGCCAGGTAAAACATGTGGCTGCTTCGCTTTATTTTCTTCAAAGGAAGTTAATATTCATCCCTATCATGTAGATCATACGGAGACAGAGATAGGCTGATAAATGAGGCGTATTTCAGTACTTGGGGTTTCAGCAATCTGCTTTAGCCCCTATGGATTAACTTGGTTTCCAGTGTTCACACTGAATAAAATGGCCAGGACTGGGAGAGCTTTTTGGGGAGGTAAAATGGGGATGAGCCATCTCTGCTTGGCCCGCTTGTGGCTCGGAGGGGTTGTCCATCACCTTCTTATCCATGTCTTAATTCCATCCCAACAGCTGGGCAAGGCATGAAACAAAAGATCCCCTCCTGTCCCCCTGTGCCCAGCAAAACCCACAGAGGTTTTATTGCCCCCCAAGCCCAGGAGAAATGAAGCTGACTTCACTCATCAGTCAAACTGATGCATGTTTAAAGTACCCCTCTTAGCTCTGACAGTTACTTGAAAAGGCAGCAAAAGTGGGAAAAAATTACTCTTCTTCACATTTATGGAAATGAGGATGGGATTATTTTAGTTTGGGTTGTTTTCTATTTGTTTGTTTGATTGGGTTGGGGTTTTTTTTTTGTTGTTGCTTTTGTTTTTTTTTTTTTAAAGGAAAAAAAAAAGGCACATTAACCATATTGGTTAAAAGCTGTCTGAGGTCAGAAGCTGGGGTGATATAACAAAAGGCTGCTTGTTTCCAAACACAAGCTTTTGGTTTGGGGAGAAACAACTGCACGTTCTGGTCGTCTTTATAGTTGGGGAATGTTCTCCCTCTGCTGTGACATGGGATGGGAGCCTCCTGGGTACTAGCCTTCAGCCTCCTGCCCCAACAGACAAAACATCATATTATTATTATTATTATTATTATTATTATTATTATTATTATTATTATTTCACATTGTTATGAAATGGTTGCTATTAACAGCAGAAGCATTTACGGGACGTGCTCACAGACAAACTCACCCGTACCACAGCTGCACAGCCCCAAACCCACACTGTCTGTCACACAGGCACTCTGTGCCACCCACGCTCCTGCACAGCCGCTACGCAAGCAGGGCTCGATGCTCACACGGGCTCACACAAACCGAAACCGACGTCGTACACCCACGCGAACGGAGCCAAAACAGGCCCCTTCAGTCTCACGCGTCTCTCGCACCCTGCTCTGTGACCTGACAGCATCCTGGTATCAAAGGGGAGAAAAAGACATGAGCTGCTCTGGGTTTTGCAGTGCTTGTCTCACCCAGGAGCTAACGGAGGGGCCAGCCCTTAGACCCCTGCCCAGGGACCAGTTGCTTTTATGTCCAAAGAAGTCAGAAAAATGCTGACAAAATCCCACTTCCCAAAGAATGGGATCTTCTGTGCCTCTTACCCTCCATCAGCTCCTGGTTTTACAGGACTTTTAAAATCCTGGTGGTCAACCTTTGCTGTTTTAGCAGCTGGAGAAAGGTTTGCAAGTCAGCCCGAGAAATGTGGCTTGTGGCAATAAAAATCTATGCATCTTTTCTGGGAGGAATGAGTTTTATGCTAGAGGATGTTCATAGTGGATTCTGCAGGGCATAGGTGCAGACGAGGGATGCAGTGCAGCAATCCTGTCCTCTCTGGTGGACAAACTATAATTTCCTCATCATTGCAGCCCAATCCTTTTCCAACTGCTTGACTCAGAAAGCAGTTGCTGGTGCTGAGGAACATCAGGGCACTAGGACTGCTGTGAGTACTGTTCTGGTGTCATTGAGGGAGAGCCCTGAGATGTGGCATGGGGTCTGTGAACCCCTCCAGATGTGTCCCTAATGCCACTCCCCTCTGACAAGGCCATGAGGTGTTTCTCAGGAAACAGAACCCCATACCCAACCCCAAGTCTCCCCCACACACTGGATTTCTCTTCCCGATTTCGTTTTCTCTCCTCTCCCCACTCCCCAGGGCTTTGGAGTCCCTTTCTCCCCCTTGTTCACAGCTTCTGAGCTGTGGTCCCATGGTTCCTGTCTCTGGGAGGCTCCAGCAGATGGTTCACATCGTGGTTAGTGATCTCCCCACAGCACCGGGGGCAGGAAACCACTTCCCTTGGGGTGATCTCAGGACTCAGCATTAATGGAGGTAGGGCACTACTCAGCCAGGTAGCTTTCTGTGCTAGATAATCTCACCAGGCACCTAAACACCTCCAGAGGTGGGGTCCTGGATTTCAGTAAAGTAGGGATAAGAACTGAAAGGGTGCTGTGAGCGCTGAGGAATGCCTTGGGGAGTGGAGGCACATCCATCATACCTGAACCAGAGATGATTCAAGTCTGAGCTGTCCACTTCCCACACCACCACGTTCCTGCAAAGGGTTTCGGGGCTGCTTTATGGGCACCAAATGCATGGCAGTAACAGATCTGCACCACAATCCAGCATTTCTGAAATTCATGTCCCAAATGGCAAAAAAGAGACAAAACCCGCTCATTTGTTCTTTAATTGTCCCTCTCCACTGGCACTTTCCCAAAGTGCCTCATAAGCTTTGCAAATTGAGTTTCATTGCTTTTTCCTGCTGCCATCAGGGTGGCCATCAGGAAGGCAAAACATGGCCAAAGCTAATGAGACTTAACGACATTACTCAAAAGTCCATGAGAGGCAACAAAGCCTCATACATCGAAATAAACCTGGAAGGATAATTCAAATACAAAGATTATTGACCGTGGTGTTTAGCCTTGCACATCTGAACTGAATTTTATTGTGGGATGGTTTGGAGTTCTATTTTAGCTGCTTGAAATGTTTTGGTGGCTCTTGGCACGCTGTGCTAGAGTTAACTTGAATTCAGATTTGGCTGCAGAGGTGATATGTTGGTAATACCTGATGATTGATATGATATGATATGAGTTGGCATTGCGTGCTTGCAGCCCAGAAAACCAATCTTATCCTGGGCTGCATCAAAACCAGCATGACCAGAAGGTCAAGGGAGGGGATTTTGCCCCTCTGCTCTATTCAGACTCAATGTGTGTCCAGTTCTGGAGTCCTCAGTATAAGGCAGACATGGTGCTGCTAGAGCAAGTCCTGAGGAGGCCATGAAAATGATCAAGGGACTGGAGAACCTCTCCATGGGAGAAAGGTGGAGTGAGTTGGGGTGGTTCAGCCAGATGAGAAGGCTCTGGAGACACCTTATTGTGGCATTTCAGTACTTAAAGGGGGTTCACAAGAAAGATGGAGAGAATTCTTTTACTTTTGTGGGATGAGGGGTGCTGGTTTTAAACTGAAAGACGATAGGTTTAGATTACATATAAGGCAGAAATTTCATATGACAAGGCTGGTGAGACTCCAGAACAGGTTGCCCAGAGAGGTTGTGGATGCCCATTGCAAGTGTTCAAGGCCAGGTTGGATGGGTCTTGGGGCAACCTGGTCTAGTGGGGGGTGCCCCTGCCCATGGCAGGTAGCAGTGAAACTACATGATTTTGACAGGTCTTTTCAATCCCAAATGTGTCTGTGATTCTGTGATCCTGTGTCAGCTCATGCTGTGCCTGGGTCATGCCCAGCATCCTGCTTATTTAGCAGAACTGCTCTACTTAATTCAGTGATTAATGGTAAAAGCAGGGTTGGAAGAACTGCTTTGTTGTGCGCTTACCCAACACACAGAGTCATCACATGCATGAAAACCTTAGGAAACTGCTAAGTTTTGTACCTGGAGGAACACCAGCTTTGCATTTATTCTCATGCAACCTTTGGGGCCAGCATGCACACTCTGAGTTACTTGGCTCTGAGGGGACGAGATATCAAATGCTATGCTAGGGTTTGGAATTTTTTGAGACATTCGAAGGGAACCTTTTCCCATGAAAAACTTGGGAAAGGTGTTTTTCATATAAACGATTTTCAGTGGAAATTCCCTTGGCCTCCCTTCACTGGGACATCCATCCCGATCCTCACCCTGAAGAAAGACCCTTTTGTTGAGCAGAACAATACGGCCCCAGGAGGAAGCCGGATCAGCCCCCACTCCGCAGGGTAGGGTTTCTCTCACCTCACTTTAGCTGTCTAAAACCTAGGTGTCTAGTCTAAACCCGTCATTTGGCCTTCCGCTAACGACCCTGGGGAGATGGAGGTACCTTCTCAGGGTCGTTCACTCCATCTTCTGGCAAAACATATTGCTCTCGGGAGATGGTCAGCTCTCCTGTGACTGATGGGGAGCCCGCAAGACAGGCCTTGTGCAGACTGGTGGCATGGCAATGGCTTATTAGGTGAGATGAATCCCACCCTGAGGAAATCCAGGTAGCTAATGAGTTGCTAGAGTATGTGTTTGCGGCAAGCTTGCCCGCACAAAGCGTGGCCGAGCTGGGGGTTCTTTGGGTAGCTGTAAAAGATGAGAACTGAAAAGCTGAGAGTTGCAAGCAAGACGTTTTTATTACCATAGCCGCACCATGCCACTTTGCTAGTGACAATCCACTGCATCAGCTGCTGCATCTCATTTTACACCTAAATGATAAAGTATCGTGGAACTTTAAGATATGCGAGAAATCAACTCGTATCCTGACTTGTTTTTTCAGGCATCACTATGATAAAGATTAATCAAGAAACCTGTTTCCTTCTGAATTCCTACAGAGGGGCAGAATTCCATACCTAGCCCCAAATAAAACCCTTAACTTTTGTCAATAGCATCAATAAAATTAAAACTCACTGTAAATACAAAATCACTTGATCAGTTGGGTTCTTTTTTTTCTTAAATTTGCCTCTAAAAATCACAGAGTCCTGCTATTTCTTGTTGAAAAAGGCTCAAGCACTTTAGCAGAGACCTGTTGGATTTTCAGTTTTGATTTTTATTTTCTTCTTTCCTCTACAATTGCATGTTAATGTAACCTAATCAAACACGCTGGCCTCGGACGGATGCGTCTGCTTTCACCACGTCGGGAGCTGTGTCTTTCGAGTCCAGGGGCACGCGGGATTTAACAAGCAGCTTGTTGAGCATTTGTTAGTTCTTCTAAAAGGTGATTATTGCCAAATGCACATTCTCGGTGGCTTATTAAATGCTTTCACGTGACAAATGCATGCAGCATTTTGTGTGCATGAACCCGGGGCTGTCGCCGTTTAGAACAAAATGCTAAATATTTACTGGCAAGGCAAGCTACGAATATAAATATTTATACCAAGGTACAATAAAAAAGTACCATAAAACTGATATGTTATAAAGAATTTATGTGTTGAAACAGCCGAGGCCGTTACAAAAGATGTGCTATTTCACGATTATATTATGTGTGGAGATTGCAGTCTTTAGGTGTTTAATTTACTGCTATCTGGCCTTTGCCGTTGGACTCATTAATCTGTCAGGTGAAGGAGTCCTAATTATATTTCTTGTAACCTGGCAAACTACAGAGAATCGTGTTCATATGGGGAATAGATCTTGAAGATTTACTGATCTGTTGCTAATGGTCCCACAGGGCTCAAAAATGGAAAAAGTATACACAAGAGCAGAAAATGTTTATAAGGGGAATCTGTCTTCCTAATTATTGTGCTGAATGTAGGCTATTGTGCTGAGATAAGAGGAGCGTAAGCAACGGGTTGTGTAAAGCTACTCATAGGACACTTCTGAGGCAGGGAGGGACTAGGCTGCACTCATCCTGAAATTCAACTTCTGACCGAGGTGACAAGGAGCCTGTCTCACCCTGCTGCTGTCCCCTGCTCCACTCCCATCCTCACCTGCCTGCTGCTGGATCCCAGCCAGCACTGTCACCCACATGAGTTCAGGGTCACACATCAACAGTCCCTTTTTTCTAACTTTTGCAGCTATTTTACTTTACCACAATGCTAAAGGTTGATGGGGACGGCTCAAAAATACTCCCTATTCAAGGCAATTAGTGGAGATAAGGCGTGGTTAGCTCGGGGTTAACCATCAACCTGGCACGAAAGGATGCAATCCAAATTTTGCAGTTCCTGGCTTATGTAGACTCTTATCAGTTCACAAGTACCCATAAAATAAAATGTCCCAACCCACCAGCCCCCAGATGCAGTATCCTGTGGAAATATCAGTGCAATTGTCTTTTCTTATTCTAGGTATCCACTGCTGGTCACTGTTCAAGGCAAGGCATTGAACTAGGTGAATCTTAGACTTGACCCTGGTATTTTTATCTATATAAGCCCTGAATATAAAAGTCACCTCCGCAAGGTGATGTCCTCTCGGCCAGCACCTGCTACAAGTTCAGTAGCAAAGTACAGGGCTTATAAAAAGATGCAAAAAGAGGAAAGGGAAGGAAGCCAAGATCAGAGGGAATCTAGACTTCTGGATTGTCACTTGTGATCTTGGACCATAGCAGTGTTCTCTCCCTTGGTTGTTTTTTTTTTTTTTGGTGGGTTTTTTTTTTTGGTTGGTTGGTTTTGGTTTTTTGTGGGTGGTTCTTTGGTTTTTTGGTTGTTTTTTTAATAGAAAATCTATTGCTTGACACTGCGGACTTTTATAGTTATCTATAAAACCAGATTATGGGTTTATAGATAAGAGGCATAGAAAGCACACTAGACACCCTGTGGATCAGATGGCGTGGAAGTAAGCGTGACTGTGAAAAGAGTTCCTACCTGTTGTAGGTTCCTAGCTTGGGCTCCACATCGCTCTTACTCTTTTCTTGCTGCTGTGTAGTGCTTGTGGTTTTTATTCTGTATTTTAGGCTTTGGGGAAATGCCCTGTGGCCTGGGACACCCAGGGCTGTGGGAACAGCTGCTGGGTGAACACGGGTGCTTGTGAGCTGGCGAGAATGGTAACATTTCAGATGATCCTAGAAGTAGACCATACCACCTACCACAAAAGAATATATATATATATAAAAGCCCCAACATTGATATATCTGGGAAATTCCTTCCTGGCCACAGCTCTGATGTGCAGTTTCACTCTGAGAAGCTCAGAGTTGTGCTTTTACGGTCAGCGATGAGCACATCGCGCTGAGAGCGCAATGGAAAACAGGTGCAGCGAGACGTGTCTTCAGCAAGAGTGACCATTTTTGAGGGCGGGAAAACCTATTTCTCCTCCAATAGATGGAATTTATATAATCACACAACCTGTGGTAGACAGCTGTGGAAATCCCTGCCTCGAAGAACATGCTGTCTAAATCTTTTACTCTAATGTGAATAGGAAAGTGAAAATACGTAGCGTCTAACACACAGATTTTTTTCAAAAGGGTTGTCAGCATAAAGCTCAAGGACTAGACCTTCAGCCAATATAAACTGAGGTAGAGATACTGAATTATTCTGTCTTACACCAGTGAAGGGTCTGACTCTATTATTCTCTATAAGAGTTTGATCAATGTTTTCCTCTGGCTCAGCATTTGATTAATACCACGAGCTAGACCATAAAGCAGACTTTGGAAACTGCAAGATGTGATCCGTTTAATCAGTTTGTCAGTTTTATTTTGGAGACTTAACAGAAAAACAAAACCCTCTGCAAAGCTATTGATTTAATTCTCTTTGCCTTAGATTCCCATGAAGGCAAATGAATAAATATTTCTGATGCATAAAGAGCTGGAAGAGCTTTATCACTATGTTCAGGAACAATTCATGTGGGAGGACTGTAATGTGTACTATCGGTATATTGTTAAGTCCTTTCAAATGCTAGCAGTGAAACAGATACTAAAATAACATGGATATGAAAACAAATGTAGAAACATATGCCTACATTTACACAAACATGTCTTTTGCATCATGTTTGTTTTCGGAGCTATTTAAAGATACTGTTGCTCCTCCAAAATGAGATTTGCTTTCTTGGGTCGATACGAAACTGGAAATGTTAGATTGAGACTTAGCTAAAGAAGAGTCCAGTTGGGCCCAGGTGCTTCCAATGCTTCTGGAGGAGAATCTGCTAGACAGCAGAGAAAAGCTCTGCTAACCCAACTTGGAAGCAGACACAGCATTCCTGTGAAAACGGGAAAGTTTTAAACACACCAATGTAGGGAATAGCAATAGTGATTTAAAGGCTGCACTGGACTTAAGTCTGGATGCCTACAATAGTATTCATCTCACTGGCTTTGGATGATGTAGATCATAGAATCACAGAATCACAGAATTGTAGGGGTTGGAAGGGATCTCCAGAGATCATCGAGTCCAGCCCCCCTGCCAAAGCAGGGAGCCTAGGACAGGTCGCAAAGGTCGGCGTCCAGTCGGGTCTTGAATATCTCCAGAGAAGGACACTCCACAACCCCTCTGGGCAGCCTGTTCCAGTGCTCTGTGAAAGAGTGTTCACCGTCATTGTGAAAAAGTTCTTTAGCACTTCAAGTGCCCCAACTTGAGGCCATTGCTCCTTGTCCTGCCCCCACAGACCACTGAGAAGAGGCTGGTCATTTCCCCCTGTCCCCTACACTTAAGATATTTATAAACATTAATCAGTTCCCCTCTCAGTCTTCTTTTCTCAAGGCTGAACAGCCCTGGTTCATTCAGCCTTTCCTTGTAGGGGAGATGCTCCAGGCCCTTAAACCATCTTTGTGTCCCTTCTCTGGACTCCCTCCAGGAGATCCCTGTCCTTTCTTTACCAGGGAACCCAGAATGTCTAGATCTCTGCTCACCTGAGACAAACTCTGAGGAGAAACTGGGGCTGCAGGCTTGAATCAAGTGCTGACTTTTATTAGGTGAGATGAATTATGTTCCTCTCCAGGGGCAGGATGGAGAGCCCAGGAAGGTGCCTAGTTCAAGCCTAATGTTTACATTTGATCAGAGAGTGTTGCTCCTTCTAGAGGAAGGGATACAAAGAAATAAATCAAAGGGAGAAAAATGGGTGAAATCAGTTGGCTAAGCACAGCAATACTTACACTAAAAAGCCATCCTCAAAAAAAATGGAGGTGCGGACGTTTCTTACAGTTTATTCTACCTTAATTAAGGTGCTTGGAGATGAATTTTTAGATTTACATTATAAAAACAGATCTATGATTCCCTTTGATATAATTTTGTTAGCCTACCTAAACATTAATAAGAGTTTCCATTTGGGTTCATACTGGTTTAATGAAGGTCTTAAAAGAATGCAACTTCTGGGGGAGATTTCTCTTGCAAAATTATTGCACAGGAGCAAAATTTTTGCTGATTACTGAAGGTAAGCACAGGAAATTCTACTTAAACATAGGTTCCTTCTTGTCTTGCAACTTAATTTATTGCCTGTGCTGTCCCTGCACTGTGTTCCACTAGCAAGTCCGCTAGACCTGCCCCATGAGACTCCTCTTAATTTACAGGCACCTACCAAAGCCCAGGGCAGCACTACAGGAGCGAAGAGGCGGCGTGGAGTTAGCAATGCTAATTTTAGTTGGCTGCCAGGGGGGTAGAGCTGAGCCAGTGATCACTGGCTGCCTGTACACACCCTGGGAAAAACAAAAATCACTTCTGGGAAGGCTTTTCTACCTAATTTAGATATCTGCTTCAGGGTAAGGTAAATTGGGCATTTTAAAAAAATGACTTAAAGTGGTCTGGGATAACTAGGGTTAAAGATTGCACTGTAATGAGTCAATATTAACACTGCTGTTGTTTCTCTGGACTTAATAATATCACTGTTTAAGCTCATACCTTAGCAGCATCCAGGCAATGAGCTCCCATGCTGTCATCTGGGATCTAAATAGAAATTAGATACCTAATTAATTCTGGATCTGGCCCTAGGTAGCCTCTAAAACTTCAAATATGATATACATTCAGATTAACAATTACAATGTACATTTGTAAATAACCTCATGTAACTCTATCTGGAGCATTCTAGAGCAGAAATCATACATATTGGTAGTCAGATCCTGCATCTCATGCCTAGTTAATTAAAGTTCTGTAGTAGTCACAATGAATTCAATGTGAATTGTGCAAACAAGAGTTTGCATTTTCACTCATGCAAGTCTCAAGCAGCTGAACAGTTGCTGAAGCCAGGGTACGGTTTTTGGGGTGTCTCAGTTTATAATCTTAACCCAGCCTTCTGCCAAAAGGTGTTGGGAATCAAGGAAAGAACAGGAAATTCTGTATTAGACTGTGCATTCACACCCTTCCCTACATTTCTGAACAGTAGGATGAATCCAGACAGCGTTCTGCATTAAAAAAATCCCATTTCCTTTTGTTGTGCTGCTGACTGAACGGAATGCATGGCTGGCTGAACAACCTTTTCATTTCAGATGGGCAAGGGGTGCCCGGCTTTTCTGCTAGTGACATGGACATACTTATTGGAGGACGACACTGATTTTCTTCTTGGCGTTAAGTGCTGTTTTATCTTCTCTTCACACAACTCCGTGGGCTCCTTCACACCTGTATTCCACTTTGCACTCATCCCGTGATTCCCAGCACAAAGCATCTGTGTTCTGCAGATGCTTTTGCATGGAAGAAAACCAGCTCCCTTGTAGGTGGGCAGCAGGAAACGCTTCCTTTTTGCCGGTGGCTAAAATGCTGCTGTTTGTTACACCTGCGTGCTGGCCTGTTTAAACAGAGAAAAACACCAGAAAGTACAGGAAATGCTTACTCATTTTGCCCTGCCTGCCCAGCTCTGGTGTCTATCCCAGTGCAAACAAACACTTTTGCATCTAAATTCCACAGTGGTTTCGCTCCTGAAGAGCTGTTGTCCCAAAGACTGGTAGCAACACTGAAATGTTGTAGCCCCATCCTCATAGCACGGAAAAAACAAGACAAAGAGAGAAAGAAAAAGATTCCTCTCTGCTCTTGGCACTTGGAGTGTCAGTGTCCTGGAGCAGACTAAGTGAGCAGCTTGCTATCTCAGCACATTTAATCATCAGTTCATTGTAAACAGTTGTCAGGCAGATGGACGAGCCTCACTCAGCTACAAGGTCTGCGCACAGAGTTGCTGTGGTGTTGCAGGGAATAAACCTCACCCATGAATGTCTCAAAGTCCAGATGTTTATAGAAAGAGGAGAAAATTCTTCTTCCCTTTGGCTGGCTTAAGTGAGAAATAAAGCTACAAAACACATTGCTAGTGGTTCCACCAAGTGATAAAAGGACGTGCTCACCATTGCATTTGGTTTAACAGGGAGAAGGATGTGTTTAAACCTGCACTCGCCCAGGTGCTTTCACTGCCGGCATGTGGTACCCTCCAAAATACTTGCTGCCGCTGGCACCTTGTGCTAGAGCTGGGTTTTCTTGCAAGGAAACACAATGTTTCCCTAGTGCAACATCATCACAGGCATCGTGGCTGTTGTTACCATACACTTGTTATATGATAGCAGGGGAGGTGGACCACAAGGAGATGCCTTGCTCGCAGGGTGGTCTGTGCTAGGGACGGGATGCAATGCGCCTTAAATCAGAAGGAACACTTCCCCTGAGTCCTGGACAGTGAGCAGCTATTTAATACATGAAAGTAACACTGATGTAATTTAGGACAGAAAGTGAAATTTATTGCCCTATTAGATTAAGTAACATGGGAATGTAAAGTAATTAAAATGTAAGCACACAACTGGAATTCGGGGAGCGCATCGGTCTTAACAGCCTTTTCTCATGAGAAGTTTCAATATCTAAAATTATAAAAGAAAAAAAGGAGGGGTTTTTTTTTTTTAATTATTGCTCAGCATTGTGAGCAGAGGAAACAATGCAAGATAAAAAAAAAAAAAGAATGACTTGATTAGAAAGTAATCACACCCAATTCAACAGCACCATGCCATCAGGTGCACCCTTCTGGGGTGCACAAAAGCTCTGCTCAGGCTGAATGAGTGCCATCTCATACATACATGGGATAAAAATTAGCTCACCTGAGCACCATGGGAGAAACAAGGGCTGGTTCAAGCAGTGAACATGTCCATTCAGAACTTCACCTGCAGGAAACCTTTACAATAGGTGATAGATTTGTTCAAAATTGTGCTAAAATTTATTATGTTCACTCTAGCTTCCATATCTCCATACCTAGCAATTCTGAAGTTCTAGTTAAGAAATTGTCTCTGTTCTTGTTTGTCTGAAAGCATATTCCCTATAGCTCATATTTTTGTTATGCCCTTTTCAACCTTGTGCTTTGCTCCCTGTCTTGCTCTTCTGTTTTTCTGTTCAGACTTGTTTATTATAACCATAATTATATCTGAGCAGGGAAATGTAAGTTGACTAGATTGCTCAAACTGCTATTTTTAATTAAAAATGCACACAATAATTTCTAATTTTTTCCCTCCTATTTCCTTCTACCTATGTCCTATATCTTCAGTTTCCCATAGCTGATCAAAACTGAACTCCTTGTGCTTTCATATACTACTGGACCAATTCCTTTAAAATTCATCAATGTATTCAGCTAAAGATGCCTGTACATTCAAAAAAAATAAATTATTTGGTATCCTCTTTGAGTGTTTTTTGCTACCTACCAGCTGTCCAGGCAAACTCTAGATCTATAATTCTTATTTTACCTAATTCCACATTTCTTCATTTCTCTTGCATTTGTTAAAGGATTTCTTGAGTACAAGCAAGGTTTGGGGGTTGGGGTTTTTTTGAGCACAGAAATCACTGCAGGAGTGAGTTTGGTTGTTTCAGAGCAATAGAGCTACTTGCTTTTTCTGGAGGCTCGTTATGCCACAGTGGAGGTTGGGACGTTTCTGTGGTTAGCTGACAAATCCATAGCTCTCTCAAGTATATCTAACATTTGCAAAACTATTATACTTCATGTTTGGGGGATTAAAATAGTCTTTCAGCCTTGAAGCCTCGGTAGTAATCCCTAGAAGGAAGCCTGAGGTTGTGCCAGCTTTACATCCTTTGGGACAACTGCAGCTCTCCCAGAGGTACGGGATGCTGACTACTGTCTAAGGCAGGAGCTCAAGCTTGCTGGACCTCAGGTCTTTAATTCCGTATGGCAATGCTTACGTTCCTGACATCAGACTGTCCATGCCACATGTCTAGACAAGTACATGGGGAATATGCTGCTTTCCTAAAGAGGAAGCCTGAATGGAAAGAACCTCTCCTGCCTTTCTGCCAGCATCCTCCTTGGTGTACATGCCCAGAAATGACAGAATTCCCTGGACAATTCCCTGTTCCAGCCCACAATTTTTTGATATTCAGCTTTACTGGCATCCCTCATCGCCTATCCCAGTGGCAAACAGAGTGGCAATATGCCTGCTCTGGACTTCTCCTTTGATTTTGCTTCATGTGTCTGATTATTTCTTTCCGGAAATAATTATGTGGGAACAAACAGTATCTCACAGTAACTGCTATTCCTGTTGTACATTGGCTAGTGGAGCAACTCTTGGGGTAACGTATAGTTCCTCCCTCAAGTATGCGGTCCCTGATAGTACCAGACCAGAGTGCATCAGGGAAACCTCTGCTATAGGACATGGTAGGATGCAGAGAAGGATTGTATTTATCTCCATTGGTGCATTTGGATTCCTTGATAAGAAGTGGGTTTGAGTGATATCATCATCGAGCCCTTGGCCCACCTCCTTCTGCCACTAACACTTCCCTTTTGTCCTCACCCGTGCTAGCGATGTAATTCGAACAGAACAGCTTTAGTTTGCAAAGTCTGCTTGATGGTGATAAATGGTACTCGTGATGGATGACTGTGGTCTTGAAGATGATGGAGGTGAACAGCAGGGTGCTGCATGGATTTGTGCTAGCAGCAACATTATTTAATACTTTTATTAATGGTCTGGAAGGAGGTGTAACCAAGTACATTAACTAGATCTGCACATGACACTGCACTGGAAAGAACTGTAAACCAAGTGAAGACAGAGGAATAACATTAATGGAACCAGAGGTTAGAAATATGAGCAGGAAACAGAATGAGATTCTGTCTGGAAAATGCAAACTAATAAATCTGGGAATAATAATCCAAAACACAGATATTTAATAAGAGGGTGAGGATCTCAAAAAAACCCCAACCCACTGATGTTCTGAAAGAGCTAGTAATGATGGTTAAGAGTGACTAGGCAATGGCCATATAATGTGAAATGGTGGAAAAAGGCAATTTTGGTTTGTAGAGTAAATCCAAAGGTATACAAAGATATACAAAGATACAAAGACTTGTCTCTCCTTGATTTGAGCCCTTATGTCCAACGTTTATCTGTGAGTAGAAGCACACAAGTAGAAAAATATCTTTGCAGATGACTCTTCACAGAAATACAGATCTGGAGGGCATCTTCTGAACTATCCAATTCCAAGTATGTTTATTGCGGGACCAGTATGAGGTCATGTCACTCTGCTGTCCTCTCTGCTCAGCCCTTCTAGCCCCCTGCTTGGAGGGTGAACAGAGGCTTCTCTGATGGTAAACGTTGATAACTAGTAATTTTGACATCAAGAGCAGAAAAATGTGAAGGAGCACAAGTAAATTAAAACAAAATTATATAGATTCATAGAATCATAAATGTTGGAAAAGACCTCTAAGATCAAATCCAACCATCAACCCAACACCACCATATCTACTAAACCACCTGCAAAAGTGCCATGTCTACACATTTCTTTTGAACACCTACATGGATGGTGACTCCACCACTTCCCTGGGCATCCTGTTCCAATCCTTGGCCACTCTTTCAGAGATATTTCCTAACATCCAATGTAACCCCCCCCCACCCTTGGTGCAATTAGATGCCATAGAAGATGAAGACTGGATTTTTTACACAAAAAAATACAAACAGCACAATGAATATTCAGGGGAATCATTGCTATTCCTTTCACTCAATGCAATGAAGTTGTTAGATACCCTTTTCTGACACCTGTAACATTTTTGTCAGTTAATTCCACTGCAGAAATTGAAATCCATCGACAGTGATGTATGGAAATGGGTATTTGCCAAAGGAGAACTTAGGAAAAAAAAATTAGGAATCCTCAGTTGGGATTAAACAAACAAAAAGCTTAATAAATACCAAGACTTTTCCCAAAATGATTTGCGCTAGATCACTAAAGGGTCTTAAAAGCGTGTGGTCATTGCAGTCACCCATTCAGCAACATGCTGATGTGTCTGTGAACCTCAGGGGCATGATGATATACAAAGGTAGCTGCAGCAAGCTGGAAGTCTGTCCCACATGATGCCTTGAAGGCAACCATCCCTCACCAGTGAGAGCTGGCAAGCCCGTGGTGAAGGGATGCTGCAAAAAGTGCTTGCTGAGATCGCAAGCACAGTGCAAACACTGGGGTCACTGCCTGCTGTTCTTGATAAAAGCTTTGTGCTGGACATTTTGTGCTCTGGAAATGAAAATGAAATTATTTGAAGTGGTAACTTGTTGACGGTATCGATTATAAGATGGATAAGATGTGTGTGCAAGAAATACAGCTGCTATAAGCTGCCTCTCCAGAGGAATTCTCTGTCAGCATGCAGAGCTGAGAGTGGTACAAGCCAGGAGTTTCTGCTTTTCATAATGAAAACATATGATTATTTCTGCTCTGGGCCCTAATTAGCAGTAGAACTGGTTATAGACTTGGACCGCAGCATTATTTCTTGTGGAAAGGTTGTCTTCTAGCGCTGGAGCTCATCTGTGTTGCTCCCAACCATCCTGCAACCTGAAGCATAAGGAAACTAAGAGGTGGGAATCTTCCTCTGCTTAGGCAAACACCCCTCGGACCCTGTAGTATTTGAGAGTTTTTTGGGTTATTTTGTTTTGTTTGGCTTTTAAACACCTATTATAAATTGAGCTGGGAGACTAAAAGGGAATGTACATTTAGCTTATGAAGAGCTTTCACATTCCCTCATCAATCTCCTCACCATCCTGAAGACTGAGGAAGAATTAGGAAAACTCCCTGTTTCTCTAAGCAGAACCCAAGTCTGTTTTCACCCACAGCAGAGAAATGGAGGGCCAAGTTGCAACATATATATAAAACAGTACATGTCCCCTAAGTCAAGAACAAAGTCCCTTAGAAGCTGAGAGCTGCTTACTCTCCTGTACATACCCCCACTGCAGGCTGGGGAATTGTTCCGACGTTTTAAAGGTAAAAAATAAAACCCATCTAACCCCAAGCATGTCTCATCCGCTTAGTCAGAGTGGAAATGCAGCTACCTCTAGGGTGGAACAGAGAAACCACCCAGTGAGCTTTACTATAATATTAGCTCTCCAGGCAGGAGCTTTTCATAGCTCTGCTCACAAACCCATCATTAGAACTGTTAAGTTATGAGGAGCTGTGTTACTGTCAGAGTATGACTGCCTGTACAGGAAAACAGACTATTTTCTTTCAGTCAAATCTCTTTATTCCTAGAAGTTCTCTGAAGCAGGTATTAAACTATTGCAGTGCTGTTTGCAGTAGCATAGTAATTCCAGGGGGAAAAAAAATGAAATATGCTCACTGTACGTGGATGTTGCTAATAATGTTGATTAACCTTTTCAGTCTGTTGTAAACAAGAAGTACAGTTAGAAACAAGCAATGTAAACAGCCTGATATCAGAGCTTGGTTGTTAAAATAATCCCCTACCTGGTTGTCCCTGGATTGTCTTTCAAAAAGGAAAAACTATTCTAAATGAGAAGGTGAAATTTAAGACAAAAGTGAACAAGACCTTGTGTTATTCTCCTGGCAGGAATAGGGAGGGTGAAGTAATTGGCAGGACTGTGTTTTTTAGCTCCAACATGAGAACCACTAATCCCTGTTAGATCTCCTGAGAAACAGCCGATCCTCATGGCATCACACAGGTCAATAGAAACTGGGAAGCTGCAGAATTCAAAGATCTCAAACCATGTCCTGTTAACTAAGAAAATCCTGATTTGGGTGTTCCCCCCCTCCCCAGAACTCTGTGTTTTGCTACTGATAAAGGAATATATTTGAGGTTTGGCTCTCTGTTTGGGGGGTCTGCTCCCAGGAGCACAAGTCACTTCGTGCACAGTGAAACCAGCCCTGCAGCTTGGGGTGTGCTGTCCCTGCTGCAGCCCATGGGAACTGGAGCAGCCCGTACCCAAGTTCTCAGAGCACTGTAGGAGGACTGCTAAGTGCATGTAATTACTCATGTGAGCGTGTATTTTCAGGATCAAGGCCTAGCCTTTTAGCTACTGGGCATTCCTCCTAATTCTTATTAAAAACAATGATTTTATTGAAGTAGCATTCTGGCACCTGTTGTACCAGACGTCTACAATTACCTGACCATGGTGTCGTCCCATATAGGGAAAGACCCTGGTGAGCACCAGCTACCTCCATGTCCCAACCCAGCCCGGAAGGCACTTGGGGTTGTTCTTGCAGGTCCCCAGTATGGCAACTTGGGGCATCAGTGTGCCACAGAGCACTCGCATTTCAGAATGAGAATAGCCAAGAGAAAACAAATAGATGATCCTGTCCCCATGTTTTTGAACAGAGATGAGTGTAGAAGGTCAAACTGAGGCACACAGAGTTAATGCTTTCTACAAAACAAGAAAACTACACATAACATGAGTTATTTTAGCCATTTCCTTTAGGAAAGGTGAGCTGTACCCAAAATGTGCCTATTTCTCCCCACTGACCCTAAGACTAAACTAGTAGCTCTGTTACAGGTAGCTACACTGCAAATATCTGTTTTCCATTACAGAATCACAGAATCATTAAAGTTGGAAAAGAGCTCCCTACCACCTATATTACTAAACCATGTCCTTAAGTACCTCATCCAGCCTTTCCTTGAACACCCTGAGGGATGGTGACTCCATCACTTCCCTGGACAACCAGTTCCAATGCCTAACCTCTCTTTCTGAGCAGAAATTTCTCCTCATTTCTAACCTGAACCTCCCCTGGTGCAACTTGCAGTCGTTCCCTCTTGTCCTATCACTAGTTACCTGTGAGAAGAGGCTGACCCCCAGCTCACCACAACCTCCTTTCAGGTAGTTGTAGAGAGATTTTTGCATTATCTTGTTAGAAAAAGCACCTGAAACATCATGAACAGACAGCAACAGACAGCAAAACCCTCAGGTCAGTGACCACTCACCATGCTGGGACCCGAATGGACTATCAAAGGTCTCAGGGGTGGCCTGAGAACATTAGTGCACCTAAGCTTTTCTTAAGCAAGGCACAAAGTGTCTATGCCAAGCTGTTTTTATGGAAAGGTCCCTCTCATTCATTAGAAGAGATGGAGAAGGGCAGAAAAGGGAGAATTCAGGCAGTTTTGTAATGTTGGAGACCTGGAGGGTAGAGGTGACTTTCAGACTCCCTTAGAGGGGTCCAACTTGACTACAATTAGGAGTTCCACAGCATCTCTGAGCTGGTGGCCAAACCACCATCACAGGGTACAGGGCTCATCTGTTTCTAAGGATTTTAGTCTGATTGAGATGCCTGGTCTCCTTCAGTAGTGGAGCAAGAGAAGCCAGTTTTTCTGATGCCTTCAGATTTTGGGCTCAGGTTACTGCATAGTGGAGACAAGGGTCTTCATGTCTGGGGTCTAAGAGTGAGGACGAGCTGGGCTTCTCTGCTTCAAGGCTCTGAAATTCTTTCACAGCTGATCACAGATGTCAGTGTACACCAGAAAATCCTACAGGGTGCTAAAATGCAAAATAATTAGTAGCTGGTGCATGATTTGGACCCAGGTCCTTGCTCCTGCTGTACATCAGTGCTTGTGGTCTTCTTACATCATGCAACCCAACATGCACTTCAGTACATGCCCAGCTATTAACTGTGCATAGTGCACCTTACAGCTGTCAGGTTGGGTTTTTTTTGAAAAATAAATCCTTGATACAAACTAGTGTAAAAATAACCTCACACATTTAATCTTGCTTGTCTCTGTCTGCAATCTTCCTCCTGCCTGTGTCCAAAGACAGCAGAATTTGGCCCTAATGAGGAGTGCAGTAGTTCATATCTCAACAACCACAGAAATAACCTATTTCTCAAGGCAGAACTTATGCTTTCCCTATATTCCAAGACATAGGAAATCTGTTTGGCATCAGGGCACGTACACTGCCCGTATATGATCCACACCCAGGTCATGCAGGTTGCAGAAATCAAGGATTGATTGTCTACTGCCCCCAACAGCTGCAGGGAAAAATAACATTTGCATCAGCAGCTCCAAGTGGAAACCCTGAGGAGACCAAGGCTGAGCTTCCAGAGCATTTCCCTTGGCACTGTGTGACCCATCACTGAGTTTTAGAGACACCAGAAACTAAGAGATTGGTGTTTTGAATGCACAGAGAATAAAAGCTGAGAGCAACATTTACATATTTAAACGTATGTGTTGTTATTCTTAAAAAATATCCCTTCCACTACTCAATTTGATAGCACAAGCACAGAGGAGTCACCTCTTGCTTCCCGCAGAGATGACAGCGTAGGGAAGGATCTTTGTAGCTGGCCATCAAAGCGACAGACAGACAGCTGGGGAACATCCACATCTGGGTGTGCTGGTGTTTTATTGCATGTTGCATTCCATATAAATTCCATATGGAGTCAAAGTCATTTTGGGTTTGGTACCTCCTCTGAGCCAATAGCTTAATTAGGAGTGTTTTGTTTTGTTGTTTTTCTAAAGGAGAGCTGCAGCCCAAGTGCATTATTATTACGGCTTTACACATTGCTGTGCTCTTAATATCAAAGCTTCCATTTGGCTGGAGGCTTCCTTCCCCATGGGGGAAGGGTTGCTGTGCGAGTGCTGTAGGTTACACAATATTTTCCCAACAGAAAAGCAAAGTCCGTGAGTTGGAGCCTGTTGTGATAATGCACGAGAGGAAGTCAAAAGCCAGCCTGTGTGGCAGAGGGAGCCTACAAATGAGATAACACGCAGAGTCTTATGTAACCCAACTATTTCCGATTGCAGGCTGATGGCAAATTCCTGTATGCCTATTAGAGCCAGCAATGGGCAATCAGATGAAATAGGAACACTCACAAGATGCCCATTTGCACTTACGAAATGAGCCCTTTGCTGATAGAAATGTTCTTGGTTGGATTAATTGTATGTGCCTGAATAGCACTGAGGGGGCTGAACTGGGTGTTACACTTGCATGTGGTCAGAAGAAGATTCTGCCTGGATACAATGGCAACCTGAGTAAACAAAATTGATAAAAAATGGAGAAAAAAATGAGTATTTTTGTTGTCTGGGTTGGTGACAGTAAAGATAGAAGGTGTGGCTCTGTCTTGGTTATCTAAATCTGGGAAATAAATCAAATCTATCCCAGTCTCAGGCCACTGTATTATCCTATTAAGGAAAATGAAGGCAACTACCAGAAGAAGGTTTCTGACAGTGGTTTTTAATTAGCTGGTAGAATCCCTTCTCAGAGGAAGTAACAATCCCTTTGCAGGGACCTCAGCTATTAAGTCCAAAAATTGCTGTTCCCTTTACAAATGCAATGAGGCTGACACCAAATTGCTCCCCATTTTTGATCTAATATCACTTACACCATATTGTTAGGAAGTATTATTTGCATGAAGCAGTCATAACAATCAAAATCACATGGTATTAGTGGTGGAAGAAATCAAACCCTTTTCTCCTACTCTCTGATCACTACCACAGGAATCCTGTACCTACACGCATCTTTGTCTTTGCTTTATAGCACAGGAAGGGGATGCAAGAAAGTCTTGCAAAATAAGTAAGCATCCTCCACCCAAAAAAAAAAAAAAAAGCAGTGCTGAGATATTGATTGCATTCTTGTTTAAATGTGCCATGCACGCTTTCTGCACCACACATTTGCTTGCAACCGTCTTCACAAGAGTGGAAAATCTGACAAGTAATTTTCTGTGGGGACATAAAAATGCGGGATGGAAACCTCTAAGCAGCGTGGTCTTTAAGGAGCAGTCATCCATTGAACTAAAGCTATATCCAATATTACACCATCTTGCTGATAGATGACATAAACCAAATTTGTTGCTTAGAGAGGCATGTTGATTGGCTTCACGCTGGGAGCGCATGGAGAAAGACATCTCGACTCTCTTTTATCCAGACAGAATTCCTAAGTCAATCAAATAAACATAATAATAATAAGGTTAATCTGGTCTTTACTCATTCAAGAGAGAAAAACAGAGATGTGGATCTAATTACGTAAATATTGTAAAATCAGTTTGCATTTATCTCTTTCCACATCTCCTTGGTACAGCCCTGGTTCAACATGCTTAAAGCAGTCCTTTTTGGTCTGAATGATTTAATTCTGGGGCTAAAACCATTCAAGATTTGTTTGAACAAGAAAATCTTGTTTTCTTTGGAGCATTTTGAAGTAGGCATAATTACAGTGTTGCAAATGCGATGCTCTGCTTCAGGAGCTGTCAGCATTTCCACATTAAACCTCTATTTTCGAGGGTTAACAGAATTGCCAGAAAAAGAAGAGAAGAAAAAAAGAGAGAGAATGAGAGAGAGAGAAGCAAAAAAGAAGGATGGAAAAGAGGGGTCCGTTATGGCCTGAAACTTGGTGTTTAGGTTTTTAATCCAGGAGGGAGGTTTTGAAATCAAATTGTGCAAAATTAATTTACACTGTGTGCTTGCAAAACTGCTCATGTCACTTTTTTCATGCCTTTTTTTTTATTATTAAAAAAGTCAGCCCACAATAAAGCCCACTTATTTTGCTTACTTCTACTATACACAGCTCTTTAAAGTTAATGTCATTTCCATACAATACCCCCAATGTAATATGCCTTAGAGGCAGCATAGATTGAATAAGTGACTTGGAGCCAGGGACTCCCAAGTTTATAATTTAGCCGCTGACTCACTGTGTGGCCTCAGGCAAACCACGTAACTTGTATGTCCTCATCTATGGTATGGTCTCAATTTTCCATTGTGTTGCACAACATGTAAGGAGCTCTGCTCATGTTCAATAGGAGCTTAACCCGATGGTGAGTGGGTTACAGGATGCTCATAGAGGATATGAGACTTAACAAAGCTCCAATTTACAAGATTTGCCTATTCAGTTCAATCTGCAGGAGATTAGTCTTCATTGAGCTGGTCCAGGTGGGCATTTGGTGGAGGCATCTCCATCTGAGTCATGAAGAACAGTTTGTCTTGGTGCTGGCACTGAAATGACGCTCTTCAGAAACTTAAGCAGAATATCTGTGAGGTTGTCTTGACTGACTGCATAGGCTGTTTTGAACCTGACCTGCAGGAAACTCAGATAATATTGACCCTTTCAGCTTTCCTCAGGTCCTTATGTATTTCTGCACTGTCCCTTCATGTCCAAGTTTTTCCTCTACCGTTTGCCTTTGCCTACAGTGGAGAATCAAAATGCTGTTATATATTACTCTGGTCACAGAGTAACAGAGAGGAGAACATGGACAGCTTGTGGACAGGGAGTGGATGAGGGACAGAGACTTTTTCCTGAAGAACAGCAATCCCTAAGAAGAAGTTCCTCCAGCATTTAGCTAAACGCAGGAAGGGAGCTTTTGCATCAAGTCATGTCCTGATGTAGACCTCTGAGAATGGTTTGTGGGATCATGAAAGTAGAAATATAAATTTAGAAGAGACCATTTTTTGTCATCATTTCCTGTCCTCCATATTGCAGGCAAATGTACATGGGTGGTAAGTTTAGATGTGTCTGCAGAACATTCGCTACACAGGCCACACCACATTCCATTTCCCAGACACCTATAGCCATCTACAGTATGGCTTTTATCTGCAATAAAAGACCAAGTGTTGCAGCTGAGTCATGTCATGGAAGGAGAACAAGAAAAGACTCAGTGGGCTGTCAGTGGCCTGGGTCAAGAACAGGGCGGACACAGTAAAACTGGTAAAATCTAGAGAGACAGGATGTCACAGGCAGCCTTCCCCTCTCTGAAGAGACCTTGTTCAACCAAAAAGGGTCAGGAAGAACACCTTGGCTTCAAAAACTGTCCCCCCTCTTTTCCATCCCCTGTCTACACAAGCTGTCAATATCAGATCACTTTTTGACCTCATGCAAACATTTCTCTTGTACAACATCTTGCAGCACAAGCCCCACAGATTCACTGCACATTTTGTGAACAACCATGTCTTTGCTTTTTTTTTCTTTTTTAAATCTTCCACTTAGACATTTCATGTGGTGCCTTTGTGGTCTTGTCCTGGAAGGCAGCTTACCTCAAAGGGAGTTTTTCTTGACAGATTTTTAGTTTTAATAGCTAGAGACCCTCTAATGTCCTCACGGTGTTTTCCATATTGCTCATGTAGCAGTGCTCATGTGGTCCCTGTTTTCTATCTGTGGAATGGGAATGATAGTGTACAGTATCGTCTAATATATATGGGATTATAAAACACAGGAAATCCCACCATGATCCGGTATTTTCTGCCAGCTAACAAAACAGTTTTATGGCTCTGAGCAGACGCGTCACTAGAACAAGGATCTGGATTTGTGTCTTGCCTTTGAACGTTCATTTTCATCTTTAATTTGGGTCCCAAACTGAATTGCTGGAAACTTTTGTTAGTATGAGATACTTGTCAAAAAATCTTTTATTGTGAATGTGGGAAATATTTTGAAATATTTTGTTTGTTTGGGCTGTTTCAACACTAAGCTGTAGTTACAGTTGTTCTGCATTCACCTTGTGGAAGTTGTTTGCTTTTAGTTGTTTTCTTGCTGGCTGGGTTTCCTTGTGGGACTGAATCTCCATTGCTTCACAACTGCTATACAGATCTCAACATGTATGTATAACTCCAGCTAAACCAGATTTATGTCAGGCTGGCTTAACCAACAATAGTTTTAAGTTGCTTAGAACTGACCTGAACAATTTTCCAGATCATGTTGACCCAAAGGTAAATGTTTTCCTTTGGTTCTCCTGAGGGAAAATGGAAACATTTCAGGAACATCAAGCTTTTCCTAGGGGCAACACTGTCTTAAGACACAACAAATTTGTAATTTAAAAAACCAAACCAAAACCAACAAAGAAAAACCAAAATCAAAATGGAAAATTGCTGAGTGGCTCTACTCACCCATTCTCTTGATTTGATGTGAACACTGTGGAGCTATCAAAAGGGATGCCATTTCAATCCATGGGAAACAGAAGTTGTAATTCAGCATTACACTAATAAAGTTGTTTTCTTCTACCATCTAGTCAATATTAGCCAGCCAGCCAACCAGCCTAACAAGGTGTGAGACAAACCTCATAAAATTAGGGTGCTTTTCCAAAAGCAGTGAGTGATAACCTTAAAATCATCTGC
Organism: Gallinula chloropus; assembly: GCF_964237585.1. Lineage (NCBI taxonomy): Eukaryota > Metazoa > Chordata > Aves > Gruiformes > Rallidae > Gallinula > Gallinula chloropus. The sequence continues at coordinate 117,156,589 of NC_140087.1, read as the reverse complement.
ACAGGGCACTGTGCAGAGAGGACACTGGTGGAAACAAAAGCCATGCTCCTTTCTACTGAAAAACATGTAAAATTGACTCTGTGCAGCAGACTTTATTGTGGTTTGTAGGATTCACAGGACATACTGCAAGTAGCACTTGCTAAAACTGTACAGCTCGAGACCTGTAAAGAGAAAAATATCTGCAGGAATAGGTATGAGCAGAATCAGCTGTTTAAGAGAGGCTCTCTGGGATGCCTTGGTGGGGTAAATAAATGGTGCTGTGGTTTGGTTGTCAAAGGCAACGGTAGAAGCAGAAGGTTGGGGTGGTTTGTAAATTAATTCGCCTTTGGTTTGGAGGAGAAAGACTTTACTCTTAATGTACGGATGTAACATTAAGAATGGCTGAATGTCTCTAAAGCTCAGCTATTGACTTCCTGATGTATAAGCTAGCTGGTCTGAACCTCACAAAAGTGACTGCAACATTTGTGTACTGCTGAGCGGCTTTCATTGAAGACCTCTGCAATGTCACTAGAGCTGGACATCATGGTATTTTTTTGTTATCTATTCCTTTTGCCAAAGGCATTTCCAGAGACAATCCTGAACCCTTCTCTAAAGCCATTTTTGCACATAATTCAATTCAAGCTTCCTCTCCCCTAGAGAGATGGGCACACCCATGTGGTAATGCTGTTGGCTCTTTGGGTATCAGCTGGCAGACGATGCTGGTACTGGAAGAAATTATATTCCACCACCACTGCTCCACGGTTCTGCCTTTGCATTATGCCTGAATCCCACCAACCCAAAAGCATGAAGAACCAGAAGCACTGTTGGATCAGAGCTTTGCTCATGGATGCATGGGTGTCTCCAAGCCACCTGGCATGTTCGGAAAAAGGCGACTTTCTCTTTAATAACAGATGGTGGTAGTGAGACATGAAAATTAGGACATATTTTCATTTGATATTGGAGTATCATGAGCATCAGTTATTTTGGGAAGGAGTCCAAAAAATACTTGGAGAGAGTCTAAAACTGCAGATGAATCCGCAGGTTTATTTTATTGGGTGATTTCAGTTCTGCCAAATATTTGTAGTGTAAAGAAATCATAAAAATTGCTGGTGGTCCTCGCCTGGCGGGTACTTCTCACATATTTGAGACAGTTGTACGAACTGTGACAAGAATGTTTGATCTATTAGCTTAAAAACAAATTAGAGTCTTCAAGAGAAATAAATGAAGTATAGATGGTAGGAATACATTTCTCTTATCTTAGAGAGACCAGGAATTTTTGCCCCCAGGCTTTATTTGCATTTAATTATCGCAGTTTGGATTTCCTCTACTGCATGCATGGAGGTTTAGTCTGTCTCATTCCATCCTCTGTTCTGAAATAACATTAGTACCTGTTAATGATTATCATTGTCAATTATGTATTCTGGCTACATGCACATTATAAGAAATATCAGTTTGTTTTAATAAATCTTCAAAAGGCAGCCTAAACCTGTGCCTTATCTCCTTTCTGCTTTGTAATTTATTTATTTTTATGCTTTTGATATATGAAAGACACTGCACACTCCCAGGGACAGACTGAATGGGTACATACTCAGCTCTTGAATACTGAGATGACAGACAGAAAAGGTTTTATTTAACATAGCTTTCCAAATGAACTGAAAGGGTCACGTATCTCAAAGATGCACAGAGACAGAAGTGAGAAATACAGGTCTAGAAACCCAAAGACTGCTATATGCACAAAAGAGAGAAACTTAAGTGTGCAGTGAACCCAGAGGTGGTTTAGTGTGGCACATACTAAGTTGCAGAGTGGCTGATGCTCACCATGTAACAATTATTTTTTTCTAATTTAAATATTTTTTGCTAGGATTATCATTTCACTGTAGCCCTGACCTGGAAAAAGACTACTCACCTCATTTCCCATTGGTGTGTAGGGAACAAGGATAGCCCCATATAAAAATTTCTTCACTACATTTTTAAGGAGAATTTAGGGTTTTGTGCAAACTTGATGTTTATGCCGTCTGCCCATGCAAATTTCCAGGATTATTTTCATCTGCTGGACCATCACTGAAATGTCCACTCTGAAAGGAACACTTTAACCAAGCATTCTTTATGTGGTCTTCAATTAATAAACAGGAATACGCCTTTCTGACCCTGTGGGTAATGAGTTTTCTGTTTGCCGCTACTGTATGTAACCTAAATGAATGGGGCATTTATGCACTGTCCTTTCATCTGGGATATCAAAGCACTTTATAAATATGGACCAATTGGTCTTATGTGCAACCACTGAACTGTGGCCTTCTCGGAGGTGGCATGCGGTTGACATTTTGGCTTGCAAAGCACATTTGAACATCAGAAACTATTGGTTTTCTCAGATGGGATAAGCTTGGAGGTGTGTAGGTGTGTAAGACTATCTGAATTCATCTCTACCACATACCTGCCCCACTGGGAAACAACACCACTACCTACATTTTAGGTAAATTATAGGCTTGGCTAAGACCATGACCAAAGCATCTTCTATCACTGGATCATGAATTTAATCCAGTCTAAGATGGTGGCTGTCAAACATTGTTACCATATGGCAAACTGGTAAATTGCCACAAGAAAATGAGCTTGGTGGTCTGAGATTATTTGGCATCAGCTATGATGGTGGTTTTCTGGTGTAGACACCTGTTGTTTTTCAGAAAAGAATGGACAGTGATTACACAAATGATCTTTCTAGAGGTGGGACCCCTAAGTCAGAGACATGAGGCTGTTTGTGTCGAGGAATTTCTTGTCCACTTTGTTTTCCTGAGCTGTCAGCTAGTTTGTATGGTGGTCTCCACCATTGTTGTGGCAAGTGCTTTCTCTTACCTTTACACAAAGGCCCTATCCCTCCCCTGCTTCTACTCAATTAAATGAAACAAAACATTTCATTGGGGAGTTTATATTGAAGGTATTAAGTTCAGACCACACAAGTAGTCTTTAACGTCTTTGATATGACTTGGAAAACCCTCCAGGAACAGAGGACTAGAAGAACCTTCTGGGTCATTGACTCCAACCTTCAGCTATTGCAGGCTTTTACTTCAGATAATCCTTTAGGAAATATGACTAATCTCCAAAAATGTAGACAATCACAGGAAACTTTGAAAGCCCTCTCTGTAAAAAAGGTGTCAAATCTGTTTTGCACTTCTCTAACACCTTTCTTCCATCCAAAACTTCTAATGAGTTTTGCAAATACAAAATTAAGAATTGCCATGCCAGTGGGAGGGAAGAATTATCCTTACTGTATTTGGGAGGGAGAATTTGGGAGACAGCAAAATTATGAAGCAAATAGCAATTCCCATTCAAACAAAGCTCAGTGGCTTGAGGACTCTAGTCACAATGGAGACCACAGAATCATAGACTCATAGATTGGTTTGGGTTGGAAGGGACTTCAATGATTACCCAGATCCACAAACCCTGTCATGGGCAGGGACACCTTCTGCTAGACTAAGTTGCTAAAAGCAACTTTGGGGATATTCAGGTCCATACAGGACAGCCAGGACCTAAAATCAGAGTTCTTCACTCTCATTTTACCTGCCTTTTAATGACTGAAGTGTTCAACAGATCAAGATTTTCAACCTGTCAGTCTCACTATTTCTTCCAGAAGAAATAGATGCTACATCCTCTCTCTCATGTGAAATAAAATTAGCATGATCATATATCACAGTTAAGTATACTCCAGGTGGCCAAGAGATTATGTTATAATGACAGAAGACTATCAGCACATCATGGGGAGTGTGTGTTATCTGCAGAAGATACAGCCTAACCATCAAAGAGAGATAAGCTTCCTGCATTTCCACATCATGAGAAAAATGTAACTTAATTCATCCTCGAACCCATGAAAGCACACGGATCCTGGGAAATTTACTGTGCTGTATGTCAGGGAAACATTTTGCTTACAAGTCTAAGCCAAATTCTACTGTCAGTCCCATTAACTCTTGACTGAATTTGACCTCTCTGATTTGCTACCACATTTTTTAAACTTAGAAGTGTAATTGATGTCAGAGTACAGACATATCTAGTCTAAATCTACCCTCTTCCAGTTTATAGCTATTACATCTTGTTCTATTGTTACAAACCCTTGTAACCAGTCCCTCTCCAGCTTTCCTATAAGCCCCTTCAGGCTGCTGTAAGGTGTCCCCGGAGCCTTCTCTTCTCCAGGCTGAATAACTCCTACTCTCTCTGCCTGTCCTCATAGGGGAGGTGCTCCAGTGCTCTGATCATCTTCATGGCCTTCCTCTGGACTCATTCCAACAGCACCATGTCCTTCTTATATTGGGAGCCCCAGAACTGGAGGCAGTACTCCAGATGAGGTCTCAAAAGAGCAGAGCAGAGGGGCAGAATCACCTCATCACGGTTGTCTTTCTGGGCTGCAAGGGCACACTTAGAGCTCATGTTGAGCTTCTGGTCCACCAACAGCCCCAAGTCCTCCTCTTCCAGTCTGCTATCCATCCATTCACAGAATCACAGAATTGTAGGAGTTGGAAGAGACCTCAAGAGATCATCGAGCCCAGCCCCCAACCTTGTAGATGCTCTGACCCATGCCCAAGACCTTGTACTAGGGCTTGTTGAACTTCATGTGGCTTGCACAGGCCTTTGTGTCAAGCCTGTCAAGGTCCATGACAGTTCACATCTCACCCTTAGCTCTAGCTGCTGTGCAGGGAATACTCCAAAAGCCTGAGAAAGGGAGCATCTGCCATGGCATGGTTACATATATTTAAATCACTTCAATCAGTTTCCTCTTGCGATTTTTCCTTGCTGTTTTTTTTCTGTCACATGTTCACTTTTCTTCTTTCATCAGAGCTATTCCAGTCACAGACAGGCATGGAGTTTAAATTAGTTTTCCATAACATCAAGTATAGGGGTGCTTGAACTGGGGATGTATACTTATTTGAGGAGGTCCTAAAAATGGGGGCCTATATTCTGGAAAGCTCAACTTCAGGCAGCTTTTTCACAAGTGTGGCTTCCAAAATCCCTTGGTCTCACAGCAATGCATTTAAACACTTTACTGACTCTGGGCTTTGGAGAGCAGGGATAAATACCAAATTTGGGGTTGTGTCTCAACCCAAATTTTGAACATCCTGCAGACTGCAGAGCCTGGATTTCATTATAAATGACAAAATTCAGGATAATGACAATGTTGGTGCGTGCGTCTCGGCTGACTCACAGCACTGCTCCACATTTGGATGTTTGATTCAAGCCCCATCTCTAATTATAATGTCAGAGGGACTGGCCAAGTGCTGTACCTCTGTCTGACATTGTAAACAGTGTGCCGGACAGTGTATTCCGTTCCAAACCTCTGCTGCTACTACATTGAAAGCATTAGCTGTAGTGTGAGCTATGCAGAGGCGATTGGGACTTCTTGTAACCATTTCCAAAAGAGTATCCACTTTCACAATGCCCAGAGAGTCAGAGAGGCAATGTTGTCTCAAAATGGGCTCCCCCATCTCTGTGGCAATATAATCCACATCTATAGAACAGATGGATAGATGGATGCAGGGGAAGGGTTGTGTTTTGTTTTGGGTTTGGTTTTTATTTTTTTACTTGGAAGACTTTATCCTTTACCCTTCTAAGCCAGGATCCTATGTGAATTTACTGACTGAGTCACTTATGTGCTTCTGCAGCTGCACCTCCACTCTTCCACACTGCCGCTTCATCAGCCTGTCTCTCCTCACATTCCTGGTGACATATGGGGTCCTTCTGACCTTGATGTCCTAATAGTCCTGGGCTAGCACAGGCTACCCAGCTGTCTGCATTTCTGACTCACAGTCCTTTTTAAAAACAAAATGTCATCTTTTTAAAGCTCAGTTTCTTTCCATCAAGTTAATCAAGCAGCCTTCCTTTTACAAGGCAGCTGACCCTTTGGTCTTTCTTCCTCTTGAGGTGGTGGAGGTTCCCGATGCAGACAGAATCCCCCTCCCTCTCCTTTTTAAGGCAGTTCTGTACGTAAAGTGAGCAGCTCACGCAGGAAAGAGAAAAACTTGCCACAGAGAGAAGGCTTCCCCAACAGGGTGCATGTGTTATACTCTTAGAAAACTTTCTCTTCCATTAAATCATCTCCTTCTCTGGAGACATTCAAACCCACCTGGATGAGTTCCTGCGTGATTTAGTGTGGGTGATCCTGCTCTGGCAGGGGGTTAGACTAGATGATCTTTCAAGGTCCCTTCCCACTCCTAATGTTCTGTGATTCTGTGACTCTGTGATTAAAATATGTTATTGGAGATATCCACGTATTTCTATTAGAATTGTGTCTGAGCCATGAGGCTGGATGCAAACTTGGTGAAACCATGAGGCTGCTTAAAGGTGGGAGTAAGATCTCAATGGGCTTGAGCTGCTCTCCTGTTTGCACAGTATAACAGAAAAAGCATCACTACGCTGTTGGGAAAGCTGCTGACACAACTAAGAGACCGGGTGGTAAAGGCTTGTCATCAAAACCAACAAACCTGAAGGGAAACAGTGGTGTGAATGATTGTGACCCCCCTGTTCAGCCATGCAGAGAAAACTCTCTCTTCTCAATAATCACCAGGTTTTATGAAAGAGAAAAAAAAAAAGAATGCAGATGAAGCACAGAGCAAAATATCTCTGCAGTCCTCTTAATGGGGGAAAAAGAAAGTGTCCTTTGGACTGAGTCTGTGTACATCTTTGCTGTGTACCAAGCTGCAGACAGTGGCCTCTCATTTCATTAATTGACAAACACCATGCCCTAAACATTTCCAGGCACAGTCATTTTCTTTTCTCAGGTTTACTCAGTGGTTCTTACTGAGGTTTATATTTTTCCACGCATGTGCTGAGAATAAACTTACCTCTATGATATTATCTCTTGTGCTAGGAGAAGTCTAAATAATGTAATTCATAAGCAACTTCATTTTCTGGGTTGTTGTCTTTTTGCAAGTATCCCAGCTTTGGCTATTTACTCCTCTCTTTGCAACAAACCGTCCTATTTCTCAAGTACCGCAGGACTTTCTGAGCTGCAGCATTTCATTCCTCTTGTCTCTCTCTTTTAGGGGCTGATGTGTCTTAAAGAAATTTTTCTCATTTAAAAATAATTTTGCTGTGGTTTTACAGTCAGCATGGTTCCCCCCCCAAACCCCCCAAAAAATAATAAATCCCTGCAGGCCTATTTCTTCTTCTCCCATGAGCATGCTGGTGTCATGACTCTGATGCCAATGGAATTATTATTCCTGCTTTACACCAGTGTATTTGAGAACAAGGTCTCAGGATGGGACATACTCAACACCTTCACAAAATCATGTTGAGGGCTGGGCCAGGGGGTATCTCCATCTATCAAAGGGGGTCTCAAAGTGCCCTTTCATCTTCAATTTCTCAAACAGAGGAATATAAACATCCACCAGCAAGACGCAACAACCCCCAGGGTGAAAGCTAGCAACATGTTTAAGATGTAGAACAAGGCAAAAGCAGCACAACGCGTCCCTTTAGGAATGTAAGCAAGGACTAGAATGTCCAGCTGAAATTAGCATTATTATTTGCCTCGTGGAAATGCTTGGGAAGCCCAGCCAAATTCAGGGCTCCAGTCTACTAGAGCAGCCACAGTGAGGGCAGTCTCTGTTCCCCAGTGCTTGAGGTCCCAGCGACAAATAGCAATCAGACCACGGGCCAGCAAGAAGTTGAGCCAGGCAGAACTAAAATATCCCTGTTGGAGTGCGGTCCCATGAGGCCAGTGTTATGTCTTACCAGAAACAAAGAGAAGAGCACATTTCCACTCTCAAAGACTTCTCTGTCCCATTAAGGAAAACTCCAGACTACAATTAGAAAAAAAACAAGAAAAAGAGACACAGCCACAGCCTGCCAGTTTGCATCCAAAATGCAGTCTAAAAAAAAAAAAGAAAGAGAGGGCATGATGCTCCCAGGAGAAGGCTGCTAGCACCCTCTTGGGTTGGCAGCTCCAGCTGCCTCTCTCAGGAGGGTGGGAATGTGACCCTGGAGAGAGACCATCCCTCCCCCAAACCCAGAGCCTCTGGGTAAATATTGACTTGGAGCAAGGAGTGGCTGAATCACTCTTTCCTGCCCTGACAAGGTGTCTCCCTCCACCCAATGAGCATCCCAGCCCACCCTGCACAGCCCAAAATATCAGACGGGAATTGGTACCTGTGTTGATCAAAGGACACCGACTCAGACGGAGACACAAAGAGTACCTCTGTTTGTGCAGAGCTGACGTGTTTGTTTGCTCGCTGAGTGGGTGAATGTCTGCTCCAGTTAGTTATTCAGGAGGACAGGGAAGAGTGGGTAGGTGGAGGAACAAGGGTCTAGGGAGCTCCTAGTGCTGTTCCTCTATCCTTGTCATGTGCATCATGCACAAAATTCTCTGACTGTTGGTAGACAGCTGGTAAAGGTGTTGTGGCACACACAGTTAATGGTAAAGCTGGGTTAATGAAGTCTCTGCCCCAAGATCTGACACAGCAACAGTGAGTTTGTATGAAGGGGTAGAAAAAAGTCCAACTGTCCCAGTTGTCCAACTGTTGTCATAGTTGGATTTAATTGTATGGTGAACTGATCTGGATCATACCCTTAGATCAATTCAGATCATAATCTAAAGGTATTAAAGTTAAGCACAGAGATGACCCGGGAGCCAAGTAACTGTGAGTGGGTATCATGTACATTTGGGTGGCTACTGGCTAGTATAATTGAGCTGTATGTAGGAGAAGGATGAGTTTAATGTTGCAAGCACAGGTCTGGGTTTCATTTCAAGTCTGCTACAGATTTCCTAACTCAGTGACCATGCCAGCCTGTTCCTCCTTCATTGAGCTGTCACAAGGCTCAAGGTTTGAAGATTTCAAAACTGGTTGAAGATCTCCAAGAAAAAGGGCTGTGTAAGAAAAAGCATATGCTATGGATCTTTTTATACATATATGCTACATTACCAAAAGCACTGTATTTATATATTTCAAAACTGGGCACTGGGTTACATTTTCATTCCCTAGTACAAAGGCAAATACATTCCAAACAAAGCAATGTTGTTTCAACAAAGCAAGGGTTGAAACCTCTCCAGGGCTTCATTCTGTCTCATTTAGATCGGGCATAAGATCTTAAAGCAGAGTTTAGTGGTCGGCCGATCATGTTCCTCTGGGAAATGACAGAGTGGTAATTCAAAAAGGGTAGTGAAGTACAGCATTGTCTTGGTCTGCAGGACTGTTCTTCAATAAAACCAGCAGCTCACCCAGCTTACAGGAGAACATTTTGTTCCAAAGGAGCTGTGGCTCTTCATTAAAGAGAAGAATTCACCTCCGGCAAGTCTTGGGTGTAAAATGAAAATGTTATTGGAGACAAAATGTCTTTGTGAAGACAGTATTTCCATGATGTCTGCCATGATTGCCTGGGCATATCTAGCAGTTGAAATGAAAGATAGGACAAAAGGTACAGTTTCAGAGCACCGACTGTGCAGTGGTTAAGAACTTCTTTCAGGTTTGGGAGGTGGTTTTAGTTCAGGCCAGGAGCCCCAAGCAGGGAATAAGCAGCCTGGGTCCCATTCAGCCATAGGCTGTCACTCACACACTTTTCAGTGAGGACCCAGATTTGATCACAAGTGAATTGAAGCTTTTGGGACTTTCCCAGAAGTCTTTCCTTGGAGTAAACAAGTCCCCCCACATCTAACAGAAGAGATGGGGTCTCCTCCCCTCTTACTCTCCTGACACTGTCAGTAAAGGTCACAAACAGCAAAGATGCAGCAGGGTCATTCAGAAAAACAATTCATGTCCAGACTGGCGTAACTCAGGGGTTCAGATATGACTGTCTTCCACACAGATTAACTCTGTAGGAAAGATAAAGACTATGCGGCTCCTCATTATATGAGGACAAGAAAAAACACCTCAGGCTGTGCAGTTTCAAGGGATTTTTGTTACAAGATTATTTTCCTAAAACCTGCACCATCCTTCTGGGGATAAAACATGCTGAGAAATATATGAAAATTTAACGAATTCCATGAGTTAGTTCCTACTTTTCTTGCATGCTTAAATCAAGATCATTCCCTTGTCATCGTCAGATCACCTAGGGACTCTTTACCGTACAGTCAGAATGTCCACTTTTAGCTTGACAAGCATGTTTTGGCCTGCAGATTGTTAGGCAGCGCAACAGCCAAGTTAGTCTTGACACACTCTTCTGCTTTGACTAATCATGGTCTTCTACTCAATCTTTCCTTCCTTCACCCAAACATTGTTCACCAAGGAGGAGCAAAAGTCTTTGCCTCTGCTCAAGATCAGCCAAGACACTTCATGCATTCCTTTTCATGATCACTTCCAACTAAGTACTACATTTCCAGAGCCTGAAAAATAAGATAAGGACCATTGGTGGTCCACTGGACCATTGGTCTGCTATGGTATACAATTCTTATGTAGACTCTAAGGCTTAACAGAAGCCTTGTGCTGGAGTAGTAGGTGCATGCTCAGGAAAAGATATAATGTTCCAGTGGGGAGCACTAGTGTGACAAACCTTTGAGTGGGATAATTCCATCTAAAGCATAACATGGCAGGGGTAACCTAATCTGGATGCAGTTCTTTTCATTAATCATCCCAAGAGCCATGTGGTGTAGGCAACAGAGATCTGTCTGCTGCTGGCGGCACAATGTCCTTGCTGGACTTTCTGTAGAAACCTGAAATCTCATTGAGTCATGTGTACTAAATTTCCAGACTTGACTCACTGGCTACTAAAACCATAAAAGTTCATGGTGTCTTGTATTTTTCATGGAAAAAAAGAGCAAGTTAATGTAACTATATTTGGTTAATTAACTTTTGAATCTGTTTTGAAATGTCTAGAGCCTATATGTAAAGAAATTGAACTAATCTCAAACCAGCAAAAAAAACCCCAAAACAAATGTCTGGAACTTCAGGATTTGTTTCTATAATGTTCCTGGTCACCTCTGCCTTTGAGCTAAAGATTTAAGTTACACATCCTATGTCTTCTCTTTCATGTCTCTCAGTACCTGCTGAATTTCATATAATAATGAGCTTATTCTAGGGCATGTGGGGCAGGAAGCACTATCAACAAAAGTGCAAAGAAAAGATACACAGGTGGTTTCAGAGAAAATGCTATCTGTCTGATTGGTATCAAAAATCTGCTGTGTCAATGGAAAAACTTCCTTACACAACACAAAATTAACCTGAGAAACCCATTGTTATATTTGATATGTATGTTTCAGGTCAAATATCTGTATTTGAGATCTAAACCTTGCAAAGAAACACGAAAGGAAAAGGAAAGACGAAAAAGGAAAGGAGAAAAAAGAAAATGTAAAAGGAAAAATAAAAAGGGAAAAGAAAGGAAAGGAAAGGAAAGGAAAGGAAAGGAAAGGAAAGGAAAGGAAAGGAAAGGAAAGGAAAGGAAAGGAAAGGAAAGGAAAGGAAAGGAAAGGAAAGGAAAGGAAAGGAAAGGAAAGGAAAGGAAAGGAAAGGAAAGGAAAGGAAAGGAAAGGAAAGGAAAGGAAAGGAAAGGAAAGGAAAGGAAAGGAAAGGAAAGGAAAGGAAAGGAAAGGAAAGGAAAGGAAAGGAAAGGAAAGGAAAGGAAAGGAAAGATAAAAATAATTTTTAAAATGCCTGGGATGTTTACAAGGCTAATAAGAACATAATAAGGACATTTTAGAAACACAATAGTTCTCATTAAGGAAAGAAAACAAGACTCTCAGAAGAATTAAATGTGTTGGAAAGGCAGTCTGCTTCAGGACAGGGAACACTTTTTTGTGTAGCTAATGGCTAGATTCAAAGATGCAATTAAGCCTCAGCTCTACTTTCAGTTGTAGACCATGCAGATTCGTTCTGCTTTGAACTTGATCTAAAATCAAATTTGTTGGTCTGTGTTGTATAAAAGGTGATCATAGACAGTGGAAACATCTGTCCTTGGCCAAAATCCTGATTCATTAACGGGATGCCGAGAAAATTTCCTTCAGTAGATGATGGCATAGCTGTTACTGAAGACTCTTTGATAGCTTCCTCTGAGGCAGCATTTACTGAGTATTGACAGAGGGAAAACACAAGGCAAAAATGAGCAAAATGGTTGATAAAGCTTTCTTCTCCTTACTGTTTCTTTTCGGTTATCTGGAAGTTGCTGTCAGTCTTATTTTAGTTTCAGAAGGTTTAAATGCTCTCTCCAGCCACTTCTCCATCCTCTCATTAAGTTTATGGGAAGGTGAACACATTGCATGGCAAAGATGTCCTTGCATGTCTATGGGGAAGGCTGGGCTGGTAGTCTCCTTAAACACAACAAATGTCTGAGCTATGCTTTGTTTCTGTGCTGCAAAGGGGAAGGAAAAAAACAAAAAAAAAAAGGCTTCCCCAATTTAAGAAGATGCGTTAATAAAGGGGTAAGGTAAAGGAACTGTCAGAGGGCTGCATTGGCAATGTCAGTTGATGGGGAAGATGAAAGCAGCCTTTGCTCCTGGCTGCACTGTGGACTTCTGTCAAGGCATTTCATTTTTCATATGCTTCAGTCTGGCCCCCATAAAGTGCAGCCAGTGTGAGACTCGTCTGTGCAGTGCTTTGAGCACAGTGGGAAAAATGTGTTAGGCAACGAATATTGTCATGAGGAATTGCCTGCTGCCCAACAATATTACCTCTCCAACATGCCTACCTCCTCTTTTCCTGTTCCGTCTCCACGCTGAGATGTCAGGGTATCCTCAGGGACTCTTGTGAAAATAACAGGAGCTGCTGAGCACTTCAAAAAGCCTGGCTTTGTCCCATAGGTGTCAAAGAAGGACCTCAGGTTCTTGGAAAATCTGGTCCCAAATGAATGTAAAAAAGCACATTTTGTCAGGAAGTGAATAAAATCTCACTGAAATTAAGCCAGGGACAAAGATGAAAAAGCAGATGGCCCATGACAAACTGTGAGAACAAATTTGTTCGCATGACATGGGAATAAGTATGTATTCATAACAGACTATTACTCAAGAAATTTTGAAAGAGCACAACTCCACAGGAGTCATAATGTGATTAGTCACATAAAGCTCAGTCCAGCAAGGCCTGGTGTATTGTACCTGAAAGAAGAGAAACAGACCCCGTAACAATTTAAAAGATTTCCAAATAGATGTAGTTTTATGAAGTCAGAAAATCTCATAAGCGAATTAAAATCTGTAGAGTAGCTCGTGGGTTGCTATTAGATTGCTTAAAAAGCAAGAGAGAGAGGAAGGAACCTCACTGAAGTGACTCAACCAGGAGGTTTTTAATTTGACAGCACAGAGACAGAGCTGGGGTATTTTTTGTGAAATGTCCTGGACTCTCGGACAGACTTTGCCACGTGTCCTATTACAGCATAGTTCTGGTAATCTACAGTTATTTCCAAAATTCCTTTCTTTTTCCTCTCTCCAAACCCCCACCCCCTGGTTTTATTGTGGGAAGGACAGGTGAGGTTGAATTTGAAAACTAGAGGAACAGGGCTGATTTTCAAAACTGTGATCCATCGCTGTGTTTTTTAAAAAAAGATTTTTTTACAACACCCCTGACCTATTTAATCACATTAAATCATTTCTGTCATTAAATTAAGATTGCAGTGCCTTGGTATATATGATACTTTGAGATATTTCCATGTATCTAGAGAGGAGTGGACTCCTAGGGCATAAATGTGATTTTCTTTCTCTAAAAAAATTATCAACAAGAAGCTTGCCTAATGCTTTTATGAATTTTCAATGCATTTCCAAGCTGCTCACCCCAAAACACGAGTGTTCAGAGCTAGTTTCGATTTTGAAAAAGACAAGATGCTAGGCACAATATCTAGAACCAAATTCAGTTTCTGCAACGACACAAACGTGAACACTGATCCTGGTGTGTTCACGTTCAGTCCGAGTCTAATGTAGCAGTCTCTTTGCCCAACGCTGTAATTTAATCCCTTCTAAACTTGATTTACAACTCAAAGCCCTTCTAAGCGTGACTGCAGACCAGCAGTGGGTAGCAATGCCACTCTATCTGAATCAAACCTCAGCGTCACTGGAGGGGTGGCTTCAGATTCAGATCCCAAAGATGGGCTTTTTCCGTGCAAAAGCAGTACCGCCTTTGCTTGCGACTTTCATTTACCACAAGCTGTTAGGACTTCAGTTTCACTTCTTACCAGAAAGAGGAGGCAGGCATATATTTAGACTTTCTTGGGAAGCAGCTGCAAAACGAAGCAGGAGTGCGAGCACGCACTCAGTCTCGCAGGGCACACACACGCACACCCTGCCAGCTTCAGAGCAGCTCCACCAACCTGAGCAGAAAGGCCAGTGCACAAAAGCCTCCTGCAGACTACCGTGTCATTGAAGGGACTGCATTACTCATTTCACCATCTTAATGATGTTACCACTGAAATAGGTGGCTTGTTCGGTGCTGACTCACTTGAAAGATTATCACCTTCTGAACCACCAGCTCATTTCTTGAAGCTCTCTAGGGGCCTAAATCTCTACTCTCTTGCACCTTAAACCTCATTTCCACGGTTTTGTGTCTTCCGCAGGAACACAGAAGCAGCATCACATGTCTACTATTCTGATGTAAATTACTTGCTATAGCTATATGTAAAGTGAGGAACCAGATCACCCAATGTCAGATGTTTAGAAGTTAAGCAGTCCATCTAAGATAGTTGACTTAGTCGTACAAGAAGATCTGGAAAGGGATGGACACTCCAGAGTAGGATCCTCTCACCCTTTTTAAGAACCTGATAGCTTGGGATGGCTTGTCACCAGATGTTCTTTCTCAGATGGAGCAGGGACGACTGCCTTGGACTAGATGCCAGCTAAATGGCTGATGTTAGATGAGCTGAATCCCATGCAGTGCGCTATCCAGTAGAAAGTCATGCCCCTGCTTTTCCCTCAAGGTTTCTCCCTCACAGACCTTTCCCTGGTTAGCTGACGAAAGACTAAGAAATCGGAGTTTGCAGCAACTTGGCTGCAAGGCAGATAAAATCAGTGGTCAAACAAAAGCAGCTAAGATAGCCAAAACTGCCTGAAAAGTTAAATGCACGCTCTTCTCATACAGATGAATGCATTTTAAATAGCTTTATTTTCCCCATTCTCATATTCCCTATTAATCTTTTGGTAACATCCATCATCCTGGGAAGGACAAGTACCAGGAAATCCTCTCCTGGAGGTGCTCCTCTGCTCGTTCTCTCTCATCACTGTATTATCTGGCCTGTTTACAGTCCTCTGAGTTTTTACCACCCCAAGGTCCCCTCAGAGGTGGCAATGCAGAAGCATTCCCTTTGTGTTACTTGGAAATAAGTGACACAAAGATGTGCAACTGCTATCTGTTTGGGAGGTCTGTAGGAGACAAGGGAATGTCAGGCAGCCGCTGTTCCTCTGCTGGGCACCTATCTTGTTTTTATGCCCCTGGTATGGGTTTTCTCTTTTGAAACGTAGGCATCTTCAGTGCATGGTATCCACAGCTGAGGCAGTTATCCTAAATTATTTCCAACTAAGACATGGGGACAAATGTTTCTCATTCTAACAATAAAGAGGTAATGGACATACTTAGCCTACTGTCTGTGAAGATAGGCTAAGGAATTCAAAAAGATGTAGACATCTGCACTGTAGCCTGTTAAAGCTAAAGGTAACCTGAATTCCAACTCAGCAAACAAGTCCTCCTGAAAGGTGAGGCCAAGTTCTCTGTGCACACTGCAGAAAGAAGTGACTCGCTGGCAGTGAAGAGGGATAAAGCCTAAGTGTCTACTATACCTTCCCTTTTGGGGCTCTCCCTCAATAGTCTGCATAGAAAATGCCGGTGCTTCAGTGGAATGTCTTCACTAGACATTTACAGTTCAGTTGTTTAAATGAAGTGGACCCCAACTCAGGTTTTCTGAGTCTTGAATTAATTTCCCTAAATGTCAAAATAAATTTTCTTCTAAGTTAGAAGCCTGCCTTGAACAGTCAGTCTTTGCACATGGGAGAACACTATAGCACCTACCCATCAGCCTTGAGAAGACTAAGGGGGGACCTAATTAAAGTTTATAATTATCTTAAGCAGGGGATGCAGGGGGAATCAGCCAACCCCTTTTCAGTGGTCTGTGGAGACAGGACAAGGGGCAATGGCTGCAAGTTGGAGCACAGGGAGTTCCGCACCAACATGCGGAAGAACTTTTTCACAGTGAGGGTGACAGAGCCCTGGGACAGGCTGCCCAGGGAGGTGGTGGAGTCTCCATCTCTGGAGATATTCAAGACCCGTCTGGACGCCTATCTGAGTGATATGTCCTAGGGAGCTGCTTTGGCAGGGGGGTTGGACCCGATGATCTCTTGAGGTCCCTTCCAACCCCTACAATTCTATGATTCTACGATTCTATGATCTTCTGGATGTACTGGAGGATGCTGAATGACCATGCACAGGTGGGTTGATATGTTCAGGGAAGGTCATTGTACTTGTCTGGGCACTTTGTCTTCAACATCTCTCTTCTCTGCAGGCATCCATCCAGCCCCACTTAGCTGCAGCTCTGTCTAGATGCAGATTTAGTATCCCCGGGAATGAGTGTGAACGTGGATGCTCTACTTATGAAATTTTTCTTTCTGCTAGGTCTGTACAAAAAAGTGGGAAAAGCAAGCACCTGAGTTGTGATGAGTTGCAACATTCAGATAAACCAAACAAAATTGGAAAGGAAGGAAATGAATGGAATCATTCTGTCGTATATGATAAGCTACTGTCGTAGCTTGCTCCATCACTCATTGTGCTTAGGACTGGGCTTTATCAGACATGCCCTAGCAATTTTTTGCATGGAGAAAAAAAGTAGTGACACTAGTTGGCACTGCTTTGAGGAGGGCTTGTGACTAGACAGTCTCCCATAGGTCCCTTCCGACCTCAGCGATGCTGTGATTCTGCAGTTTTCATCATCAGTTTGGGTCTTTGGATATTGAGCAGCTGGGCCAGACCCCATCCAGACAAGCAGTCGCTCTGGGAGTGCAGACTGCACTGTGTCAGCTGCACACAGCCCCGGCTGTTGATCTGAGCGGTGCAACAGCTTCCACATGTCCTGGATACGCCGGGCTCCCCGCACGGGTGCTCAGACGCCCATGTGGAATTTCTTAGATGGAAGGATCGGAGCCTGATCAAGCTGAGCAAGATGTGTTTTAAAGGCTGCATGTCACAAATAAATCTTGAGGGGGGATTAAGGGGATGACAAAGCTGTGGCTTCTGATAGGGAAGCCACGCTGTTTGGAAAGATTGCAGCTAAAAGAAGAGCCTTTGGTGACCAGATTTTTGTCTCTATTTTTGTCTATGGTAGTTCCCACTCCTTGTAATTTAACCCCAATTATTCTCTAACCACTTAAGAATAATCTGTGACAGTTATTTGTCACAGCACTAATGCAGACTACCTCAGGGCTTGTTGAGCTTCCTCCACTCTCCAATGTGTGGCAAAACATTACACTTAATTTGGTTTGTTTGGCCAGTGTGGACAGGGATTAGCCACGCTATATATGGACCATAAACACTGTTCTGGTTAACACCACGGTTGAGCCAAACCTGAACCTTTCATCTCACTCTTTGCAAACTTTGGTGGTTTGGATGAAAATGGAACCTGGACTTAAACCATGCTTTATTTTTGGTTTTGTTTTGAGAAACCAAAACCCAATCAGTAACACTTTGGAAACCCAACAGCCAGCATCCTCATCCCATCTCTGGTGAAGAGGGATCGAGTGCCTCCGTAGGCAGGGACTTCGTGTTGGGAAAAAAGCCAATACACAAAGGAAGGAAACTACTTCAAGGAACTTGCAGTAACTTTCCATAAAAATCTCAGGGACATAAGGGCATGCTGAATTTTGTGTCATAATCCCCTCCAACAAACATGTGTGTTTGGTTACGGAAAACATGGTGGTCCCATGTGGAACAAAGATGGACTTTTGTAGGCTGCATGTCCAATTGGTTTGGAAATGACAGGGAAAAGCCTTCGTTTGCTTTTGACTCACAGTTTCAGTTTGCTAGCTGGAATACCAACCCAGCCAGTAATGAAAATGGATTTCTCACATCAGATTTTTTAGATGCCAGAAATAATAATAGTATGGTGTTAACACCTCAATACTTGGCTTTCTCTAGGTTGTCTTAACCTAGATAAATCTATTAATTTTTGTCTTTGTATCCACAGCAGTGTCTTAAAATTTGCACTTAATTGTAGCAGAAGTAGTTTTAAAATCCATCTGTCTTACACTGACCATTCCTGTCACATCTCACCACCTTCTGTGTAATGCATTCCCAGTGCTAAAAGAAGGATTGGTGGCATGGTATAGTAATTCCAGTTACATAGATCTTTGAGGCTGTTGAAAGGCTAACATTTCCTGTTACATTTCTGACTTTCAGAATTGTTGTAAAAATAGGATCATCCTTACCATACAGTATTTACCAACCAAGCACAGTGGGTAGAGCACCTTAGACCATAGCATGGCTCTCTGAGTCTTTACATAATCCCCAAAGGCTGCTGTATCATCCTACACTAAATATATGTTGAACTCAGACCAAGCAAGAACATTTCTAATGGCTTTAGTGGACATTGGATGAGGTCCACTGAGCTGCTTGCAAGGTGACAAGGTTTCAAGATGGGATGTACACTGTCAACAATTTCTTTCTCAGTTTCTTTGTCAATTTTCAGAGATGAAGCTGCTACATGTCCACAGACAAGGATCTAAGTTTAATTGTGTGACCTCTGTCATGCATCCACACAAAAAATAAAATTATTGAAGAGTTTAAACCACCAATGAGCTCTTAATGGTTCTGGTGTTGACATGCCTGTTCAAACCAGAATGCTGAAAACTGGGACCCTCTATGAAGCAGTAATAAACTTTGGCTCCTGCAGCAGCCATCCAGCCTCACATCTCCATGGGAGATCTGAGTCAGTTAGGACATTACCATCGTTCCATGACTGGCCAAGAAAACACAGTAGGTAATTCACTAACTAAGACATACCTATGAGACATCAACCAGAAAAATGTTAAGGCCTGTCCGTAGGCTTCATGAAGAATGAGAGTAGAAGGATAATTTGGATCTATCATGTTAAGTTGCATGTTTACCTACAGTAGGCTTTTGTTTTTGAGTATGTCTGTTCTTTTCTAATTGGCCTACAGAAAGTACTATTACCAGCTGATGAAATTCCCCCTTGATTCAAGAAGACCTTGTCCCTGTGAAGCAACAGTCCCTGTATGTAAGTACCCATGTGAATCAAGGCTCATGATGTGTCTTCTTTACAGACTCAGAACCTTGCACACCTGATGCTCCACCTGCTGCCACTTCACCACCAACCTCCGAAGAACCTGGACTTTTCACAGCTCCAGCATCACCCTCTTCTTCCTCTGACACTGGTACTGCATCATTTTCACCACCATTACCTGCCTGTGTTGCAGCATTACATCCCAAACCACCTCTTGTTCCACCATCAACATCAGCTTCTGCTGCCACTGTTCACCCCGGACTACCTACTCTTCCCATACCACCTGCATCTACTCCATCCCTCCACCCAGGGCTTTATTTGTCAGTAGTCCCACCCAGCAGTGCCACCCATCTTATCAACTGGCTGCCCTTCCTTGCTTCTGCAACGCTTACCACCATTCAGGGGAAGGAGGAAGAGGAGCCACCCATAAGAACAGGCTCCCTGGAAGGCATGAAGAGGTGCAGCAGCAGCACACCCCCACACCCCTCTCATGATGGAAATCCCCAGGCAACACCCATGGGAGACAGGGCTGCAGGAGCTGCTTCCTCACCACCAACTGCCCATGCTATACCCCCGAGCTCTGAGCAGGCATCAGCGAATGTGAGTGACATCCTAGCAGAGCTGCGGACGATGAACAGCCATCTCTCTGTCATCGCCCGAGCTCTAACTCAGCTGGCATCGTCACTGGCGCCGCAGCAGGATGCACGTGGCACCCCACCTCCATAGTGCTCTGCACTGGCTCACCCTGCTCATGAGGGCTGGTGTCAGCTGGGGTCAGCCCACGGTATGGGGTAGAGTGGAGGAAAGGGACCCTACCCTAACCTGCCTGCACCGTGTGCACCAGTCCACTGTGCTGTCTGACACCCATCACGTCTTTCAGTGGGGTTTTCTGTTTGCTTGTTTATTTCTTCCTTGTAAATGGCTGCATATATTAAAAAATTGTTTTGTGGTCTTGCTAATAAAATTGTTTATATTTCTTGCATTCCTTTCAGATGTGCCTGCTCCCCTCCTCTTGCCCGTTAACCACATGAACACTGGTAGGAACCGGTGAGGTCTCACACAGAGAATGTGGAGAATCTGGAGTGGTGAGAAGTTACCCATGGTAAAATGCTCAGGGAGGTGACAAAACTCCTCTGAGCAATGCAGGGACACACAGACAGGAAATAACACAATAAAACCCTGAAAAATTTTCCTCTTTCTCTCAGTCCCCGCTGCACTGCACGGCTCTGTTGAAGTTGGAGCCCGTCCCAGGGCACTAAATCTCAGGGGTAATTGTAATTACCAGTGCAGGTAAGGGCCACAATAAATTGTTCGAAATACAATGCAGGGTGGTTGTCTAAGCACTACTTGATCTGAACAGCTACTAAACAGCCTCATTAACCTCTTGTCCTCTGAGAGAGTGTGAACCAAAGGCAGCACAGTGCTTAACTGGAGTCTATCTGGTTTATTTGCCAGCGGTGCCTGGGGTTCTTCGAGGGCGTAAATTTACAGCAATTAGCCAGGCACATGCGGATACATCCCATTATTTCACCGTCTTTTTCCTATTGCCAAGTTGCAGTGGCTTGCCTAAAGGTGGCATTGAAGGTGTGAAACCTCCAACAATCCTCTTTGTGGATGGGGAAAGAGTTCTTGGGCACGAATCCAGGACTCTTCCCCTCTGAGATGGGTGACCTACACAGCAGCTAGTGCGGTACCCGGAGATGTTGCCTGGCCTGGCAGAGGCACCAGGGATGGGAGCCGAAGGTTGGGATGTGCTCTCTGGAAGAGCCCCAGGAAAGAGGGGTCACAGTTCTTGCAAAGCCATTTTGTTCGTCTCAACCACAGTCTGCCCATAGAGCAAATATCCATCAGTCAAAATGAGACATTTACCCAAAGGTGGGCTGAGCACAGGGCTGGCAGCAGCTCAGCCAGGCAACGTGGCTGTTTTGCCTTTCATCCCAGGGAATTAAAATGAGACAACTGCTAGTGGCAAACAAGAGAAAAGAAATGCCTCTGTGAAGTTCGCTATGATTTCGCCTTAATTTAGCCGTGCAGCCCTCAGATATCAGGATCTGAGGCCATCTCTAGGAAAAACCCAGACAAACAGACAGATCGCTAGATAAGATTAAAGAGGAAGTATTCTGTGTATTTGCAAATATTTCTGTTGCAGATGAGCCTAAGCCACAAAGACTGAATGAATATACAAACTTCCCCAAAGCTCAGGTGTATCTGAATTTGAGGTTTTGGTTACTGTATGTGTATTTCTATATAAACCTATCCATGTATTTGTGTCTGTGCCTGAAAGACAAAGCAACTGACCTGTTTGATCACGTTTGGTTTGTTGGTTGTTGGTTGTTGGTTTTTTTTTCTGGGGCTGATCAGATAGGTTTTTTTTTTTCCTCTGATATATTTAGCAAAAAAAAGTGAAAAGAAAGACATTTCATAGACGGTGTTCACTACCTTTTAGTTTTATGTGTTTCAATAAAAGAAGATGAAAGGACTGTCTTAAAAACTTTTTGGCTTTTGATTTTGCTATTGTAGTTTCTGTAGACTGAAAAAAGCA
The DNA here is from genome assembly GCF_964237585.1 of Gallinula chloropus. Classification (NCBI taxonomy): domain Eukaryota; kingdom Metazoa; phylum Chordata; class Aves; order Gruiformes; family Rallidae; genus Gallinula; species Gallinula chloropus. Next base: position 117,134,967 of record NC_140087.1, on the reverse strand, counting down.
AGACTAAAGAAAAATTAATCACTTTTCTCCTTTTTGTTAGGAAATACAGGACAGGAAAGAGAGGGGAGAGGTCTATGGTTTGAAAAAGGAAAAAGGAGTATTTTTTAATTTTTACCCATCTTTTTCTCTTTCAATTTAACATGGCAGTAAATAAATAACGTATTCTTCCACTCATGGTAGTTTTACTTGATTTATCCTGTTGTTTTTGTATAATAACTTTTCATGACCTAACATTGACAAAAATCTCAGCAGAGTTAAGCAAGACACACAGCCATATTCCTCTAGACAGATAACTCCAGAAAATCCTACTGTGCAGCTGCTGATGCTTTATCAACCAAGGTTAGAGCTCGTTTCATTTAGGTGTCCAAGGGATTTAACAACAGTTTACATGGAATGCAGAGACAGAAAAAGCCTGAAAAAGTTGCCTATAGCCTTAGATATTCAGCTGCGAAGGCAGTGCTCTTCTTTCTCACTGATGCCACGAATATGATCCAACTGGCAGGGAGGGAAAAGCACTATTCCTGAGCCTATTCCCAAAGAAACTAGATTTCTGTGGTCCCACGGCCAAGGATATTAGATGCTAAACACCCTTGCAGTCTAGACTCCAAGCTGTCTGGTCCTGCAGCATCCTGACAACAAAGCCGGATCAGAGCTTGTAGCCAGAACTAGCAACTTTCAGATTGACTTGGTAACTGCTGCTGGCTCTCACATGGGGTGCAGCAACCAGCTCCAGAGCTGACAACAGAAAGAGGCTGTCTGTGGGTAGGGTCCTGCTGAAGCAAACGTGTCAGTCCTGACCTACCTGAGCCAGCCTGAGCCCAGCCAAGGATCTGCAAACACTCCAGCCACAGGGCCCATCCACTTCTGCAAATCCTCACACGGAGACTGTGCACAGCCCGTGCCGAGCTCTGATGGCAGCACCTGAGCCAGCTGCTAAAATACCAGCTCAGATATGTCTGGGCAGCCCCACCATGGCACGAAAGGACTTCACTTCTGCACAGAGAGGGGTCCTGCCCACAGGTGCCTTATTCAGTAAAGTGCATTATTCTCTACTCGCCTCATTCAATAGACTCATGTCCCTTGGGAATTGTTTACTTGTTAGACTTATTTGAACCACTTAAATCCTGTAAGAAACAAGTGGTTGCTCCGACTGCATCACTTCAATGGCAAGAAGGCTGTCTCTGTCTCAGGTTTTTTTTGCTCTCCTTGGCTTTCTTCTGTGACCAGTCCAAATTTGGCTTGATGCTGCCAGCCCTGCTGCCCCTTCCCCATCACTTGGCAGTGTTACTCATACTGCTGAGCCACTGCTGCACACATGGTACTACATGGGTTGAGAGCTGGAGTACAGCTCACAAATAAAAGCCTCCTAAAAGTTCTGAAGGCATCAGCAAAGCAGCTGAAGAAGGACAGAGACCCCAGTGTAGCCGGCACCATCCCTGCACCATGCTCCTGCAGTGTCCCAGAACCTACAGGGATGGCATGTCCAGCCTCCTCTGATGCAACAGAGCCTCATAGCTCATGGCAATCAATTCAAGAGACTTTCCTCTCTTAAATTATTCCTTTTGATCCATCTCAAAGAGTGAGGTGCAGAAAGCTATAATGTCTTAGTGTTTGTTCAAAGTCCTGTGTAGAAATAACCTCATGGGCTCATACGGTAGTTACTGGGAAATCATTAAAATTCCCCTGCTGGCCTTCTCTCCCTTGGGACATCTTTGGTCCCCCCTTCTTCCTCCTCTTCTACTACCTTGTTACTTTTAAAGGCAGCAAATTATAGGGCAAGAATCATTTTATAATTGACAGATGTTTCTTTCGATTTCAACTAAAGAAATCTGGAACACTCTGAATAAGCAAAACTTACAGGCTAGAGGCCAGGTAGTTATTCTTAGAGGCTCTATGAGTGATCATCACACCTCCTTCTAGCTCCAGCATCAAAATCCTAAACACACCGAACCGATGGCTGCTTTATAAAAAAATATTGAGGGTGGGTTTCAAGTCACCACACCTTATTTATCTAAACCTCAGTTTTGTAGGTTCCTCTATACCCATGACGTGGCAGAGGCTCTCATCGTGTGATTCATCCCAGCCTTAGAAAGACATTTAAAATAAGTAGGAAGGCATTTGATTTCTGGCAGTATCCATCCCTTCTCCCTGACTATAGACAACTAGTTTCAGCCAAATGCTTGACTTTTAGGTGACTGGAAGTAAATGAAATGAATCCCCTGTTTGGTAATTGCAGTTCATTTCAAACTGGTGAAGCATCAATATATCACAGTTATTTGAGCCCTGATAGATGTGTGAGGAGCTGGAAGAGGCAAATGGGAGCTCAGGAGAATAGGACTGACAGCAAAACTGGAAACCCCTGCAAAATATGCAGCTCCCGCCCCAGGCCAGGAGTTATCCTGCTCCAGGAGAGTACCCAGAGGGACGTCCAGGTCATTGCCTTCTCCCAGAGATTTAACTCCTCAGGATGTGGAACTGGAAGCGAAACAACTGCATGGGATTTGAGTGATGTACTCAGTGTCTGCTCTCCAGCAGGAATTATTTAAGGAGGCAGTAGGCTGTGCAGTATTGTATTATGCTGCAACTCAAGAAGGTGGGAGAAATCACAGGTTTACCCAGGAGGAATAGGAAGCCGGGTGGTTTTTCGCTTTGTTTTCTCTAGTGCACATTGTTCTTCCAATATTTGTACACACGTTCACTGTAACAACACTCAAATCCCCCAGTAAAAATAATTTATAAAGGATCATTGCTCAGGAGTGCATTCCTTGCATCAGCCCAGCTGCAAGCTGGCAGTGTGCAGAGCCTGGGAGTGAGCTACCCCCTACAGACAAGGTGGTTATTCAGCAGAGCTCTGTCTGGGAAGCATAAAGCAGGTACCCTCTGCCAGATGCTGCTGTGGACACTCATCTCTGCCCACAAAGCCATACAGCCTGCATGCCTCCAGCTTCCTCCCACCCCTTTCACTACAGTATTTTGCAGAGTTTTTTGGGTTTCTGTTCAATTTATTTCAGTCTGTGAGCTATTAGCCAGGACACCTGCATCAGGATATTGGTCGCACCCATAACCACAAGGCTGTACCCTGAGTCCACAGCTGCCAGCTTGGTGACACATGCTGTTTGGGTGGCATGGGGCAGAAGATACTACACAGCCAGTGTGGGCAAAGATACCCTGTGGCCACTGCTGTCCCTGTCCCGAGGCACATGGTGATGCATGGCTGTCCTCAGGAGGTGGTAACTGAGTCACCCTGCCAGCGACTGAAGCCACATACTCCATACCCACCCCATGTGTTGGGAAACCCTCTGTGCACATAACCCACAGGATGCAAAAGAAATACAGAATCCATCCAGCCTCAGCTGGGTTTGGATTTGGGTTTGGAGACCACTCTGCCAGAGAAGCATCACAGTAGGAAGCTCAGCTCCCAGGTTGACAGGAGCTGAATGACCCTGAACACAGGAGCTTTCCCATAGCTGAGCTGGGAGATCTTGCTCTCAACATGACTCCACATGTGAATTAAAAGGCACAGTATGTTGTGCATGGTCAGATGCTTCTGATCATCTCCCACATGGAATTTTCTTTCCCCTTGACAGACACTGGCACTCTGTTCTCGACTTTCCATGAAGATTTAGCTTGTAAAATGCAAGGTTATTAGAACTGGCCCTAAAGGAATAATTACATACTCTGGGCCAGGTTTTCTGATGGGATGAATGGATGAGACTCTATCCTTTCTCCTGGATGTGCCAGGACCATTGAGTGATGCTGACATTTGCTCCTCCATAATCCTGATTGCTCTCTGCCCCCATTTGCTTTACACCTAAGTCGTACATTTTCAGAACAAGAACTAGTTTGTTTCTGCTATCGTGCAGAGTTTAGCATGGAAGGGGATTTTAAACACCATAACAGCATAAGTAATTATTAATAGCAAACGATATCATGAAACCAAAATCTTCCTCTCAGCGAAGAGGAATTCAGTAATGTAGAAGTTGAAGACAGAAAAATATACCACAACCTCTTACTGGGTTTTGCTGCAGACTGTCTCTCTAAAATAAGCTGGGCAGAAGCAGTAACTTCTCACTACTGCTTTTGCTTGTGGAAGTGGTTCCCAGACACTTGCTGTACATCGTATAATGTCGACATCTGATTTGATCCACATCGTTCCCATTTACTACTCAGTCTGGATTTCCCATTTATCTTGAACTTTGGCTGAAATCTCTTTTTATTCAGAGACAGATCTTATTGGAACAGCCTTCATGAAGAGCTTTAGTGCTTATAACTGTCATTCAAAACATATTTTGAACAGAAAAATATGGAGTTGTGCCAGCAGAAGCACTTGGTGATTCATGGCAATGGCAACAAATTGTTTTTGTCACAAAACAAAGAACTCCCTTAAAAAATGTCTGAAAAAAAGCCAAAGGCTGTTTATATTTCTTAATATTTATTATATTAAAAATATTAAAACCATGCCTGTAGTTCAAGACTTAATGGAAGCATTTTGTTTCCTCTGCATTTGTACTTAATCCATTTCCTCAAAAATTTTTAACAACATTTATTTTGGGTCAATAAAAAATGACATTTCTTCTCCCCATCAGCAGAATCAAATCACCAAATACTCATGTGGCTCTGCTAGGAGAATACACTGAATTCTTAGTTTAACTTGGCTATCTTTGAGAGGAAATCCAACCCCACAGCTTCTTCAAGGTTGTCCAAAGTAGTGAAGGTGTTGCTGACACCAGTCCAGTGACGCATGGTCCATGACCTATGTCACCAGTGAAGTGGTATAAGGCTCTATTCCCTAACCTTGATGGGAAGGAGAACTCACAGCCCTTTGGGTGATAAAAATTTGCATGGGACTTTGAGCTTTGGTTGACCAGTCAGAGCGATTTGATCTGTTCCAGATGGGACCTGACTCCATGTGTTTTAGTAACCAGTGGTAGATGTTGGACTTTTCAAGCCATGCCAGCCGACATGTGATTAAAGCTTCCAGGGGCTTATTTATTTCTTCCGTATAAAATAAGGCAATTTGTGCATTTTATGTTAATTCTGTATTGATTATCACTCTTAGGAGGCAAGGATGTCATTATTTTTTAAATGCACAGGGCTTTACTCAATAACACTTATTTGCTTCCTCTGATGGAAGAAAAGGGCCTGAGGTGGAGAGAAGTTAAGAGCTGACTAGGAGGTTTTAACTGAACTAGTGGGATGAATGTGAGCCAAGGAAAATTTAGGCTGCACATCAGGAAAATTTTCCTAACAACGAGGTCTATTACTACGTGGAATGGTCCCCCCAGGGAAAAGGGGGAAGCAGACTAGACAAAGCAATGAAGAACACATTGTAGGGAGCAACCTTTAAACGGTTGGGGAATGGACCAAGTGACCTAAGTGCATTTTCCATCTCTAATTTCTCTGACTCAACTGTTACAAGGGTAGACTGTAGAGTATCTGACTCTGTGCTCTGCCACATCAGTACTGATTTGAGAAGACATCCCACAAAGACAGTCCTTAGGATGCAAAAGACATGAGTGCTCTGATCTCCAGGCGTCTTCGCTGGGGTCTACCATGTGCTCCTCTTTTTTGGGTCTTCAGCTGCCTATGGCACTCATCCAGGGGCCACAGGGTGCATGAACTCAGATCGTTTTGGCTGGACCTGTTTCATTCTTCAGCTTTGCTTTTCTTTGCATTGTTATCACACTTTTCTCTAAGAGAATCAATACTGGGTTCTGCAGTCCTAGGCCCCACAATTACAGAAGGATGTGAAGTTCTTTGAATTCATCCAGAGAACAACAAAACTGTTGAAAAAGCTGGAAAGGATGTCTATGAGGAGCAGCTGAGGACATTGAGCTTGTCTAGTTTGGAGAAAAGGAGGCTGGGGTGTGACCTTATGGCTCTCTACAGCTCACTGAGGAACTGTAGAAGGGAGAAGGAGGCACTGAACTCTTCTCCCTTCTGGGATCCAGTGACAGGATACATGGGAATGGTTCAAAGCTGCACCAGACGTTCAGACTGGATATTAGGAAGCATTTCTTCACTGAGAGGGTGGGTAAGCACTGGCACAGCCTCCTAGAGAGGTGGTTGATGCCCTAAGCCTGTCAGTGTTTAAGAGGCATTTGGACAATGCCCTTAACACCATGCTTTAACTTTTTGTCATCCCTGAAGGGGTCAGGCAGTTGGACTGGATGATCACTGTAGGTCTTTTCCAATTGAAAGAGTCTAGTCTACTCAGTAGACTGATGGGCTTGGCTGCAGCTTTAGAGGCAAACTCAAGCTACACAGAAGCCTGACACAGAGGTGGATTTCATCAGCACCTGGAGATGCCCGTGTGATACTTAACACATTAGTAGACATCCAGGACCAAACCAGGAGACTTTGTGGTAAAAAGCTGAACAAAGCAGCCAACAGTGCAATTGTGATGCATTCATTTTCCCTATGGAATTGGACTGGATGAGCAAGGGAACAGATGCATGATATCAGTGATTCAATCAAAGGAAATGTGTCTCCCAAGTAATGAGGAAATGTTATTCTGATTCTTGAATCCTGGATAGTTAAACATCAGTGGCTTTCTGGGTGAGTCCTTGAAGAGTTTTTAATAGATATTTTAAAAAATGTTGAATCACTAACAACAAAAATTTTGTTGGAAGGCCCAGTTTCATGATATTTCTCAAGGAAAGGTCTCCCAAAACATACTCTAAATGGTATCTTTTGGCATGTTTTTGAAAAGAAACCTAATAGATTTTATCGTAGCTGTTGTTTAAAAGCAGATTTTCCTTTCAAAGTTTAACTTGTTAGAGTAAACCAAAAAACTAAACCTTTTCTTCTTCTCAGAAAAATGGTTTAATATGTCCATCTACAGTGAACTTTGTGCCTGAAGATTTTTATCTCCTTAGAAAAATAGCTAAAAATATCATCATTTCCATAGGAGAGAAAAATACATCCCTCTTTGGCTAATTTATTGTCTGAGCAGGAATAGGTTGAAAATATTTGCAAGAAGATGAAGGGTCTTTTCTGTTTTCTGTGCTGGAAACCCTGTATTTATTTTTAGTGTAAATCTAGCCCTGTAAAAACACATTTTGAAAAGGTAATAGGTAGGTACAAATTCAGTGTACTGTGTATAAGGCCAGAGGAGCTGCGTAGATTCCTGACATAAGTTTCAGTCATGCACATTGGCTTCAGTCTTTCTTTTCAGCAGCCTTCATCAGTATTTAAGTCTGTAGGATCAATTCACATCTAATTCTTCTGTGTGTTTGGTCCATGCCTGAGTGCACTGACATCTAACAACGAAAGAGGCAGCAGACGGGCTCTATGGTCAGTGAAAGCTAACTGCAGACAATAAAAAATACGTGTGTGAATGGAAAGAAGAAATGGCTGAAAAAGGCTTCTACAAAAAGTGATTGTTTTTGCATGTCAAATACATTGAAAATAAATTAAAAAACCACCACAAAAAAAAAAAAAAAAACCAAAGCCCAAGCAAATAATTAATACGTAAAGACTTTAGAAATCACACTGGGACAAGACAGGTCAAAAACCACTAACAGGGCAAAAAAAAATTGTCCATGTCAGTAACACCTCTACCAACATCACTTTCGTTTTACCAGTTCCTGTCTAGCCGGGAACTAATTTCTTTACAGTTACTGAAGCAGAATAACCGCAAATCAAACAGTAGGAAAATGATAACCTGTTGAACTCCATAGAGGCCTCTTGAGCGGGTTTGGTGACTTCTGAACTATGCTTAGACAGTTGTGAAATGTCTAATGTGGGTCAGTCAATCAGGCTTTGCCCCTGACCTTGTCATATAGTGAGACAAACTGGGAATAAGAAAAATAATTTTAAAAAGCAAATATTCAGAAAAGTCAAAACTGTTTAAAATTATTTATGAGCAAAAGTTGGATATTTCTTGGAAGGCGGCATTAGAAGCCGTTAATATATTATGAGAATATAAAGCATGAGGGGGAGTATAAAATGCATGGAGAGACACTGTTCGCGGGAGTTTTTCAAAGGTATGTTCCACTGGCTCAGGCTGCACCTCACGAAAATGAAACTTAACAGGCCAATAAATATAGCGCTGCTGAGCAAAAAGAAGAAGAAATCATACTAAACTCTGATTATGCTGACAGCAGCTGACCTACGAGTTATTGCCCAATAAAAAATATCAAGATGTGAACAAAAATATTGCAGATCTCCATTCTGAGGAGAAAAAAAAAACAACAAATTGGAACTGTTCCAGCATAATACCTTTCTTTTTTTTACCTTCTTGTGATCAAGTAAAGATCCATCCATTTGTGCAGCTTTGTCTCCAGGCTTCTTTTCCACTCATTGTTCCCTAGAAGAAAATACCTATTTCTAGGAATTTCTTTTTTGAACATATTTAATGTCCGAAAGGTTCAGCCTATAGGCTTGGCCAGTATAAATCATTACGTTTGCACCGAAGTTGAGGTCTACAATTTAAGTTAGATTAGCTAAACATATTGCCCTGAGTTGCTCTGAATATTTCATTCATTGCTATAGACAGGCATGATGTAGACTTGTCATGGTCGCACTGACTTCTAGGAAGCTGTGAAAATTTGTGCTGCTTAGAGGTCTGTCTTCCAGGGATGGGGCATCTACCACCTCTCTGGAAAACATGTTTCAGTGTTTCACCATCATCACTATAAAAACATTTCTTCCTTATGTCTACTCTGAATTACTCTCTTTTAGTTTAAAACATTACGCCTTCTGTCAAAACAGGCCCTAGTAGAAGGTTTTCCCTATCCTATTTCTAAGCCCCCTCTAAGTATTGAAAGGCCATTAGCAGTGTTCATGAGAATAAAATGGGTGGAGAAAAGAGACATTTCATTGAAAAATGTTTCAATGATGGTCTGAAGGGTGTATTTTTATCCATTGTGTTGTGTATATAATCCCACCTTGAAAGGTAGAAACTGTATTTACAAATGCAAAAAAACTCTATTGCAAGCCTAGTGCTACTCCTGACAAATCCAGTAACTTCCTAAGGAAGCCCAGAGCTCCCTGCCCACTGCTCATGCTGCCAACTGGAGCAAATCCAGCCCAAGAGGCAAGATTAACAACAGGAAGGTTTCTGTTGTAGGTGAGGGTAGAGGTTTGGTGGAGTCCAGGTTCTTCTTGCAGGTCAACTAGCAGACTGATTTGGAGCAAACCCCTTTGAAAAGCAACTAGAAGGACAATGTTGCCCCCCAAAAGTGGTAGTATTACAACTTGGGAGCCAGATAACATTCATGACTAATGAGGCCACTTCCTTGCACTATCACAAGTTTCCCATGCAAGTATAGCAAATGACTTCTGGTCAGAGCCAATACATGAAGTAAGTGGAGTAGAGGTATTCATTCCAACAGCTGCAAATCTTGGTTTAATTAATGCTTTAATTTTGTACACATCTTCTCTTATATTTCAGAATTACTCTCATGACTACTTCTACCCATGTTCATACTGCCAGTCACAGATTCACAGAATTATCCCCACAAGACTGAGTAGATTGGTGCACGACTCACACTTCACCCCAGGCTACACACTCCTGCATGGACCCATGCTGGTAAGTGCTCCCAGAGCAAAACTAACACACAATGATGGATGGAGGATTCTCACAGTACGGGGTGGCAGAGATGGCTTTTGGTCTGTACACGAAGCTGGTGATTAAAGAGCTTTTCTGGAAAGAAAACTGAGCTCCCACCCAGGCTCAGCAAGAGAGAGTTTCTATTTGTTTTAGAGTGTTGGAGTACAGATGCTCTCTATACCAAGTGTTGAAAAGAAAAAGCAAAATGTTATCTGGACTCAGCATTCATCTGGGAAAGAGATTGCAGGGCTGCCATCCTTGCTTAGAAAGATTGCTTTAAAAAAACCCAACAAAACCTGATTTTTCATTACTTTTTGCTTATTTCTTATGTTAGACTTTTTTTCTCACTTCATTGCAAACCGTGATGCAATGATGTGTGCCATCTCTGTCCAGTTTATGCTCTCTTTAATGTAGATAACCAACCTTATGATATATCAATGTAGAATTAGCTGCTCATAAATAGGTAGCCATGATACAAAGTAGACATTTCTTGAACAGAAAGGGGTATCTTCATAATGTAGCCTAGTAGACTCCTTCAGTTAAACTCATCAGGCTTTTGTCAGCAAGCTACTAATTCTACTTAAAAGTTAAAAAAAAATGAAAACTCATACTTAGAGGAAAGTAGACCATGAGAACTTGGGTCTGTGCCCCTTGTTTGAAAGATGCTATCTTTGTACTACCTGAACCCTCCTCCCGTCAGTTTGGGTGATGACCCGGAGCAGCACTAGCTCAGACTGAGAGTGCATTTTATTAATGTGCCGCCCACAGAGTCACTGCTGCTTGCTGTTGGCATGGTCCTGCTTTGTAGGAGCTAATCTTCTGCTGAAGCTCCCTCACTTCTTCTTACAAGCAGAAAGCAGAACTGATATGAGTCAACTCACAAGACCACCTGCTAAATTCTTCTCCTGTGGTCTTGACACAGATGCCACCTCCTAATAAAAAATGTAAAGGTACTTGTTTTCAAGACACTATTCAGAAGGAGAGACTCTTTCTTCAGGAGTAATTTCCTGAGGAGAAGTAATAAATATGAAAAATATGATTGCTCACTTCTCAGGAGCTCCCAAATGCTGAAATTTATTGTCTTTATGGAGCACATATTAAATATTTTTTGTTTGAACGTGAGTTGAATAATTTTAAAATTTGTCTTTAACAATGTGTACTCAGACTCATGTTCTGTCTTGTACAACTTCTTACCAAACTTTGAAAACAGTCTTACATTCTGGCTTCCATTTCTAGTATCACTCTGAACACTTTCTTAGTATCATGAATTACTTACTGAAGCAATGACTGAAAGCCTGCAGTGGAGATGGCCTGCACACTGGGGAAAGACAGTGGCATTGGAAGTTGGTATGTGTATTAGTCCACTATTCTTGTAATTGGAACCTCTAACCAAAGATTCAGAAGGAGAATGAATACTCACCTTTTCCACACTACCACAACCCATGTAATGCAGGTGTGTCAAGCCAATGCGTACCCAGATCTCTGGGACTTGCAAGTGAAGTTTTTTTGTAGAAATAGTAAATCTGAGAGGAAGCAAAAAAGAGAAGTAGCTTTCATCTTTTATACTTATCAAGTTTGGCACAGCTTCCAAATCAATGAGTATATGTTATTCCCTGCCCTCAGTTTTGTCTTGGTTTTTGAGTTAATACCATGAAATAACCAACTGACACCCATAGATTTCAACAAACCAGTGCAAAATACAATGTGTTCTTTAAAATTGCTTTTGAAAGTCTCTATGGGTTAAATACTATGATTTTTTGCCTTTGAAAATTCTTAAGCAAAGATGCCTTTTTCTCTAAGGAATGAGATTTTATTAATGTGCATGCTTGTGTATGTTAGTGTGTGCATGAATATATGAATAAAAATATAAACAACTATTATACAAATACTTCTTATAAGGACATAAGTTTATGGAATTAAAAACAGTAGCCTTAGTGTTGTATCTCTGACATGCAATGTATGTCAGCATTTAGTTGATGTGTACTATTCAAGAACACATTTATTACCCAAAAGCATTCCTTATTTTACACTCTAACTTCCTGTACATCATTTCAGGCTTTCATAATTCCATAGACATTTATTTTTACTTTTTGAGTGGTAGAATAAAGAACAGAGTCAGGATATATTGTCTGGCCAAACCCTGATGCCTTTACTTAGATCTTACTGAGATAAAACTGCCCAGAACTGCAGAAAGACCTACAGAAAGACCACAGGAATTAGTCCTACAAATGCCTTCCTCATTTCCAGGAGGTAAATACATATCTTTGTTCTTTTATCTATTTGTTGCCAGGGTGACAGGGTTATACAGTTTGAAAGTACAACAGTAAGGCCTTAGGGTGTCACTTTAAGATAACCACACATTCAGTTTTGTGTTTAGCTTCATTATTTTATTTTTAGTTTATTCATAACAATGTACTACTGAAAAATGCCTATTGTCAGCTCCAGGTGTGTTTGCCAACATTAAAGAGTATAATCACAATAAAAGAAAAGCCAGGAGCTATTCCACCTCCCACATGCCAAAATTAACAAACCATAGCAAAAATTAAAATCCACAATACTTCCCTTCCTCCCTCCTTCTCTCCATCATATATTCTCTCCCCTCCCTCCCCCCGCCCCCCCCCACCCCCAAACTCTTAGGATTTCTCTCCAAAAACTGGGATAAATGGATAACCTGCTATATGGATGTTCAGATGATGCTATAAAATCATCATTTTGGTCCTGTTTTAAAGCCATTTGCTCTCCATTGCCAGCATGCCCTAGACACATCCCCTTTTTCATGCTTGGAGAAATCCTGCAGGATGACTTCTGTATGGTCATCCAGCTGAAGGAATTCCAAGCCTTCATTCTTCCATGGATTTTGGAGCCATGGAAATCTCTCTAGTTTTCCCCACAGCTTACAGTACCTCTTGGGTATTTATTCCTCTTTCTAATTCAGACCTATACTTGAGATAGGGGTTTTCCAGGAAAAAACCTAATACCCAAATGCTCAGAGTTTCCAGTGAAGGTGTTCCATCACAGGTCTTATAAGCTAATTACATGTTATACTTTGTTTTCATGGTCTCTTTTATCTGATTTACATAGCTTCATCTCCAGTCATTGCCTATTTTAATACTTTGCTGGTCACATTGATTATTTTCCTGCCATCAAAATTCCCTTCTCCATATGGGTACCAACTGACTTGTCAAATAGCCCATAATCTTGTCCTTCATAGGCACTGTGAGCGGTCCTGATCTTTTAACCATTCTTCTGATCTGATCCTTAAACAATGTTCATGGTTCTTGAAATTTCTGCATCTTTTTGTACTTGACTGTGCAAGGCTGGAGACCAGACCCAGACACCAAAGTCCAAGACAACCCACAATAATTCTACTGTGGCACATAATGCAGTAAGTACACTTTCTATTCTTACAATTTGCTTATTTAAATCCAAGCTCTGAATCGTTTCTTTGCATTGCATCATGGTTAGCTCATGTTCAGATGATTCTCTGTAATTTCCTAGGAAGTCAATTGCTAAACCAAATCAGTTTGTGTTATGTTCTTTAGACAGAATTTGGTCACTCTAAATCCTAACCACTATAAAATCCATTTTCAGACCAAAATGACATCTAATCAGTTTGGTTTTCATGACTTCCTTGTGTTGCGCCTACCTAGATTCATTGGAAACATCCCTTTTGACCCTGAAATTTCCTTAGGTTCTTAACTTTAACTTCTCAGTTATGCATGCTCCCTCTGTCCCCCCCGCCCTGTCCCCAGTTGGATGTCATTGAAGACTCAATTATGCACACAGGTCTCTAATGTCTGCCTAACCTCCCAGGGAAGCTTTAAAATTTGGATTTATTTAATTAACAAGGTCATCTTTCACCTTTTCCTTTGCAGAAAACAATGGCCTAGCCTTCACTCCCAGCCCTATCAATAGATGGTGTGTATAGATGAGCTAGGTGAATTAGGTTTGGAAAATGAGTTGAACTGTCAATAAATGGCACTGGGATAGTAACATAATTATTGCAGTTGCTTTGACATCCTAAAACAAGTTTACGGATTCATCACGTACGTAAAGGTTTCAATTTGGCTTCCTCTTTTCTGCAGAGAGCTGCTGTAAGCCTGTTGGATGTGGGCAGAGAAATGTACAAAAAGCCACTGAAGCAAGCATCAGAGTCCTGTGGCTAGCTCTAAATGGCAGAGGAAACTGAAAAAGCCTATGTTTTAATCTATGCTAGGCTGCACACGCTTCTTGTCCTATGGAAAATGTGCCAGTTCGGCACTGCTGAACTAAACTCACTGCATGGTCCCCACATGGGATGAAACAACCAAACTCGCAATAACATCAAAGGTGGGAAAGCAATTGCAATGTTCACAGCCTACTTCTCTTACCTAGGGAAATTATTCTAGTGTATTCATGTCACCTGAAGTGTGGCCCTGCATGGTAAAAGAGAGTTTGACCTAGGCAATGTTAAGACCTGCTGATTCAGTGCATTTTCTCAGTAGCTTACTGTCACTGGGCTGCCTGGAGGGCTCAAATGCTAACCCCAGCTGCTGTAGACCCAAAGGAAGAGCGGTCCAGCCCTTGTTTGGATATTCCTCCCCTCTGCAAACTGTCAGGCTGAAGCGTGAAGGTATGAACAAAATTCAGTAAAGCTGGACAAATCCCTTGAGGCCCAAAAAATGTCTTTATCTGAAAAGGCCAAGAGCTTTGCCATCTTCCACTGGCATATGGCCACATGTGGTGAGCCAAGACAGGTGGTCTGCTGGGTTGGAAGACACACTAAGACAGTCTGGTCTGCTGGGCGCATTGGCATGAGCAATTCACTGAATGGTACTCTTCTCCTTGCGCATGAAGGAGTCCAGTGCAATACAATGGGGTACTGTGCTGCTGAAGAAGTTGTTCTTCGGGTGAGACATTGCACTCATAAAACTCAGCGGAGGTCCTGACCACTTTGTGGGCATTAAAGATCCCATGACTTCTAGCAATGACTTTGGTGTCCTGGCCGTGCTCCAAGTTGGAACGCTTTGTCTCGTTGAACTCCCTCTACAGCTTCTATTCAGAAATGTTGTCTTCAGAAAGTCTACATTTTGATGCACTGGTGTTAAGCTGCCATTTCAAAGTTGATGACAAAATGGAAAAAGAGTTGTGGAAACAATTAATGATGCTTACTGATCATCACAAGAGTTTTGAGCCAGTGCCAAGGAGTGGGAGGGGAGCATTTCCACTGAAACAGAAATGGGTGCAAACTCTGGCATAACCTACACATGGTTGGTGTATCAGACTCAGAAAAATACCTCAGAACGAAAAATGTCATGTAAATATTGGGTATTCTTAGGTCTCTGACTGGGATTTAAAAAAAAGCTTAGAACTTCACATATGGAATTACACGTATTTGATATCAGAACAAGAAGTTCAATTGTGGGGCTTAAGATCTTAAATTCAGATCATGCACTGGGGAAGTCAGCAGATGAGATCCTTATGGAAAGGTCTGCCCAACAAATTTGAATGTGGTACTTGAAGCAGCTCCCTTTGACAAATAGAGCTTTGAATCATGTTCATCGCTGTAGGAGGAGATACCCACCACATTTCCCTTCACCATTTGGAAGAGAAGGTCAGACACTGGCAAAATCAGGCCACTAAGTTTGCTGCAGGCAATTTAAATACAACACATCAAGATAACATTTACTTTAAGCTTTCCATTTTCACAGCCTTACGCAGTGAGAGCAGCTTATGAGGTATCCCATTTAAAGACTGATTTGTGATTTATAGTGATTTATAACAACACTAAAACCTCCCACAAAAGACAAATTAATACTCAGATGCTTTTTCAGCACCTCCTTTGAGAAAAAAGTTTTGAGCCAGTGCCAAGGAGTGGGAGGCAAATATTTCTACTGCAACAGAAATGGGTGGCAAACTCTGGAATAACATTTTGGTATGAAATATGCACTACATTTTTGGAGTATTTTCTCTTTAAAGAGTCTGAACATTTCAATTTAACAAATTAAACATGCCCTAATAAAATTAGTTTGTCAAGGGGAAAAGAAAGAATTTAAGGATAAGAATCCTTGAATGTTTTTTGCACATTTGTGTTTAAAGCCCTCTCCCTGATCTGCCCCTCAGTCCATGGTAGTTCCAGACTACAGAGTACTTTTTTTGGCTCTAGGCTTAATATTATATTGCCATTAAAATTCCAACTAAATCCTCCAGGTTTGTAATTAGAACTATGGAGGGACCCAGGAGTCAAACACAAAGGATGCTGAGCTTCAGCAGAGGAAATTACAACACAGTTTGATGTGAGAACTGTTGGATGAAATTTAACGGAACAAATCAGTGAAGCAGATGGGGAAGAAGAGTATGTCCAAAGATCAGTTAATACATGTCCGAGTGTTATGAACACTGCCGAATAGCAGTGAATTAAGATTAAACCTGGATTCTAACAGATGAAAAAGAAAGTTAAAAAAACATATGAAGGACAAAACAAGACTGATGGATTTATTCTGTAGAAGACCAGTGAGTCAAATTCTCTGGTTGAAATAAAATTTAAAAAACAAGGCAAAAAAAAAGCATGGGATTATTTGATGACCAGTTAGAGAAGAAAGGTAATCAAATTTCATGCTTGAAGGTATGAACTGGTAACCACAGGGGTCAGTAAGTAAGTTTTTCCTTTTCTGGAACATTGCAAAATTGGATGACAGAGTCTTTACAAGGGCTGTTCTCGTTCTCCCTCTTTCTCAGTCTCCTGGCTTTGATTGAAGCATTGGGTGTGTGCCAATCTCTGACCTAGACATAAGCCAATGCTCAAATGGTCAACTATAGAAGATTTTCTTTTCTGTCAAAACAGATGAAAACCAAAGCACAAGAAGAGATGAACTGGTACAAAATAAGAGTCTAGTTCTGTCTTCCTTATTTTCGAGGGATTCCTAGTGCCTTGGATGGCAATTCTAACCCAGCATGGACTGCAGGATTGACCTTTTACTGCTGACAGATGAAATTTTCTGTATATGTAACCAGGCTGCCATGTGTTGTTGGCAGCAGTGAAGGCCAGATTGAGTATCTAAGTTTTTTTCTTAATATTACAAGATAAAATTGCTCAGAAAAAATAGCCCAGAAACCTTAAGAAAACAAACACTTCCCACAGGTGCTCTAGCCAATATTTCCCATTCATAAACAGTGATTCTAATAATTAAATGGCATTAATTCAGGAGAAAAAAAAAAGAAAAGTAGTGGTGAGTTGGCAGCAGTTTATTAAGAAATAAACAAAACACTGAATGCCCCAGTGTTTTGGCCAGGAGCCCTCAGAATGGTTTCAAATTGTTTCTAGTGGACAAAAGTCTCTACAGGATGTCAGTTGTCCCCTTTCTTCAACTTCTCCCCATCTTGGTTTGTTGTTGGCATCACACATTTTGCTGCTTCCACTCTACGTGTAAGGCAGGCAGAAGAGTAGCAATCCATTTGACTATTTGCATATGGCTCTGAGTTAATTGTCTAGACTAGCTATCAACAGAGAAGAAAACAGATATTTCTAGAGCACGCTTGACTTCATATTAAAGTAAATGTTTAAAGCACTTCAGATGTGCCAAGTGTCTATTTTCCTCTCTTGGCTGTAGAAAGCTCTCAGACAGAAATGTCTGCATTGTAGACATCAAAAGCTAGGCGAGATGAGTCTCATTCACAGTGCTGTCACTTTGTCATTAATGATTATAGCACAGGGGATATCCTGCAACTGTTATGCCATCTCCCATTCCAGGCTTTCTTCAAGACAGATGGGGATGTTTTGGGACTCTGCGGATTGTCCTCAGTCCATAGGGACTTTAGCCTTGATGAGTGGAGATAGGAGCTGGAGATACAAAAGGATACCATGCTCCTCAATCTTGTGCTGCCCTAAGAAGCCACCTATTGCACACAGTCCAAAGAGCAGGACTCTTCATAGCTGAGTTGAGGCCCGGAGGTATCCTACTCTTGCTAAGAAATGATTCTGAATCAGGCTTACATCAGGATCTTAAATCTAGTCCTGTTTTAGCAAGAGGAAAATGGTGGAGGTGTCAAACAATCCTTACAAACCCTTCCCTTGCTGCTCACAAAGGAGAGGAATAAATACTATGCAACTGTGAGATAAAGGGATAGGCAGCCAGAGTTGGAACCCCATACTGAAAAACCTTCAGGACCAAGTGACCTTTGTCTCCCAATTCAGCCAGAAATGGCAAGAGACTTTTTCTTTTTAACATTCCAAGTCCTTTACAAAACAGGTTACAATGCTGAACAGGTGATAGGAAGAAAGGGACAGGCCTCATGCTTCAGGAGACAACAAGGACTCTAGCAGAAACCTCGGCTAATCCAGGTATCCCAAGAAGTTTCACCATTATTGCTTTACATTATTCAATAGCATAAAATAAGTGTGCACTGAAAGCAGAGTTTGGCTTCACATTTAGGAAGGGACTTGGGAAAGATTAGCAAATTCTATGCTTGTGAACATGATTTCAGGAGCTGGTAATATAACTGGAAGAGAGCCACACACATAGCAGGGGAATAACCACAATATCATCATTGATGAAAGGGTGGCTTGATAAGAGGAAGCTGCAGACATCATCATCATTATTTAAACACTGAAATTGGAGAGAGAAGGGGTTTGTGGTTAAAGCGTTGGACTCGAGAGATCTGGGTTCCATTGCTGGCAGCATAAATGTGGACAAGTGACTTAACATCCCCTTTTACCAGGTCTTCATCTGTAAAATGGGAACAAACTATGCTCCTTTCCTTTGCCTACCTAGAGTGATTTTTCCCCTGCATTAGCCTGCAGCAGTGAGCAATGAGAAAGCGTCATCATGGATGGAGGTTCCAGGTGCTAAAGCCATACAAGCCAGTCATAAGAAATAATGGTACTGCTGATAGAAAGGTTCTCTTCCTTGAAAATTAGTTTTCAATTCATTTCTCCTAAGGAAGAAATTCTATATTCTTGCAGGCCAACATTCCCCCCCGCCCTCCTTTTTTTTTCCTGTGCTCACAATGTGGGAGGTGAAAATAGAGTTCATAATGAGAACTTGATTCTGTGGGTTCCCAGTGGGGCCATACATGTTGCAGGGTAAGTGTCCTGCCTTGTAACAACTTTTCCTGCTACTTCAGCTATAACTAAACTGGTAGACCAGAAATAAGAACAGGCACAATAAGTAACAGGGCTGTGTTTTACCTTTTTTTTTTTGTTAAGGCCACTAACTGGATGAGAAAATAGCATGTGGAGTTACATGAATTACATCTGCTAAATCAACATGAGACACTATGGATTTCATGTATGGATTTCATGGAAAAGCATTATTCCACATATTTTCTGGAAAGTCTAAATCAAAGGTTATTTTTCCTCAATTGCCCTCCCTTTACAGTAATTTCATCTCTGCCTCAAGCACCTTGAGTACTGGAAGATTAATTTTTGCCATCCCAGAAAGCATGTTTCCCCTTCCTTTACAGACCTTCTCTCTTTCCCCCACCAACCCAGCAACTAAAACAAACAGAGCTTTGGTTGTTTGTGACCTTGCTTCATTTTATTGACCCTAAATATCTGAAGAAGAACCACGTCTGTGTAATGCCTCCCTCTACTGGATTTATGCAGATGGCCAAGACAGCTAATAAATGGTTGTGGGTCACTGATAGTACTGGGAAAACATGCATTTCTCTGCACATTCAAAAATGATAACTGGTTTGCCTTGATTTTACAAGGATTAAAAGAATGTCATGCATGCAGTTTGGCTAAACAATGGCTAAAGGGGATGTGATAACCATCTACAGAAAGCTGTGAGTGTGCTGAAGTTTGCAGTTAAGTAGAGTTTAAGTGACTTAATTACGAAGGGCTGAACTTTGCAGAGTCTGGGGCATGCAAAACTCGTGAACTTTTTTTGAGGGAGTGGGGGATTTGGGAGAGCTGGTTGTCAGAGTCACTGAACTGGCCTTGCTTTGCAAACTCCTTTTTTTCCATTTGTAATTTAAACCTTTGCTGGTTCCTTCACCGCTTTGAATTCAATTAAAAGAACACATGGTTTTGGCTACTGGCAAACCCATGATGTACAGTGAGGAGGGAAGAAAGCGCCATTTAAATACTGTCTGACCACATCACTCTGGTATCAACCGTTTTGTTCCCTGCGAGAGATAAAATTGTGGCAAAGACACAGATCACTGAGGAAGATGTGACTTCAGAACTGATGGATGCTTGTGGCCCCCCTGTATGCAATAGCACGAATCTGACTTCTAGTGAAACACTGTCATACTGTGACATTATCATTTGCCTAATTTTTCACTTCCTGTCCTACCCTTTTTAATTCCACCCATGTGACAACCCTATTTTAATATTTCAAGTTTCTTCTTTATTTGAAGCACCTGCCACATGCCAACATGCCAGTAAAACTCTGTGCACCCTCTACAGTCAATGGGGCTGAGTTCCTCAAACCATGGTGGTTCGGGGGGGGGAGGTTTTCCAGCCAGTTCTCACCAGCATTACCTGTGCATACCTAGAGGGAACTGTGAATGTTATCATCATCATAAAAATTAGAGCAGGGTATCTATTGAGTAAAATGGGCCCTGGTCAGGCCCCACCTGGAGTACTGTGTCCAGTTCTGGGCTCCTTGATATTAAAAGGACAGGGATCTCCTGGAGAGAGTGCAAAGAAGGGCTACGAAGATGATTAAGGGCCTGGAGCATCTCCCCTATGAGGAAAGGCTGAGTGAGTTGGGACTGTTCAGACTTGAGAAGAGAAAACTAAGGGAGACCCTAATTAAAATCTATAACTATCTGAAGCAGGGGATGCAGGGGGAATCAGCCAGCCCCTTTTCAGTGGTCTGGGGGGATAGGATAAGGGGCAATGGCTGCAAGTTGGAGCATAGGAAGTTCCACACCAACATGCGGAAGAACTTTTCCCCAGTGAGGGTGACAGAGCCCTGGGACAGGCTGCCCAGGGAGGTTGTGGAGTCTCCATCTCTGGAGATATTCAAGACCCGTCTGGACGCCTATCTGAGTGATATGTCCTAGGGAGCTGCTTTGGCAGGGGGGTTGGACCCGATGATCTCTGGAGGTCCCTTCCAACCCCTACAAATCTATGATTCTATGATTTTTGTACACAATGACCTTACAGAATATAATCGTTCTTCACAAATACAGAGTTGTGATTTGGTCCTGTTTTAATCACTGTATAATGTTGAGCTGTATCAACTGTATAAACATAGAGGGAAATGACACTCTGCAAGAAGCCAAATTATCCAGGATGCATCTGGTTGCATTAGTAATCTAAAGTGAGATAATGCTGCAAATCAAATGTGGGGAAGAAGAAGGAATATGGTTTTGGGAGAGAGCTTAATAAAGATTAATAAAGATTTCACATGATCAAGAAAATAGTTCTGTTTCAATGATGCCCACAAAACACGAAACAATTCCTGTGCCAAAGGCATTTGTCAAATGCACTTAAGAACAGCTCTCAGAAATTTGGGCAGCTAGGATTTCAGCAAACAGGAACACAAACTAGCAAAGGCTGCTGGTTACTCTGTTGGATTGGTAAAACAGAGCATCATCTGCCTGCAGCCACAATTCCCCCATGTCTCACAACTTGCAGAGTGCAAAGGGTTGCAGAAGTCGAAACCCTGGCAGGTCTGGGATCTTGGTCTTGTTTTTCTCATTGCTGGGTCTGAACCATGCACCCGAACAGAACAGTCTCAGCCTGTCTGCAGCCTGGCCAGCCTGGCTTTGCTCTCTCACTTGTGTAATTTTGCCGGTCACTTTGAAATGCTGGTTGAGCAGTTTATCACAAGGTATAAATAGCTTGAGCTACAAGAAAAAAAAAATAACACAAAAAAACCCCAAAACAAACCAAAAGTAACTGGATTTAAAAAAGGTAAGTCAGATTTTGTTAATGTTTCTCAAATCATCTGCAAAGATGTCTTCCTTTGATGGCAGTCTCCAGCGATTTCAGGGAATAGCTGGGAGCCTGTGGGGGTATCCTTTTTCCTACCTGACGTAATGATCTTGCTTCAGTTCCTTTGAAAAGTGTTCACACCCTCACTGGATCTATCCTTCAGGCTGCATAAGGAAATACCTCCAAAGATCTGATGTCTTCCAAATACCTTTAGGGCTCATCTTCTCTTTTTTTGACTGAGGATCTAGGAAATGAAAATAACATTAACAAAAGCATCATTATTTGCAGAGGCCTGTTGTGCCAGGGGAAGGCACTGCTATCTGTGTCTAACTGTCAGAAAGGTGGTACTAGATGGTTTGAGAAACATCCAACGTGGGGACAATTTACCAAGGTGGAGCTGGAGCAGGGAGTGACGTGGGGATGTAGAGGAGAAGGGAGAACAAAATTAGAATCTATTTAATTTGTCTAGATTCATGGACAAATAGTATCCTAACAAGAGTGACAGCTGAAGAAATCGTCTTGGAGCTTCTACGGGCAGGTCTTTTGAATTTCTCTCTGGAGGGAACCTTTTCCTCATCTCACCACAGCAGCTGCAGAGAACAGCAGCATCCAGACTCTCTCTGATGCCATTTCCCACGCTGTCCCTCTGCTTTGACCTTATTCCCAGCCCGTGATAAACCACCCTACTCTGTAGAGCTGCAGGTGTCCTAAAACCTCCGAAAAGGCTGTCTTCCCTTCCCCCACTGATGAAAGAAAACCCCCTTAATTACAGTCTCTGACAGATTATCATTAAAAGATAGGTTCAGGCTCTCAGAAAGTACTGGCCACTGTCCCTTTTCTCTGTACACTATCTATTATATACATTCATGGTGGACACCCTCTTTCGAACCATTGGTTCTTTTGGGGAAAGGACTGTATTTTTAGCTATTTCTATGAAGTATGTGTCACATAATAGCAACAGAGGTCGATCAGCATGGCATTGGCTCTTAGACAAGTAACTACTGGAACCTGAAACCACATAGATGTGCTCTGTGCACCTCAGCTATTTCATCCCTATTTTATCTACCTTTTACGTCTATGAAATGTGAATGAACTGAGAATACAGGTGTTTCAGATGAACTGTAATATCAAAATGGGCTTCCAGAAGCCTAGATACAGCAGAGGCTTGTGCTTTCATGTTTATATAATATTGAGTATTTGCATCATGGTTCCACATAGAGAAATCTAGAAAAAGATGTCTATGCACAGAAGCAAGGCTATTTTGAGCAATGGGAATTGAAGAATGAATTTATGGGGAGCTCAAATTGGGTTTAAATTGTAACATATTCATGGCTCCCATAATTAAAAAAAAATCTGTTTGATCTGAAAAGAAATATAAGGTAGAAAAAGTCTTTTGTATTATAAACTTCCTTCAGAAGGATTGTTTATGCCCAGGTATCAAGACTGCAAATGAGATAACAAGATAGATATTGATGTGCTTTTGGGGTGTGTGTATTTGTTTTCATCTAAATCTCTGGCATTTAGAGCTGAGCAAATATCAGGGTAGGCATATAGCATTGCAGGGTTTTTCCTTGTGCAAGTAATAATCATTTACTGGCACTGTCTGATGCTTTATCTCATGTTTGCTGAAGTGGGTGAAGCCAAGAGGGAAATTGATGCAGTTGCTGGGAGAGCCATGTTAGTGTTCACTCATGACTCAGGTATAGGCATCCTGGCCACATCCAGAAAGCACCACAGCTTTCTTCTTCATACAAGGCACAAATTCCATGGCTCTAATGTCAGAACTTAAATTTTAATTTGGCCATGCATGAGGAGTATTTCCCCTCCTTGTCTCTCCTGAGGTGGTGTTGATTCTATAATATACACATCACTAAATCTTGTTATATGAATACAGGTTAAGTAGATACAATTTCCCAGCTAGATGGGGGCAACTATGTCGGGACAACAGGATGCAGACACATTGCCCTTGAAGGTACCACCTTTCCATACAAGTGGAAGTGAAGTGAAGTTGGAAAGCACCTTCTCTGTCACTCCAGAACTGCGGGAACCCAATCAACAGTCCCTTTTTCTGATTGCAGACATGCTTTAGTCTGCCTTTGCTCTGTTTGGCAGTGATTTGTAATGTGATTATAATGTATATTTACACACACACCCTCTTAGCACTAGCTGCCTAGCCAAGCTAGGAAATGCTGCTGAAATAATAAAGGCAGTCGATCCCCTTCCTGCTTGAAGGTTAATGCTGTGTGGTAAGTGAAAGACTTCTTAAAATTGTTTTATTAAGGGTAAAAAAAATGGGAACCAGGAGGTGTTTTAATGCCAGTGATTTTGCAAAAAAATCCTAGCATTTCTTTTCTTTCTTTTTGCCTTTAGACAAACCCCTGTTAAGAACAATACCTTTTATTGTGAAGAGAAATAAATCTTTCACTATCAATGCTCAAGCAGGAGCTGATGTGCAGTCAAGAACTAAGGATTTCTGATGGACATCCATCAAGGAAGATGAAAAGCAAGAGGTAAAGCAAAGAGGAAAAAAAAAAACAACCAAAAAACCCAAAACTAAAACAAATTAAATGAAGCAGCCAAGCTCTGTGCAAAGCAAGGTTGTATTTCTGGGGCACATGAAGCATAGAAACCTATTGGTTCCTGGTTTGCAGAGCTTCATCGTTTCCTCTGTTGATAAAAAAGACACATGTATTAGCAGGGAAATGAACACCCAGAGCTTTCCCAATGTTAATGCTCCTTGGCTGAGTAGACAGCAGTTCAAATACATGGCAGGACAGCTTCAGCTATAAGACCTGAAGTGGAGAGCTCACCGAAACCATTGAGGCGCTAGACCAGGTCAGAAGCAGCAATGTGACTTGTTGCACCCCAGGGTGAATTCTGGACCCAGCAGTGACCAAGGCCCCTGGCCGTCTTTTGTGGTCATGTGGGGGTAGATCATTGCAAAAGGTGGTATCCAAGGATCTCTGTTCAGCTTCCCAGTATGCCAAGGACACCTCTGTGACAGCTCTGTGACAGAGCTGGTTCTGACAAAGTAAAGAAGTCATCTCTGGGATTTTTGAAGTCTGGGTTTGACTAATCATTTCCTCAGTGTTCAATAGGAAACTCTTCCCCAAGAAATGTTTCCCTCCCCTTAAATATGCCCACTTTGTGTTCTGGGACAGAGTTAGGCCATCTAGAATAAGGCACAGAAATGTGTAGTAGCTCTAGATCACCCTCAGAAGGCAGCTGAGGTCTTGGTGGCCTTTCCACACTGACTGCAGGAGATACTCATCTGCCATCTAAGCAGGTGTACGAAGCTAGGCAGGAAGAACTTAGACGTCTTTTTTTTCTGTACAATAACATCACTCCACCTTCCAAAGGCAGAGTGATCTAAAAGATGAAGAGAGGAGGTCTGAGGGTAATGAAGACTACAAAAGCATAAAAGGTGAAATTGCTGGGAGACTTTTCCTCATCTCCTAAGCTGCTTGATATGCTGCTGTGTCATCATCCTTAATGCTTTTTGACACAGACAGGGTCCTCAACGTTTTTTGACAATGGAGAGTTTTTCATGGCACTTTGCAGGATCCAGCTGCTGAGTTCCTGGCCACTGTGGGGACAAGGATTATGGATTTAATACACCCTCATGCTTACCCCCGTGTAAATCAGAAGCAAGTCCACTGATTTCTTTGGCATTGAGCCAATCCTGCTCCTAACAGAGCCATTCATAAGAATCCCACTAACTTGCCATGGGGGAGTGTGGATACAGCTCTTGCCTTGGGAGGTCGCAGTCAGCCTGGTGGGGTTATCCTCTGAACAGGAGGGAAGAATCAGCCCTCAGGTCTTTCCTTTCTAATTCTGAGCATGCTGCCAGCGCTTAACCATGTTAATAATTAATCCACAAGCCTGGAATTCCCTTCTCAGTCTGCACAGAAGCCACCAGCGAGAAAAAAAAACGGCTGCAAAAATGTAGGAGACCTGAGCTGGCTGCCCATGGGCTTGTCTAAGAGCTCACGGTACAATGTGTGGGATCTAAACAAAGGGGAAGGCTAATTTCCTGAAGAAAGCTGCAGGAAATCATCTCCTCAGTGCAAATTCTCTGTTGCAGGTGAGAAAAAGGGGAAGTTTTCAAAACAACTGCATATTTGGATTTTATACGCTGCACACAAATTAACCTCTTTGAATAGGGTCACTCTGTTGCTATTATTATTATTTTTAGATACATAGTTAAAGTTACGGTTAGCTTTATCCCCTCCTGTGTTATTGTTGTTATACCACATATTAATGTAGTGCTTCTGTAGCCGGGAGAAGTATGGTTGAATTACAGTAACGCGCTACAAGCAGGAGGAAAGTGCTGTGGTTTGGCTGGTCCACTACTAGATATACACCAGCACATCTGGACAGGAGATCATGTGACAAGTAGGAAAGCCAGAAACATATCCTGGATACTATAAAAAATGAGTTCTGTTAAATTAAAAAGGCTTTAAATATTGGCTCAGCTGGTTTCTGTATAGTGTTTTTAGTAGTTTTGGAATGTGTTGCAAGATTTGTGATCATCAAGAATTTGATTAAATATTGCAAATCCATTGTGTTGCTAGTTTGTTCTCATGGGGTCTGTGCATCTTGCCAGTTCTCCGGTACTCATGTAACACAAGCCATGACTTCTGATTCTGGATGAGGACTTCGTGTCCTCAGAACAACTTCTGGGCAAAAAAAAAAAAAAGAAAAAAGAAAAGAAAGCAAACACACACAACACCAAGAGGTCTCTGCTTTTGCATAATATTTTGGACACTTCCAAGACTATAGCAGTGTTTCAACTGCTGTAGGATGCTAGACATGACTCATAGTATCATAGAATCCCAGAATGTGCTAGGTTGCAAGGGACCTTTAAAGGTCAGCTAGTCCAACCTCCCTACAGTAAGCAGGGACATCTTCACTAGATCAGGTTGCTCCCTCTGTTAAAAGCCAGTCTGTTGGCTCATAGAAATTTTAGTCCTCAGCCAGTTGCTAAATTTAACTTATTTCTATTCATGACCTTCTATGTTCTGCAAACAGCTTCATGATACCCTAATTTCTTGCTGAATGACCTGAATATCCTGGATAGTCTTTGGTTCAGATCTGGACACAGGTCATGATGTTCTTCCTTCCTGTACACATGTAAACAGCTGTCTTAAACAGACTGTGATTGTCCAAGGAACAATGTACGAGCAATATCAATAAATTATTGCTGTGACATCACAAAAGAAGCCATTGTAGTATCAAGTAAATAAATGTCTGGAAGGGATCTTAAGTCATCATTGTGCCCAAGTTCATGCACGGGTATTAGCTCCTGTGCAGAGGAACAATAGGAAGCACAGGATCAGGCAGCTTGGCTAAAGCGTAAGCTCTGGTAGACCTCAAGCACAAGATGCATACAAGCAGTGTGCATGGCAGAAGACTACCAGGATTAGTATATGAAAAGAGCAGAAACATATTAGGAATAAAGTCAGAGAGGCCAAAACACAAAGTGGGATTAAAGTAACAATAACCAGACAGTGGATCAATAAGCCATTCTATAGAAACATCAGCAGTAAGAAGAGAATCAAGGAAAGCTGGTCTATTACCCAACAGACAGGAAGAACTACTGTCATAATGCTGACAGCAAGAACATGCTTAACACCTTTTCAATAGGTTTTCATTTGAAGGTCTAAGATGATCAGAATCATGAACATGGAGTATTTCCACAATTTACTTATCCTCAGACTGTTTGGGACTGAAGAACTAGGACCAAACTAGAGCTAGTCTAAGGAAAAACCCAAACAAGCATAGTGTGGTCATTGGGAGTAACTGTTTCTTACAACTGATCCACTCTTCCTTCACCACAATGCTTGCACAAGCAGACATAGCCTGGGAAAGCAGGGTAAAACCACCTTGCAAATGTTAGCAGTTATCTTTGAAAAGCCTTTGGCGCAAAGTTGAAGAACTGAAATTAGAAATAGAGAACAGAGAAGCCAGTTTACATTTTAGCCCCAGAAAAAAATCTGGAATGTGCAAGTGAACAAATTATTACACCTGGAAAATACTAGGGAGATGAGTAGCAGCCAGCAAGGATTTGCCAAGAATAAGCCAATCTAGTATTCTTTCAAAACAGAAGAACAAGCCTTTTGATTGGGGAAAGATGAAGCGTTCCATAATTCTTTTTCACTTGCCATTCTCATAAACGTACTGAAGACATATCCAGGGGAAATTCATTTAGATGTAAAACTGACCAAATTATTCTATCAGTTGAGTAGGTAGGAATCTGCCAAAATCAGAAGACTTGTCAAGAGATTTCCTCACAGTTCAGACCAAACCATGAAATGGAGAGTAGATGCATTGAATTTGCAGAGGGTCTAAGGCTGGAAGAAATTCCAGACTTGAAATCTTAAAGAATCATTCAGTTCTATCATGACATCGTTGTTCTTGTCCTCTGCTCAGAATGACCATGCCAGAAAACACCTGGAGAGCATTTCTCTACTTGGTGCCCCCACTCTTGTTTAGTGCATGCTAGAGATTCAAGGAGTCCTGTTTTTCTCCAGCCTTGAGATGGTGCCCAGAGAAGACCTCAGAGTCCACAGATAACTACCAAGAGAAAGAGTTGTGATTTAATCATCTTGAAACCTTCACTTCATCTGCAGGAATACTTACATGGCAGTGAAGTCTCAGGTCAATAAGCTTACATATTTTTTTTCTGATTCACACAGAGTTCACTCCATCTCTCCTTCAATCAGAGCTCCTGATTCTGTAAGTGATCTACATGCCAGCTGAACAAGATAAGGATTGGCAATACTCTGCTTGGTTACTCAATGGGCTTGTTTGAAATGCAATGAGTGGGGTAGGGAAGGATGTGATGAGCAATGCAACTCTCTGTCAAGAGGTTCCCACATACATGTTGTCTGAGATATTACTGTTACACAGTCCTTTGGAGAACCATCTCACACAGTGTGTACATTATGGCTTCTTTCAGAGAAGTTTATGGGAATCATTGAGCTCCATGTATTAGTTACTGAAATGATTAATAAGGACCTAAAGGTTCACATGCACATACTTCCATGTTAATGAAGCCCTCATGCTTTATGCATGAAGCAGAACACAAAGCTCCGGAAACAGTTCCCCTCAACGTTCTTTCCAATGCTCCCATTTTTTATGCTACAATAGACATTGATTTATTTGAAATCAGCATAAAACATGTACCAGCTCAATAAACCCCAAAGAGGTTCTCAGACTTTCTTGAGTGTCCTCATCATGCAATAAATCACAGAAGCAATAAAGTATGTTAAATAGCTTAACCAATCATGAAGTGCAGAGCCATCAAATGACTCATTTAAATGCTTGTAGGACATTAACCAAATAAGAGATACTGGAGTCTTTAAATATATATTTCTTTCTCAGACTTATACAATTTGTATGGAGATAGGGCAGTGGAATTCTGGGCCATACATAAAAAATTAATAACAAAAATTATTTTTCTTATCATTATAATTGAGAACTATTATATGCTATATTTACTTAGCAGATATCTACTCAGAGTGCTTCAGCTTGAAATACAGTATTTGAAAGCTTAAAAACTTTTACTGTCTTTATCTCTGCTACACCCCACAGAGGAAAGGAGGTAGCTTTGTCACTTTAGAATAGGGGAACTGTATGACAGATAGATTAAAGGTTAAATCAATAAAGGAGCCTACATAAGACATTTTTAGAATCTGCAGTTAAAAATTATATCCTCCAATGTCTAAATGCTATAATTGAATGTTAGCAAGACATACATCCCCTTCAGAAATGCAGGTTCTTACGTTTCATCCATTGGAAGCCCAGATGGGAGCCAGCTTGCTGGTTAAGACACCTAGATCTGCTTAGTTTAGCCACTCAGACCTTGCTAATTCTGTCAGCTCCATCAACTATACCTACAATTTAAAGATCAGCTTGCAGGTAGTCATCTACATTTACATGTCTTAACCTGAACCTGTATCCCATCCCAGCAGACATTTTGCTTTCTAGAACATCATCAGGGTCTTTGGGCAATGAACTGAATTCATGTGGCAGCCTAAGATCTGCATCTCACCAGCTAAGAGACTGATTTAGAGATTTCTCAAGGGAGGCACCACCAGACCCATTAGCCCATCTTCAGGACAAAACACTGTGTCCACCTTCTTTTGGGTTTATGGGGGCCTTTGAAAGTTGAGTCAGGTCAGCACAGGATAAAGAAGTAAGTCTGAAGTTCCTCTTCATGGAGGCACATGCCTCTCAGTGTGGATGTTTAGGGTTATGCCATTTTACATAGACTGATGTGGGAATCCAAAACTGAAGCACTCCCTTTTGCTGCAGAAAAGGTCTGCAGGGCATTCACACACAGCTTTTCTCACTCTTGCTCCCCCTCAGGTTCATTACTCTCCTCATTAGATATGTAATATACTTAAGAAATAACATAAACATTTCTCATGTCATATGTGTGCATGTTATAGGAAAAGAAACAATCTTTGTTTTTAACATACGTAGGGTCAGAACTGGCAAGTAGGTATTTCAAGCGCATACGCTAACCACTAGACAAGATCATCTCCTACCCACCTTCCTGGATTCCTGAATTTCCTCTGCCTGGAGAGCCACTTAGCTCATTGCAGACATGAGTCAGAGAATGAGCCTAACCCTGGCACAGACGGTCAGAGAGTTCAGGGCCGAGTGCTAATTTGAGGCACGAGCTAACGTGACAGTGTAGATGTACTCAGGGAGGGGGACAGCTCGGCTGATAGGCACCAAAAAAGAAAAGGTCTGTGTTGAAAGCCAGGAAAAGGATTTAAATGGGGGGGCTTTCCACACCAACCCTGTGTGACCTAATCCAGGAGTAGTTATATTAAATGGGACCCTCTGAAACCAGTTTTGTGATAGAGCAATGGTGAAACTCATGATAAGCAGGTGAGAACAGAGGGGGTTTTGCTAGTGTAGCCATTCATCATCCCACAGATTGTTGAGCAGCAACTTTTTTGAGTTAGAGGCCACAGACTGTTTGCCAAGACAGGTATTATTCCTGAATCTCACCTTAAGCCCATTAACACCTCTAGCCTCTAACAAGTTCCCCCATTTAATTACTTTTTTGATTAAAAAAAAAATTATTTGATCTAAACATGCAGGCTGATGATTTCCTATGGTGTTTTCCACTTCCCTTCTTCTGAAAAGTGTAAAGCAACTGTTTCCTATTTGCATTCTCCACAACACTCCATTTCTACAACCTTTTAGAGATTATCTCTTTTCCAGCCTCTCCTTTTGCAGATACAGTACCATCCCTGCTGCTCTGATGTAATAAAGCACTATTCTCTTTCCTGATGCCCCCTTTTTTCTGTTGAGATGAGGTGACCAGATCTGCAGCTCTCCAGAATCTTTTTATGTTTATTGTTTAGGCTTTGCTAGCAAGTTTTCTCTTTCTGTCTGCTTTTTAGACACCTGACATCTGTGTTCTTAATTTTAAATCATTGCAGTGACTCAAGGATCTTTTTCAGTTTTTCCTGCTTATTTAGACCCTCTCACTGTTTATGAACAGTAAAAGCTATTTTTTTTACTCCTCCAAGTGCCTTGTTTCATATTGTAAAATCATATTTTCAGATATGGAACTTAAGCCTGGTTTAGGTAATAATTGATTTGCTTGTTGCACAAGCAGTGTGCTTGGTTGGAAGCTCTGGTGAGTTCTGGTGAGCAGAGGTGGCCACTCACTGCACGTTTTGTATCCTATGGCCTTAGATAGGAGTGTTCTGTTTGCAATAAGAGTCCTGTAACACCTACCTTGAGCTAACCATGACCTTGGAAAATTACCTAGTGCATACCAGGTATGTTCAATCTGACAAGAGGATATGCTGGCACATGGGATGGAATGGGGTAGGCATATGTGAGAGGGTGGAGACACGTTGGGCAGCAGGTCTTGAGAACAAATTCAAATTTGGTTAAAAGTACCCAGGAAGGAAGCTGGAGGATTTTCATATAGTTACCATCTCACCTGTTCCTTACCTTGCATTCATATCTGTTGCTTCTTGTGCTTCCTTCCCCACAAAACAAAGTCCCCTGCCTTTTCACAGCCACCCACTGTAGTCCCACTCCCTGCCGACCCTCACCCTGCCTCAATGACCTCTCACCTGAATTCCCCACCTGCCCATCCCCTCCCAACTCAAGGGAGGATCTGATCAAAGCTGAATACAGATGTGATTTGCTTGAGTGCAAGATGTTTGGTATATCCTCTAGTGTACACTTGCACATTGCTTTCCCTAGACCATCTAACCTCAGTCACTCTCTTCTCAACCCTGCTCCTGCCTCAGAACTGCTCCTGCACTTCTTGCTGGGTTTGAAATCGTGTGCTCTACCACCAAGCTGTGAATGTCCCTTTCTCCTCACTGCCAGGCCCTGAGGCACTGTGGCTGATGAAACCATATCCCTTGCCTTAGTTCAACCTGCAGAAACAAAATTCGCCTTCTGCTCATTGTGATGGCATGGAAAGCCTAGTCATGACTTCTCTTACCAAAAATCCTTCTGGAAGAGATAGAGGTAGGAGAAAAAAAAAAAGGATTGTGTCTGAAAACTCCCTGCAGGAGAAGTACAACTTCTGATGAAACTAATGGTGGTGTTTTCCAATGCAGCACAAAACAACTTAGACCCTAGGCTCTGCTCTTGACTACTCCCCAAATTATAGTAGGACTTTGGCCAAACACCAGCTCTTTCTTTTGTAAGTGGTCTTACATGAAAATGGAAGTAGGTACCAAGTAAGGAGTTCTTGCAGTTGGACTAGTGATTGTTGCAGGCATCTTCCAATTTTTTTTATTTCTTTCTTTCTCACTTCTTTCCCTTCCCTTCCCTTCCCTTCCCTTCCCTTCCCTTCCCTTCCCTTCCCTTCCCTTCCCTTCCCTTCCCTTCCCTTCCCTTCCCTTCCCTTCCCTTCCCTTCCCTTCCCTTCCCTTCCCTTCCCTTCCCTTCCCTTCCCTTCCCTTCCCTTCCCTTCCCTTCCCTTCCCTTCCCTTCCCTTCCCTTCCCTTCCCTTCCCTTCCCTTCCCTTCCCTTCCCTTCCCTTCCCTTCCCTTCCCTTCCCTTCCCTCCCTTTCCCTTCCCTTCCCTTCTCTTCCCTATTCTAAATGCTCTATGAAAGAGATCAAGCCTTGATCTAAATTCTCTGAAAATCAGTAGTTACTTCACCACCAATTCCAGTCATGTTGGCAAACCTCAACAGGCAAGGCACTATTACTAAGTTTTAGCTTGGAGAAAATTTCTTTGGCACCCACCATTCCCCTGTCCTTCCAACTATATCTGAAGGTGTTGGCTGAAGAATTATTTTCTTCCAGACCCAGTTTTCTCCCTGTGTGTATGAGTGTACACTCATGTGTGTAGGGAACAGGGTGAGTTATTGTGGCTTGACTTCTTAGCCAGATTACCAGCTCCATTTGCACAATCATCGTACATGTTTCCACAGGATTATACAATGCACTGGTCATTCCAACTTTGGCTGCACTATTTGGCATGTTGATGGTGACAACTCCTCCTTCCCAATCCGCCCAGAGACTGGCTTCATTTCACTGAAGTCAGTGGAATTGAAATAAAATAAAATCAATGTTGTGGAGCAAAAGATCAAGCCCAGTTGACAATATTTCTTAAACAACCCACTGATTCAGTATAGTTCAGTTTCTGGCAAATGGCATCCTCTAGATTACATCCAGTACCACCATGATGTGACAAGCCAATATCCACTTCTGTACATTCTCAAAATGAGCAGTGGGACTTGACATCTATCTATTTTTATTTTTGACCTGATATATCTAGTTTTGCATCATAACAAGCCCAGAGGAAAAGAAACATAGATAGTTGATGTAAGTATTAACTAACCACAATACTTATATACACACACATGTGAACACATACACACAAATGTAAACCCCAAACCCTGTTCAAACCACCATGTTGCTGCAACAGATGAGATTTACCACCCACTCAAACCTCTGGGCATGAAAAAGAGTCCAGGAGAACCTATTCCAAGCTGGGAGAGTGTGGGTTCCTGTCTCCTCTCCACGCAGCCCTCATCTGACAGGAAGGAAATTAATGTAATAACACTGAAGAATTTTAGCTGAGCAACCAACCAGTGCTTCCACATGGCTTTGTTGTATTTACCACTGCCAGGGCAATGTTCAAAAGGACTTCAAAACAATAGGCTGAGCCTCGGGTCAATGTAGCTGATTTCTGATAGATTTTTTTTTTCCTCTCTCCCCTTTCCAGAGGAGAAGTTGCAGAGGGAGCCAGTGACAAAGAGACAAGGTTTGTAAGGTTCTCCTGAGAGCACAAAACAAATGTAAGAAACCATGAAGGGGAAGAGCATAAATCAGGACCCAAAAGGATGCACTGTCCACGGCAGCAGCTCTGAACCTTCAACAAGACATTTTTCCAGCAAGTTTTTCGGAATTTTGGTGGGCTCTGACCTGCAGTTTTCACTTCCAAAATAACTTGACTTTTCTAAAGTGGTAATTTCATTTTCATGATAATGCTAAACTCAAGCCACATGTGCTTTAATTTAAAGCAGGACTCAGGCGGTGGATGCTGCCAAGAAACAGTAGAGAAACATGCTTATTCTACTAGTTTGCTTGAGGCATTCAGCATTTTTGAATGCCTAGGCAGAAATATAGTTTTTAAATAAGCCAATCCCAGAGAGAGAGAGAAAGAGAGAGAGAGCAGAAGAGGGAGGGAGGGGTAGAAGAAGGTTGCAGTACATTTTTGCAGCTTTTGTTGCATTGGCTGGTTAAATAAGAACCGATGACCTGGCAACAGAGCAAATATTATTTATTGCCTTCACTGGCTTGCTTTTATTCCCTTTTATTGACAGCAAAGGTGTTGTTCAGACCCCTTCTCTTTTCCAGACACAAACTGGCATGCTAGACTTCATCAAATGCTATTAGATAGCTTTAAATATACACTTGGTTGCACAGCTCTTTCTACTAATTAAATCCTAGGGAGAGAGATGTTTGCACTCCTTTTGGCGGCATTTTTAGGATTGTTTCAAACTCTTCTGGGAGGCCCAGAAAAGCAGCCTTGTCTTTTTATTTAGTGAGAGGAAAAGACAGATACAGGAGAGAAGAGACAGGAATGAGTGGACAGAGGAAAAGGATTTTTTTACACACACACACACCCCCGCCCCTTCTCCAGAAAGCCAGAGGACAATGCTCTTGGGTTTGTGGGCACTTTGTGTTCAGTGAGAAGCCAGCTTCTCCTTCCCATTAAAGTGCCTTCTGACTGCTTGTATCTGTCACTAGAATTTGGCCACAGTTCTCAAAGTGCATCACTAAAGCAGGAAAGTGTTATTTAACTTGTGGAAGAAATTATACAGCCATGAGTGGTAAAAGTTAAATATTGCAGGGTCAGATCTTGGGTTTTAGTGACTTCTGTTTGACCTGCAGAGGCTCGATGCTTTGCTTTGCCAGACTGCCTCAATTTTAGATGTTCACAAAGCACATGTAGGTGCTTGACAGGAGGTACTGGCATATGCAAAAAAAAAAAAAAAAAATCATTGATTGCCTGCTAGTGAAAACATGCTTATGATTTCATTGGCTTGCAGACAGTTAAACACGAGATGCACTTGAGTTATGCTTCTTGGGGATATTCCTCAACTAAATGTGCATAGTTCATTGCAAGGGATGGGAACAGCAGTATCCACTTTGTTGTTGCACCCCTAAGACCGCAGTTGCCCCAGTTGTCTGTCTCTACCCCCATGGTAGCTTGGTGCTATGTATATGACACAGGGCAAATTATAGCCACAGACACATGGCACTGGATATTGGCCAAATTTTCTCATTTTAAGCAGTCTCATTCTGGTGATTTTTTTCTGACACTTCCCTCCCTGCTGTGGCACACACGTGCATGACAGTAATGCTTCAGTCAGGGTTTCTTCCTCTGCCCTAACCCCAAATGTCTCCGATGGTTAATTTCTAAGCTTTCTTCTCAGTGTCACAATCCAGACCCCCTACAAATGTCCCCAAACTGGGACACAGTCATGTACAGCCAAGGAATCTTCCAGGCTGTGGAATATGTGCCAGCTTCACTGTGCAGCATCAATTTTCTGTTTCCACAGTGGCAGACCGTGTCTGAAGCTGGAAGCAGGATCAGCATGAAGTATGCAGGTGGGTTCAGGCAAAGGCTCTAACAAACTCCAGAAGCCTGCTGTGTAATTAAAAAACCCTCTACCCTCACAGGTAAAAACCCAGGTACCCACATTGGTCTACTCGGAACAAGTTTTTTAAATCCCTTGAAATAATAACTCATGTTTTCTAAGTTTGGGGTTTGATCTTAAAGAAAATAGAGGGTGTTTTAACAAAGAATTTCTAATTTTGAAGGGCTGAGAGTCACCTTTCAAACAATTCTTTCCTGGCCCTGAAACGGGCAGCCCTAAAACTAGTTGTTTTATGGTGAAATATCTTCAGTAAGAAGTATTTAGAAAAGGAACCACAATGCCTCAAGACAGACATGATTCAATGATTTCCCAAAACAGGGATTTTAAATAAATATTGCATTACATCTTTCTGGTTTGGTTTTGTTTTGTTTTTATAAGCCATCAGTAACATACATGTAGCAGCTTCCAGGAAGGATGTGCAGGTAGTGAATTATCCATAAGAAATGACCAGGGGCTGAAAGCTCAAAGCTTCCCTCTCTGGCTGAATTACCTGGCTGGCAGGCTGTAACAAACATACATGCCACCCACACACTGTTTTAAAAGAACATTATTAAGGTTGCAAATCAATTCTTAACTCAAAAAATGAACCTTAAATCATTTCCCTTGTGTGTATGAATTACATGTCTTTAATTAAACGAACACCTAGTATATTTTCCACCACCTCATTCAAAATGGATGGTGCTCTCCTAATTCAATAGTTTGTTCTCTGCTTATTATCTGAAGTGTGACCCCAGGCCTTATTTACAGTACAAATCTCATTCCGAAGACAGAATTATTTATTTCCTTGTGGCTTCTCCTGTGGGCTTCACCACCGCAGGATCCACGGGCTTCACAAACATTCATTCATCAGTCTTCCCAAAATGGAGAGGAGGGGGAGCTGTCATCCCTATCGGTCTGCTGGAGAACCGAGGCACAGGGAGACTGGTGAAAAGTGAGGTCTAAGGGGGGACACACGATGTGAGACACAGGGCCTGATCTTGCATCCTGAGTTTGGCTGCAGTCAGGAATGGTCGCCGCTTCTGCAAGTCAGGAGCTGTGATATTATTAGATATCTAGAAGATGAGAAATGCACGGTTAATGACTTGGGGGGGGGGGGGGGGCGGAAGCTGGTTTCAGTGACCAAAGATGGGTTTAAGGGACACCAGGATAAAAAAAAAATTAAGACAGTATACTTTCTTTTCATTTTCTGTTCTTTTCTTACCCTTTCCAGGATTTGAAAGCACTGAGATAGCAGTACTGAAAGTAAACCTCCTTCCCTCAGAACATCAGTTCCCAAAGCAGAAACTCCTTGCATTGAATAAGGGATGGGGGGGTCAGTGGGAACTGTAGGAAGTCACTGAGTCATTAAAATCTGCACGAGCATCGCAAGAAACCAAACTGAAGTTGCAAAAGCACTCTTAAATTTGGTGATTCCTAACCTTCGCATCTTCCTGGAATTAACACATTTTTGCTTCATTTCCTATGTTTTTAAAAAG
Organism: Gallinula chloropus; assembly: GCF_964237585.1. Lineage (NCBI taxonomy): Eukaryota > Metazoa > Chordata > Aves > Gruiformes > Rallidae > Gallinula > Gallinula chloropus. The sequence continues at coordinate 117,097,894 of NC_140087.1, read as the reverse complement.
GCAGACTGCAAAAGTAGACTTTCCTGCAGGAATTACAGTCCTGGTATTCATACAGGCCATCAGCAGGGCTGAAACCTCTGTATCACCCGCTCAGACTTCTGCCACTTGAGATAACAGAATAATTGGTCAGAGAAAAGCTTTGGGGAGCTTGCTTAACATCTTAAACTGTGTGAATTGTGGTTTATCAAAAGCCTGAAACCTTGCCAATTTGGGGCAGATTCTCACGGGGGAATGAAGAAGATTCATCCCATCCAGAGCAAGCATCCAGCTGTAAAAATTGAGGTTCCCATTAGAAATCAAAGGAAATGCCCCCAGAATTTAATACCAAAAATTAGTTTAGCTGCCTTCTTCTTGGAAATGGCTAAACCTTTCACCCTAAATGTCTCCCCTCCAAAAAATGAAAAAAAAAAAAAAATGTTATAGACAAGCAACCAAAATGTAAAATCTGAGTCCCAGAACAGAACCTTGGGAAAGTCACAGTGAACTGAAAATTAGAGTGTTTTACTAGTATTTGTTGGGCAATCTTAATTATTATTATGACAGAGGATGCTTAGATGTTTTTCTTTCACTAGGAGCCAAGATAATCTTAGAGATGACATGTCACATGAAGTTACCTTCTGTCCGTGCTTTGTTGCAGTTCACTTGCAGCAGTGCAGATGAATCAGAATATGTGATCCATTTATGAGGCTGCTTAGTATCTCTGCTTGACTTTGTAGTACTTTGCTCTGGTTAAAATGATGAGAGGAACACATGCAATGGAAAAACCTCAGGTCATTACTACATCTATTCCCACTCCCACTCCTAGATGAGACCTTAAGTCAGCCAATTGCTTTATGGCATCTAGATAATTGGCCTAATTTTCAGAGGTGTGAAAAGATTACTAATCCCTCATGTTTGACTAGCACAACTGGAAAATTGCACATCTTTGTTGCTCAAATAGGAACTGAGTTGCTGAACTGGAAACCCTGTGACTGAAAATGTTTGACCTTGCTCTTGAGGTGTTCAAGGCATTATCTCATCTAAATTATGCAAAAGCCAATGAGAAATTTGAGTAGTTTGATGTAAAGCTTTGTGCCTGCAGACTGAACTCTCTCTTGGGCAGATAGCTCTATGGTAGGTCAGAAGCCAATTTATTGTTGGTCGTTGTCAGCAGGATTCTGTTTAAAGAGCAAATTTCACCTGCTGTAGGACACCAAAGAAGGATCTGCCCATGCACACCCAAGCAGTGTACCTCCCTGACCCCGTGAGCTACTTGCCAAAATCACCATACAAATGAGACCTGCCCTACCCAAATCAGATACATCAAGGAGCAGGGGAGTGCCAGGAGGCATTCACAGGTGGAAAAGGTTAACATCTCCCTGTGGGGTCCTATTACTCATTTCTAAACACGGTACTCAGTCCCAGCACAGGCTGGGATGCCCATGGTGTGTGGCTTCCTTGGCAGTTAGAGGGATGACTTTCCCAGTGGGTCCCAGCCTGTGTGTAGCACCAGCATGGAAGTCACATGTGAGCAGCTTTGGAACAAGTAGCTGGAGAGCCCCACATTGACCATTTGGGTATTATTTTCATTTACATTCTTCTCATATGCCAGCTAATTATTATCTGCTGTGTAAAGCATGGTGTTGGCTGCAGCTTTTGTAACTAGTAATTGGGTGGGGTTCAGACAGCATTTTTTAATGAAATCGTTCAGTATTTTTTGACAGAAATGACGATTTGTTACAAAATCCCACCTTTTTTAATATATCTCAGTGAAAAAAAAAATCCAGTTTAAACACATGAAGTGTTCTGAATATTTTCCCCAAGATGGAGTTTGACAAAGTGTTTGAATTTTGAGCAGTTAATGTTGGTTTTTCCCCCCCATATTTTCAAATTGTCAGCAAAATAATAATATAAAGAGAAAAAAATATTTTGCCCAGTACTAGCTGGAAGATCATTTAGACAGATGCTCTGTCAACAACATTCATAGAATTTAGCCCCTAGGGTGTTATATCTATGTTTCTCAAGCTCTACTCTATCATGGCTTGCCATATCCTTTGGAGAAATTATAGGTAGACCATTGAATTAATCAGGTTTACTTGATTTCTGCCCACTGGAACTGGAATAAACAAAACAAATGCTAATGTCTAAACCAGAACAACTGCATGTCTCTCTGATGAATTAGGAAAGCCAAGAAGTATGTATTTTTTTAAAACAAGAACAATGGAGAGCTGACATTGCAAAAGGCCTGATAAATGATACTATATTGTTTTCTTTTCAGTGCTTTCCACTGTTGCCCACTTGTTTCAAGCCCAAAAGACCAGCTTCAGAAAAGGAAATCTTGATTTTAGTGAATGCAACAACTCCCAGTCAAGCTTGATGATTTATTGTTTCACTCTATCATTAAAACCCCTCAATCTGGAGGCCATGTTCTGTGAAGAGCCTTACCAGACATGTTAGCATATTTGTGAGGAGACTTACTCACGGTAGTTAAAAGCAAACTTGTGCTAGCTGTGGAAAATTTAAGTCATCTAGGCATCCAACAATTTGTTTCTCGGTCATCTGAGCTGGATCTGCCAGGATGTTCTCTTGCAACGTGATGGAATAAAAAAGGAGACCACTATTTTAAAACATGGTTGTAAGCAACCAATAAAATAGTCCATTTTCCCTCCCTCTGAAACACTTGCAAGTCTAGCTCTGTAAAGGTTAAATAATTGGTTTAACCTGATCCCTCTATGACTCTCCTCTACCTTGTGGGAAAACTCCTGTAAGCTTATTGTAAACATAATTATGCTGTGTGGGCTTTTCATTAATCTAGCAAAAAACCACAAGATGACATGCATCAGACTATTTTTTTCCCTTTCTGGAACTTGCCTCTACTTGCAGTTGCTGCAAGATGCTTATTTGTATATTCTGAGCTTTTTTGCAAATGTACTGTGAGCTAAATCTTCTCTGTTTTTCACATTATGAGAATTAAGCAGGAGGTGTCCCAGAATTAATACTAAGGAGTTTAAGACACACTCACTTCTTCAGCCATTACATGACAGACAGGAATCTCTCACTGTCCTGTCCCTGGGCTTTGGTGGCAAGTCAAGCAGAAGTAAGTTGCTTGAGAATGTGAAATACAAATACTAGAAGTTACTTTCAGCAACGATTCTGAGCCAGGGGACGCACTGTATGTCATCTGGGTGGCAGTGAAGTCTCCTGAGTTACGTACAGTCTGCAAGCTGTCCAGGTGTGGATCCTTCACCTCGCATGTGGCAGGCAGCAGCCTAACTACACTGATGCCTAGAGACCCAAAATTACTGGCATGGGGAGGAGCCGATGAACTGAAGCCAACTCTGTTGGGCTACCCAGGACACCCAGTTGAGATTATTCTTCAGGGAAGCAATGGGACATCTGGGAGCCATTGGCTCCTCCTCCTCCTAAGGACTTTTGGAGAGTCCTTTCTGCTTTCTAAAGTATGCGATAAGTATCTGATAGCTCTTTGGGGATTTTGGGTCAAGATGTTTGGAAAGCAGGGGCTTATTGTGCTGGGTTTGTGGTGGGGAACATGGACTTTTAAGGCATGTTCATTAAATAAAGGTCAAATCCAAGGATATCCCAATTTGCACATATCTTCAGGCTAGTTGAGCTGTCCTCTGCTTTCTCATTCTCTCGGGAACCACATAGGAGTATCCTGAAAACTGAATTTCTCACATGATCCAGAAGTTGGGTGTTGCAGGGCCACTGAGTAGAGACATGGGCTGGAAATCACCCTGCAATGTAAGACCCATTTTTCCTCACTGACTTCATCGATTAGAGGGGAAAATAAATAAATAATCCGAGAATAGTAACACTTGTTCTCTAAAAGGACATTTAGGGACACGAAAGAATAACATTTGAAAAGTGCTTTAAATTGCCCTCTTAAATATACTCAACTAACAGAAACAGATTCTTTTTCTATCCAAAGTTAAGGTGCAACCAGTTCTTCAATATGCCTCCCAAAGTGGGTTTGCTGCCTTTGCAGAGAGCAGACCTGCACTTGCATCATCTGCACTACAGCTACGGCCCCAATTCAAAAGCAGCAGGTGGCTCATGGAGAGCAGCCCGGCACTTTCAGCAGGACTCAGGGATCTGTTTAGGCACAGTGCTGCACTAACGAAGCTGCTCAGCTTTCAAGTCAGATCTGGCTCGTGTCCAGCTGAGCAGATCTGCCTGTAGAGACCGGTGCAGAAAACCCCACAGCTGGTGCTCCTGGGGTGGGAGCAGGGACAGTAGCCCCTTTGTTAGCAGCACCCAACGTGATGCATAATCCAGGTCAGCTGCTGGGGTAACAGTAGTAGCACAGCTGCTACTTCCAACCCGACGTAACTGAGGTCTAGCTGCAAAGCAGAACACACTTTAAGGAAAAAAAATATTATTTTTTAATCCTACATTTGGGAATCGAAGACAGAGCTGCAGTTGATGTTGAAACAACCACTGTTATCATCATCATTAGACAAATATGGAGATGTATAACAGGATTCCAGTCCATTTGCCAAGGTAGATAGTTTGGGGGGTGGAAAGAAGCAAAGAAACGCTGCATTTCAGGAACTTGTTCTGCAAATCAAGCTGTTTAGGTCTCCCATCAAAATCCTGAAGTGAGCTGACTCTATGGTCTAGAGCAGATAAGTGAGAACTGCAGTATCTGCCAAACAGCAGAAGAGGAAAAATTGCCATTGTTGATTTTTTTTTTAGAAGAAATCTTGCCAAACCAAACTAAATTATTTTTCTGGCACAGCAACAGACCTTTTGGATAAGGGAGAAGTGTAAATGTTTTATCTTGCCTCTAATAAGCTTTTGATATTGTTTTAAACAGCATTCTTCAGAGCAAGTCAAATGGAAGAAAAAAAATTGCTGAGAAACTAATAGTGGCCAATGCTATACTCCCTATCAGAAAGTGTGTCATGAGCAGGGTTTTGTAGTAGTCTTCTGTGATGAAATTCAATGCCCTCATGAATGAATTGAAGATAGAGAGAAAAAGCTCTTTAAATACATGGAACGTGAATTATGCAGGCATCCAAAAGTGGATTCTGAAAGAATATTCATAGACCAGATCAGACTTAAACTAATTTCCAAAAAATAAATAAATGGATGGTAAAAAATAGGACAAAGACAATAAGGAATATTATTAATAAAACATGTGATGTAATCCTTCTGCTCCTCTTGGTTTGGCTAAATTTAAATTGAATTACTGTGTTCAATATGAGAAATATGTAGGCCGGTGTCAAAAGACACACAAAAATTCAACAAGAATGGTAAGAAGTCTAGGAAACATGACCTGCAAATGAAAGGAATTGGGATTATTTAGTCTCTTTTTAGAGAATATTGCAGAGAGATGTGACAATGGCCTTCAGATATGTGAAATTAACAGTAAAGAGGAATGGAGCAAACTGTGCTCTTGCCTAGTGCAGGTAGAACAAGAAATAATAGGTTTAAATTGCAACAAGATTTAGGATAGCCCGTGGGGAAAATGTAAACACAAATGTAATTAAGTACTGAGATATATTGCTCTGTGAGGCTGTGCAGTCTCCAACACAGGAGGTGTTTAAGAACAGGTAAAACAAGCATCTGTTGGGAGTTGGGAACAATATAGCTATCATTTACCTAGAGTTGGTTTCCCACAATAGACTAGATGACCTTTCAAGGCTTGTTCCATCTTTTTCTTTTAAAATTTGAGTGGGGGAGAGGGTGTAGCATGTTAACTAGAGCACTGTAGATATGGAGCAGAGCTGTAAGAACATACTTATGTCTACTATTAATGTGTGACTTTGATAAAATACAATTTTCATTTTTAATTGCTTATACTCAGAGTTATTGCATTGTTCTAAGTATCTTTGATTTGAGTATTTATTCTATGCAGACCTTCATATATCCAATTATGTAGTTCTTTATTTTTGGGACAGTAAGATATCAGGGTGGCTATAAAATAAAATAAACATAAGGAAGACAGCAGAAGCTGATACTTATTCCTTAAAATCCCTACTATATTGGATAATAATTTTATATGAAAATTTAGGACTTCTGCATTTCCACTTGAAGATAGTTTTTTCCATTAAAAATTCCAGTTGTGGAAGAATGGGTTAACTTTACCTTCCTAATGATATTGTTCATGTCTTAGGCTACATTACCTAGTTCTTCAGTTTCCCTTCTTGAAAATGGAACTTAACAGTATTACAATAGAGAATATAATAATATTTCATTGTACTAGAGCAACAAAGTCAATATAATAAGTACAAAGACAGAAGATGCCGACCACAAGCCAGGATAAAACCGTGGTCTGTCTGTAGGCATAGTACCTTAGGCTTTTTGTAGGTCTTGGCTGAAGTACAGAATGCAAAAGGCTATGCATTTTTTTAATATTAAACAAGACGTGACTTGCGTACTGGATATATATATGTGTGTGTGTGTGCCTTAGATTAACATTGGTATATAACCATGTTCTTTGGATGAACCTAATACGGTCCTTCTCCATGTGATCTGAAGTTCACAGCATAAATGAAATTCCTCTTTTCTTGAGGACTGATTGCATATTTGACTGACTGATTACTGTGCAAACAAAAAGAGATGTCATAGAAAATCCTGCCCTGAACAGTTATGAGGAGTGACTCCAAGAAGCAGAGTGGATGCCAAACACATTGCTCTGCAGATCTTTTCCGTGGTTTCTTTTCATTTTGGATAGAGTACTGGTGGATTATACTTAACATTTATTTTGAAACTAATTATGTTTGACTGTTTATTATGTATCTAAAAAGGCAAATGTCTAATTTCCACTTTTTAATATTCCTATTTCATATTTTCCTTAGCAGATTGCTAGTGAAAGCACTTTAACTAGAAAGAGTATGACACATCATCTCAAAAAAAATAAAGATGAAGGTGATTTTTTTTCCCCCCACATTTGTAGAACATTTTTCCATCCACTGTTTTGGATTCAAAAGCCTCCTCTTTGGGACACGTACCGCAAGACTGCAGGATAAACCAAAATCTTCCTTGGCTGTTTTCACAGCATGTTGCAGGAATCCCCTATAGCCTTCAGGACAGAGCAGAAAATACTGAAACAACATTTCAAAAGAAATAAATCCTTCAGAACATACTACCCCAAAATGAACCTCACCTAGAGTCACTCTTTAGACCACAGAGATGATCAGTCTCAGTTTTTCATAACCACCACTTTGATACCCCTGCTTTTGCCTTTGGTATTAGTTGTAGGTACTGCTGGCTTTTTGATTGCTCTTTTAAGTCAGTGTAGGTATTTTCCACTGACTTTATTGGTCATGGGATCAGGTCCTTTAAGAATAGATACAACTTGCTAAGGGTTTCATTAAACCAATGCACTGATTGGGTCCAGACCATCTCACCATACTCTAAGGCCTGCAGAGTTGAGCTATGTAGGTAGTTTAGACTCCCTAAGGTGGTCAACCAACAATGTCTCTCCTATTTATGATACAGGAAGTATTGAAGGACAATACTTCTATGCAACAACTTACTTAAAGTGGAATGAATCTACTTACTAAATACTTGTGCAGCTGAACCCCCAACTAGAATTTGAGAGACATGGTTTACAGCGGTGATCACTACTTATGCTACTGTCTCTCCAAAGTAGACCTGGATGAATGCTCCGGAGAAACTTAAAGTTGTTTTGTAATGCTTTTGATAGTCAAGTGATATTTTATCATAAAAATAAATTTCTCCCTAGTGCTGATTCCTTTTACAATATGTTAGGCGCTGTGGTTTATTAATATTTACTATTTTGATTAGTTTAATACTTTAACAGATACAAGGAGGATTGAGAAGAACGACATCCAGCAACAGTCAGAGATGAAAGATGCCATAACTTTAAATAAGAAATGTCATCTCAGACCCATTGCCTTTAGTTTCTGCATTGCCTCTTAAGGCTTATGCTTTTATGTAACCTTTACCATAAATCAAATACCTTCTTCACCAACTGCAGCAAGCAAAAGATGATTCTGAAAGCTATTCCCTGCTGTAAGTCATATAGAAAATGTGTATTCAAGCTCCACACACAGTTTGTGTAGGACCAGGAGATAAGTGCTTTGGGCCTGCAATATAATGAACACTTTGAATACTTTATGCTAGACAAGGGTAACCTGTGGGAGGGGGGTTGCTTTTTTTGGTTTTTATTTGGTTTGGGTTTATGTAAATACTTAAAAAAATTAACTGTCATTTATAATACTGACCCAGCGGAATTTGCTGGTTAATAAAAAAGTCCTGTCTTCCTGTAAACATATTGATTGCTCTCAAGAGTAAAACTGTTAAATACTCCCTTATCATCAGCAGTGAAGTCATCGAAATTTTGCTTAGGGATGCTCATACTATTTGCCCCAGCTCCTTTGAACCAAAATCCTTCCTGGCTATTTGTTCTTTCCCTAAAACAATGCTTCCTTCAATTCTTATGCTGACATCAGCTGAGGAATTCAGGATGTCCTTTCAGAAATATCGATGGATTAATCCTCATAATGACCATAAAACCCAGGATTATTTTATTTCTCACCAGGTAGAGTGGGGAATTGAGGTATAGCAAAAAAAAAATCTTTTTACCCAAAAGACAGATATATACAGTCTTAACAGTGCAAAGTCTCAGCAAACAGAACCATGATTTGTTTTCTGGACTTCATGTCTATGTTCCAGCAGTAATACACCACCTTCCCTTCCCTATGTAATATATTCCCTCTTCCTTCAAACATCTGTCCCTGAAACTCCTGCTTAGTGTAAATGCATTATAATCCTTAGTTTCAATATTTCATTCAAGTCATCCCATAAACAGACACTTTCAAGAGTAAATAATTCCATTTTGAATCAACCCCTTTTGGATGTGAGTCATTCTTCCCATGTATCATATTTGCAGTCAGATGCTTTGTGCTTTCCAGTTGAAACATACCTCATGTCTCAGTAATTATTTAGGAATCAGTATCTGCTTTCTATATATTAGTGAAGGAAAAGCTTCCAAACTTTCTCAAAAGCTTTCTTGCATTTTCATCACAGCCAGTTCAACAGCAAATCTGATTCTTATTCATATAGGATAAGCATGTCAAGTTTCTAATCCCAGTACAGTCTTTACTGCAGTCCTGTTATTTATTCAGTTTATCCCATGTTTCCATTGTCTTCAAAAAGTGATCAGGCAGGGATTGAGCTGAGGTTTTGGAATAGATTTTCATTGGCATAGATAGGAGTGAGGTGCCTAACTTGGGCAGTTCACATGAGCAAGTAATAAGGCTGTTCAAAGCCTTTGGGGATTTGAAAATCTCTTCCCAACGCCCAGTGCAGTAAAACAACCTACTTCATGCTTACCTGTAGTATGTTTGTCTGGATGAGATGGCAGTGTAAAGGAAAGTGTGTGCTGTAAACTCACACCTGAGTTTACTTCACAGCATCTGCCCTGTGTAGATAAGCCTCTAATTATATGGCAAAGGTGAATAAACTCAGTGCTGTCACCAGTCTGCCAGACTGGTGATCTACCAGATTACATTAGATTGGAGATTAGAGCTCAAAATTAATTTCTTGGCAATGTGCTGGCAAAGTCTGGGTATCAGTTTGATGTTTTCAGTGTCAAAGTGCAATAGTATGTCATGCTCCTTATAATATTTTGTAAAATGATTGCCCCATCTGTGTCCAGATTTCTACTGTGCTTTGTTTTTAAAACCAGGGAAGAGAATCCACTTAAAGCTTGGAGTTTTGGAAAAAGCTTATGAAGGGGCGATCAAATTCAGTGGAGTAAGAGGATCCTCTTCCTGCAACCTGATCATTTATACAGGATTTTGACAGCTAGAAGGAAAATTACTTCTTTTTTTTTTTAAGCCTGTTTCTGATCTCAGAATCATTGAAGCTTTAAGAGCGTCAGGCAGGCAAATGATGTGATAGTTTATTCTAGGAGCACCCTGCAGTGACTGAAAGGACACTTGGCACAGTTGTGTCTCTTCCCCCATCAATACTAAGGGAGTATCCTCAGCTCAGGCTGGCTTCAGTGGCTCAGCCCCACAAACCCCCTTTGCTATGGTCACCAGTGATCAGGAAGGGATGACTGTGGAAGTCAAAGTCAAATAATTCTTCAATGTCACTTGCCAGGTCCTTTTTGGAACAAATGATAAAGAAAAAAAACCCTAAAATATTCCTGAATTAAGAACAGCAGGGTTCAGATTCAGTACTCATCTGGAGGGAGTGGAAAGTGAAAGAAGATAAGCAGAGGCAGATATGCAAAAATTTGCTTTTGGCATCAGGGCCTTGACAGATAATGAAATCTAGCTCAGAAGAGAGGGCAAAGGGAATTTGCTTTAGTTTATATGTGAAGTTAATTTGTGGTGGTATGGAGCTCATACATCTAAGTCCACTTGATGACAGTATACATCTCTCTCAGTTCTAACTACATGGTGCCATGTAAACCTGAAGATCTAGGCAAACTTATAACGGTCCAGTTGGGTGTTGCTAGAGCCTGTTGCTGTTATGTTAAGTGTTTGGTACCCAGAGTTGGCACCGCCTTAATTCATGTGGGACACAGTGTAGGCTGAATAATAGACTCCTTGCCTCATTGCCAAACAGAGGTTACATCAAGAATTTTATTGATCAACCAGGATTTTGGTTGATCCATGTTCAACAAATATCTTTTCCATCAGCAAATCCTGACTCTTCGAAAATGGAAGCACTATGCAAACGTGTCCCCCTTTTGATGACAAACAGGTGAGAACACTAAGTCTGAGTTGTGCAAAAGCTTTGTTGAAATCCATGCTCTGCCTAGTTCACAGTCAGGATCTGAACTCTTGCAAGTTTCCTGTTTTCTTTCATTTTTTTGCAAGGCAGCAACTTTTAGATATTTTTCACGAAGTTCTTTCTGCCTAGCTTGAGTTGCAAGGGCCTGGGTTGCTCTGCTATTCAAGTACCTGTGTGGAAGGTAGTTCTCTGACAGCCCAACAGCTGCTTACATGGCCAGCTAGGAATAAAAAAAAATAAAATAAATTCTTTTAACAAAAAAAGAAAAGATTGAAGGATTTCATAAGAGTGACCCAATGAACTGTATGAAATCCAGGCAAGTTCTAGTCACTTCTTCAAAGTCTAGAGGAGAACTGAAATTTGCAGATGAAACGCTAGCATGACAGTTGGGATCTCCCTGCAGACGGGGTACATAGGTGCAGTGTATGGATCTCATCAAAGGCAGACGCGATCAGGAGCCTCTTTGGTTTGTGTTCATTCATGCCTTGCCAGTTCTGTTCACTTTGATGATAAAATTCTTTCTCACTGCAATTTCAAGGAAATGGGGAGAAAAACGCACAAAATGCTTTGGAAACTTTCACTATGGCGTTTAGAACAATTTTCTGTTAAGCACTCGGTGTTCTGTCTCTAAGGGGGATTTGCAGTGTTCCAACCAATACTAAATAGGGAACTAAACTGACCTGTCACTGAAAGTAAAATGTTGACTCATGTTGACGTTTGAGCCAAAACTCTTAACAGGCCTTGGGAAGAACAGCTATGATCTCTTGCATCTGCTTCCTATCTGGAGGTAGAGGATATTAACATTTGCTTTACTTTTGACTAAGAAGAAATAAAAGAAAAAGAAAAAATTAACACCACAAAGATGAGCCTGAATTAAAAATAATGAGTCTTTTCATATTTATAGTGTTTCTCACAGAGACTTTAACTCACTGGAAAACTAGCAATATTTCCCTAGAATCATGATGCTATTTCTTAAAACCCTTTTTAATCTCATTCATAAGAAATTATAGTCTACACAGTGTTAAGAGTGGTGAGCTGGGGAAATACTATGAATTCTGCAGTAATATTTACTGCTTCCAATAGTTAAAGTAACAACACCCAAATTCATGGGCAAATCTGATATGGAAAAACTTTTCTTGGCCCTGTAACTGATGATGCAGGGGACTGTAACTTCTGATAGCTGCAGATGATGCACGTCAGCTGTGTTGAGGAGATAACATAGTAATATTAAAGGCTAAAATGTTTGTGATAAGTGACAAGCTGGTCATAAAACCTAATGCATCTCTCCAAGTAAGACTTCTGCCTTTTAGGAAAACATCCCTTTAAGACATCTGGCTGAAAAAAAAAAAAAAAAAAAAAAAAAAAGGAAAAAAAAAAGAAAAACAAAGAAAGGAAAAAAAAAGGTAAGAAAAAAAGCACAGCCATTTCCACCAGATCTTGAACATTAGGAAATACAGTAGATCTACTAAATCTACTAAATATGTGACCACCCAATGGTCACAAATTGTCAGTCTCTGAGCCTTAGTTTCCCAAACTCTGTTGGAGGTGACTGAGAGTAGTTTCCAAAATCTTTCATCTGGGATGTTTTATTTAATGGGTTTTGTTATGTGGGAACTGATTAAGACCGATGATATGATAAGGTCTGCCACTTAATTGGCAAATGGTTTGACTTAATACATTTGAACTGAGACCCTGCCAAGTGCTATCAGACAGTGAAACCAATGTATCAAAAAATCCCCACCAAATTTTATGCTATGGAAGTGGGTGGCAGGATCTGGCTGGGTCAGAGTCCAATGGACCTAATGTGAGAATCAGAGTGAGGTATTGTGGCTGGCATTATGCAGAGACTCAGTCTAGGTGACCTCTGTGGTGCTTCCTGGCCCCCAAAAATATTAAACCAAAGGATGTTTTGATGCCTTTTCTGAGGGTGATGTTTAAAATGGCCTTTCTTGTGTCCACTTTCACTCTGTAAGTGCAAGGTATTCACTTGCACTCACACTAGTGAGCTTTTAGCTGCTCTCATCAAGATCCTGCAAATGTTGTCTTTGGGAATAGGGCTAAATATATTCATAAGCCTTTGCAGGAGCAGGCATTAATCAGAGCAACCCTTTCTAAAAGGACTGCATTTAATTAAATTAATTATGTTTCTTTGTATTTAATTAATTCCATGCTTCAGGGTTTCCACTGGATGCCTAGAGAGGCCAGGAAGATTTTTTTTCCCACCTTTGATGAATAACTTGGCTGCTGATTTTTGGTGTTTATTTTTTCCCTGTTTTTCTCAGATTCATCAGAGATTGGCGGCAGTCTGACATGGGACATGAGGTCATGTGCACTGTTGCTTCCCTCTTGATTTCTTCTTGTTCGTATTCTCAGGTTTAAAGTACTCATCAGTTACAGGGCCAGGAAAATTTTCACAATATCATATTTGCAATAATTTTGTGCATTGACTGGATTCCTTTGGCATTTTCATCTGCCAATGTCCTGCAATTGAAGTTGCCTGAGCCCAATGGCTTGAGTATCTTGTGGGTTCATGCTGTTCAATGATATGACTTTCAGGTTGGGTTTCTATCTTGATCAATAGGTCTGATTTTTTTGCTGAGTCTTGGTAAATATAGCCAATGACATTTGGATCTCTGCATAGAAAAGGCCCTTGGGGGACCTCCCAGGCTCAGCAATTGTTGCACTTTTACTCACAAAGGAGTAGATTAGGTCATCCAGGTGATGTCCTCCAGTCTGATATCCTTGAGATGGCTCAGCATGAAGTCAACACGTGAAATTACTGTTTGCTTGCAATTCTTGGGCAACATGCATGTAAGAAAAGACAAACTAGAGAAATGGCAACTAGGTGCAAATTTTAAGGAGATTCTAATGCAGGCCTCAATAAAGATAAATGATATATTTGTGCAATTATAAGCTCCCATTACAGTTTCTAGCTGTTGCCACCCTTTGAATGGCTTTAGCACTGACACATGGTGCAGAGCTGTGCCTGGCTGCCATGCTGCTGAGGAAGATAGGCTCCAGCTCTGTGATGAAGGCTGGAACCAGGAATGGTGGGGGTGGGCCCTCCTCATTGCTGGCATGAAAACAAGCTGGAGGTCAATGCTTTTCATCCCTCCAGGTGACACGGATGCAGCCAAGTGCTCAGATTGAACGTAAACCTTGTGATGATAATTGTGGTAACAGGGTGTCTGGGCATGAATAGGGATTTGTGGTGATCATAGTTAATGCAGACTGTGACAAGCTACTTTGTTCAGAAAGTACCAAAATTTTATTTTGCATTGGACCTAATATAGAGATCATAGAACACAGCTTTTTTTTTTTGTTTTGTTAATTTAAATAAAGCATGTCCTTGACTACAGGGCTTGAACATGGGCATTCTAATTTTGAAATTTTTTTTTGGTGTGCACTGAGACACTCATTCTTCAGAAAACCCCAAAGGAAAGTCAGCTTCCAAGATCACCTAAGGCACATAGAACATAGGGATGGGATTGCAGAAATGCTGTAAAATCTCTGTGGATCTGTACAGGACAAGGCTTGATTTAGACTGGGGCAACAAAGACTAGAGCCAGGGCCCTTAGGCTGAGTAGCAGGTGCCCACAGGAAGCTCAGGGGCCAGGTGTATGCTCTGATTGTCTGGATAAGAGATGTAAGGAGAGAGTAACATAATTCCTCCGTGGTCCATCTTTCTGGGTTCTACCCTGTGGAAACCATTATTTTAGCAGGCAGGTCTTACTTTGAGATAATCCCAGAACCAGTGTTACTACTTCTTCCTTCTCAAAATCTTTCTATCTTGAGGTAGAGAGGAGCACAGAAATGCTCTGACACAAGTGTTCTTTGGGTCAGTTCACAAATTTGATTGAGCTTGCAAATGCTGTGATGGGACTAAATGTGTAGTGTTACATTCTGGAGCTTGAGATCAAAGGCTGTGTCTCCCTTCTGCCAGAAATACTGATCTAGGGAGGAAGGGAAATGGTTGCTGTTAATGTACCGTGTCGTGTGACTTGCGGCAGTGCAGGGCTTTGGTGTTCTTAGGGCTCCCTATTCCTATCCAAAACAAACTCCAGGATGAAGATCATAACTAAACAAAAAAACTTTTCTGGCTCAAGTGAAATTTCTGCAATAAGGCTATGGACAAAGATTTCTCAATGCCCAGGCTGAGCTGCAGAATTAAATTCACCAGAAATTAATAAACATCACGAAAAACACCATATTCTGCTGAAATGCAAGATGTCCACCTCTGAGCTGCCACCTCTAATGCAGGACACCCAGCAAGCACTTAAAAATATCCCTTGGGGAAACAAAGCAAGCAAAAAAAATCCCCTGTTGCACACATTTGTCTCCTGGGAAAAGCAGGAGAAAGAGCAGGCAGCAGATGACAAATGCCAGTTACGTCTCTGAATGGGCTACTGGAAGGCTGTCACATGCTAAGGTGCAGAGCCATGTGTACAAACATACAAACACACGCACACCAACATATGATCTGTCAGCCTGTCATGAGACAAACTTCATACCAAAGCCAAGGGGGGATTTTGCCTCAGTAACATAATGCCTCTTACTCACAGCCTCAGCATTCATTGTTTTCAAGCTGTAGCAGTTTGTAGTTCAGTTGTTGCATTTAACTTTTTCCAGTAAGTTTTAAAGGGAAAAAAAAACCCAAAAAAATTCCTTCCTTTTAACAATGCTGTCTCCTTTTTTAGATTTGCAGCTGAAGAAGGGTGTGTTCGAGGAAGAGAATGCCAGCTTCTTCAGAAAGCTTTTATTTAACAACAACAAAAAAAAACCCCAACAAAAAACCCACCCCAACAACACAGGAAAACAGTCCAATACAACAAATCAGAAACTAAATGGTCATGTCAGTCAAACAAAAATACCCCCAAAAAAATCATCAGATTCTTAAGTAAAAGTTACAGATAGAGCGAGCCAGACGCCAAACTGATTTTATTATGCCTCCACTTTAGCATAAATAGGCAACTGTCAAAATACAGCATCTTGTCATTCAACAAAGTGAAATTCTACTAAATTGAATCAAGTTGAACAGAGAGACGACTGTAGTTTAGACAGGCTCTCCCTCCCCTTCTGACATTGTGGGCCTGCTTGGCAGAATGCTCAGGTTTCAAATGAAAGAAATGTGTTGGAATAGAGCAAGTGATGAAAAAAATGTCCTTAACAGGAACTTCATTAATTAAAACCCAAGAGGCTGACAAGCCTTGAGCTAGTATTTTTCAGTGTTGGGGTGAGTGGTATATATTACTCAGAGCTACAGGTCAGGTTTATCCCCTGCCCCTATTATCAGGGCTGGTGGAAGTTTCTGCTGTAATTTAAAGAGTATTCACTGTTGGAAAAGAAAGGAAACACAACATCAACAAAACTAAGAACGCTGCACTTCTGCTAACCTTAGGGCAGTGTGCAGCTCTCATCATTTATAAGTATCCAGGCTATTAATATTAGTGTGTTATACTG
Source organism: Gallinula chloropus (assembly GCF_964237585.1). NCBI lineage: Eukaryota > Metazoa > Chordata > Aves > Gruiformes > Rallidae > Gallinula > Gallinula chloropus. Next base: position 117,081,715 of record NC_140087.1, on the reverse strand, counting down.
GTGCCCATCACCAGAGTGTCTCTCAAAGCACCTAAAGTGGATTAGTTCCAGACTGGTGTCACAGCAGTATTCATGGTCTTGGTGACATCCAGTAATTGAAAATCCATCTTGGACAGGAGAGTGTCTTGGTTTATTTACAACTTTTCAGTTTCCCTTAGCTTTCTGCAACTGAATTTGACTTTAGGCTGGCCAAAAAGGCAGGTAGAGAGGGACTGCCTGGGGGCTTTTGAACATTCTGCTTGCAATAGCAGAAGAGATGGTATAGAAGAAGGGGTTCATCATTTCATAGAATTATGAAATCGCAGAATGTGTTAGGTTGGAAGGGACCTTTAAAGGTCATCTCGTCCAACCACACTACAGTAAGCAGGGACACCTTTAACTAGATCAGGTTGCTCAGACCTACCTTGAATGTTTCCAGGGATGGGGCCTTCACCACCTCTCTGGGCAACCTGTTCCAGTGATCCACCACCCTCACAGTGAAGACTTTCTTCCTAGTGTCTAATCTAAACCTTCCCTGCTCTAGTCCAAAATCACTGCTCTATCATCCTATCACTACATTCCGTTACAGTCCCTGCCCAGCATTGTTGTAGTTCCCTTTCAGGTACTGGAAGGCCACTATAAGACCTTCCTTGAGCCTTCTCTTCTCCAGACTGAACAACTCAAACTCTCTCAGCCTGTCTTCATAGGGGAAGTGCTCCAGCGCCCTGAACATCCTCGAGGCCTCCTCTGGACTCACAAGAGGTCTTTCTTGTGCTTAGGGTTCCAGAGTTGGACACAGCACATCAGGTGTGGTCTCACCAGAGCAGTGGGGCAGAATCACCTCTCTCGATCTGCTGGTCACACTTCTTTTGATGCAACCCAGGATGTGACTGGCCTGAAGCTCAGATGTACCTTCTCTTCTGTAGGATCCATAAGGCTGATTTTAGCTTCAGTTTTTTAGAATTTTTCTGCCTGCCTTAATGTGACATGATAGTTTGCATTGTAGAACCCTGTGTTCATTTGTCTCTCTGCATTTTGTCTCATTTTTTTCCATGCTATGCACTCCCTTGAAGATTAATTTCTCTTGAAGTGTCATTAAAATGCTTCAGCCCTTTGTAAGTGTAGACCCCAGAAAATAAATACTTCTCTCATACAAGACTTGAAGAGACTAAGATGAGGGAGTTAAGGTCAGAGAAGGAGCTGGATGTCTGGTGAAAAAGAATAACAGGGTTAAATAAAATAGGAGGTCTGGCGTTAAATGGCTCAGATGATTGTATCCCGATGGAGCCTGAAAGCAAGGAGATAGAAGAGACATTGGTGGAAAGTCACATTCCTGGGCATTATGTAGCTGCATGAACCAGGCCACATGTTTCCTTCTGTGACCTTCATCACTCTATGTCTAATTTTAGCATGTGGTGATAGTGAATTTTTGTGATAATGAAGCAGGGACAGACATCTTTTCAATCAGGGAACATTTATGCATTCCAGTGAATCCCTGCCTTTTACACTGACAGGGTGATCCAAAAGCAGGGAAATATCACATCTGATTGGGAAATATTAAATGAAGGGTTGTTCCTGAGGACATCAGAAAGTAGAAGTCAGGAATCAGTGTTACCACCTAGCTCACTGCAATCCTTTGTAACATACCAAAAAAAAAGATCAATAGACCTTGCTATGAATGTCCCATAAGCCTGAATATCCATGGGATTAACATGAGCTAGAGAAAGAAGAGCAGAAATATTTAAAGTTGCAATATCAAAAAGGAGATTATAAAAGAAACTAGACTGTTTTTTATATTTTTTTTTAAACTTTAGTTTAAAATCAGAGTATTTCACACGTAGGAGGGAGCATATTTTTAAAGAAAACCCCCAACATCTGGAAATTCCGTCTTTTAGTCATGGACCAGACAGATCTTCCTTCTCTTCCTTCTGCTGGTCAGTCCCAGCCAAAAGCCAGAGTCCAACATCCATGCTCAATAAAGTATGCAGAATAAAACATTATACATGCTACGCTATGAAAGAACTGTTAGTAATCAGACTATTGAAATCAGGGGAGTAAAAGGAGTCTGACCCGTTTGCCAAAGCAATAGGAAAATGTCCCCAAGGCCACTGTAAAAAGAAGAAGAAAAAAATCCAATGAGAAAAAATTTATTTTGCTAAACAGAAATTGCTTACTTATGTCAAGCTCTCTTCAGGCCAGAGGAAATAGCTAGCTGTCTCACTCAGGCTAATCGCACTTTTGCAGACATATTTAGCACATAGACTTCCACCTTCAGCTAAAAGGCAGTTTAAGAAGTCTTAAAGCAAGTGGACTGGTCATCAGATGTCTCCAAGTAACAACTTCATCTATCAGTTCAGGCCATACAAAGGCTTACATGTAAATCTAAATACCAGTTTATAGCCTATGTCTATTTAAAACTTTCTTTTGCAGGTCAGAGCAGAACAGATTATTTTGTTGTTGTTGTTATTAGAAACCAGATAAGTCTCCAGTTTTGTCTGACGGGGGAAATGAATGGCTTCTGTGTGGGATTAAGTCAACAAAACTCAAATTAAGTCAGTCACCATTTTTCTACATATCTTTCATGTAAAGATTAACTTCACACTTCATATTTAATATATGTAAAGGCAAAAATTTCCCCCTAGGATCAAAGGTCTCACCTAGGATCAGAGCTGTGCACTCTCTTCTTGAAAGCAATGACTCAGAAAAGCAGCTACTTCACATCAACTAGCAAGAAGACACTATTGGAGAAGGACAAACTTGAAATGTGAATAGAAAGGTGGTAAGCAGGAAGGCAATTTAATGTAAATATCAGTGAGACCAGTGATGGAATATTTTATATATACACACCCAGCGACTCCATATTTAAAGTAATTTTGGAAAATTGGAAGCCAAATCCCAAATTACTGGTAATAGGTTTCAGTGAGAAACTCAGTCTGAGCCAAAATTATTCAGTCCATGGAGCATATCAGGAAAATAATCGAACAGTGAAGCAATTGGACTCTGTGACAATGTTCTCAAGGAAGAAAGACCCAGTGTACAATGGTTCTGTAATCAATAAGACCAAGGGATAGTGGAAGCAGAAGCTCTAAAAGTTACAGATAGAAATATGTCAGTGGAGGGGATTAAACATTACCACAGACTACAAGGAAAGCAATGAAATAGTCACCTGTGGATCTTTTGAAGGGACTGCAAAAATGTCAAATGTAGGTTTTAGCCAACACAAAATTATTACTTTATCAAAACAAAAACTATCAGATACTACAACTGGGTTACTGTGGATAATTTGATAGGTTCAACACAATATTAAACATCTTTTTGTTGCCTTTCTCACCTTGAATTCACTTGAATTAGATCTACCGTACACTGTAGTATTAAATTGACTACAGTGTCCCCATTCCCAGCCTTGAGCATCAGTGAAGCTACCGACCGCATCACTGCGCAATCAGTACATGGTTGTGGTGCTTTGGCTTAGGTCAAGGGATGATGGTGTTAATATTGGAAACAAATTGCATGGATCTAGTTTAAATGTCAATGCAGGTTACATATAGCTTGCATATATGATGCCCTAAATGAGCTGAGGGTTTGGACTACTCTAGGAGGAGGCTTTTAATGTTGTCAGCCCACACAGATCTTCTCTCCTAACTGAAACATACAGAGCAACCTGTTATTTATCAGCATAAAAGCACTGCCAAGAGAAAAATGAAGACCTTCTCAGTCTCTCACACCAAGAGTGAGAGTTCTGTCTTCACAGAAGTAATATTAACAATCTGAGGAGACTGCCTTATAGTTGTTCCCAGGCTTCTTTGTGGAGTAGCTGGCAGAAAAGATGGGAGGGAAACAGCAGAGAAAGGTGAAAGATAAAAGGAAAAGTCTGAAGTGGAATGTTCCACTTATTTAGCCGACTAAAGTTCACCATCTGTGTAGAGCTGTGTTGAGAGCCAAGGAATTTGCATGTTACAGTGAACCGTTTATGAAATACACAAATATGTATATAAATATATTATACTAAGTCTTCTTGTAGCTGGGGTTGTTTTACCAGTAAAAGACCCTAATTACACTAATGTTCAGAACTTTACATAAGTCATTTGCCATAAGGAATCAATAGATTTCTAAAAATTCCTGAGATTTCATAGACAGTTTTTCAGGGCTGCATGTAACATACTCTTCAGCATTTACTCAAAGCTTTCATTTCTCTTGCAAAATGGGGCTTTTTTTCTTTCTCTCCAAATAGTCTCATATTCATTTTCAGGAGCCTGATTTTTAACTATTTTATTTATTGGACTATACAACATACATTAGTATCAGCCAATGAAGAATATCACAGATGGAAACTTTCCATTTTATTATGCAAAGAATCCTTTTTGATCCAGCTAAACCTTTGTAACACAAAAGTCACAAAATCCTCTGGGGTGCTAGGGTACATTGACACCTCTGTAGGTTTTAGTGAAGAAACTCGCTTTCCAGATTAACTTTGTATGTGTGAAAGTCTGGATTTGCAGCTCTGGAGACAGAAAGCTGGAGGCTCAGCTGCTGTAATCTAGTAGAGATTTGCACAAGGTGAGGCTTTGGATCCATCTGGTCACTTAATGGCAGTGTGCATAGGAAGAGGGAGACACAGGAGTAGTCCAGAGCCACCTTGCTCGTGGTTTTCTTTTCAAGTAATTGCCAGCCTATCAACATGTACAGTTGCTTGTAAGTTTTTCTGTGCCCTGAACACCCACTCCAACACTTGGCTAAACCTGCATTTTAAGGAGATCATGATAGTTGTTCAGTGCTGCTGAGCTCAGAAGATCTTCTACTTCCTCCCTGAAAAATCAAACTCAGATTGCAGTAAATAAAACCTACATGGAGGGGTCTGTCCTGGCCTGGCACTTCCAGTGTTTTCGCAAATGACTTGTATGATTGGCAGCATAAATGGCAAAGTATCAACAGCATGGGAGAGGCTGCTTGCATGATTGATGGATGGATTGTGATTGAGATGAGCTGAAGAAAGTGGAGAAAAGGTCGGAAAGAACAGGCCATAGTCTAATAGTTTCACATGTAAAGTCCATTCTAGAGTAAGAATAACCAACTGCACAAATACAAGATGATGATGACAGTTTTGTTGAAAAAGGTCAAGGCATTAGAGTAGATCAGAAATTAAGTGAATGTATGTCAACACTGTCCTGCTGTTGGGAAAAAATGTCTAATATGACAAAGAGCAAGGTAGTCCACAGGGCCATGAAGCACCCCTCTTGCTCTCTTCAGTATCAGTATGTCCCCAGCTGAGATACAGCACCCAGCTCTGACACGTCTCTTAAAGGAAGACCAGACACTGACCAGGGCGAAGTCAGAGGACAGCAGTGAAACTCACACTCAGATGGGAGAATGGCTAGGGAACCTTGCCCGGGAGGAGAAGCTGAAAGAACAATATTTAAGAAAACAATAATCCTGCAACAGCTCATGAAGGTGTCTTCTTTATATTCCTGTTTGCATGCAGTGTCTGTCACTTATGTTCACTTCTTTAGCAAACACACATCAAGATATTTCCTTCTGCCCCTGTCAGGGATGACTCCCAGGCATCTATGAAGAGTCCTGGGTCTCCTCGCCTGGACTGCTCAAAATTTGGGATCAACCTCCTTATGTCAGAGCTTTAGACAACTCCAAACCTGTCAGCCAGCAGGTTGGGCTCCCCACAGCCAGCTGCCTTACAGCTTCTGGATGAGAAACTGGCTGGTCCCTGGCTGCTGTATACAAAATAATCTGGGTTTAGGCATCAACATGTAGATTGTTTCTTCCCTCTGTGGAGCAGTATCTTCCCAGCTAAATTGCAAGAGTTCTTATTTGCCTTTAACTAAGCAGGAAAGTAGTCAGCTACTCTAAATGCAGGTCCATTGCCTATTTAGCTCCAAGAAATGGCAACTGCTCATCTTTAGGACCATCAAATTAACTATAAGAAAACATATACTTTCCTAAAAAAAAAAGGAATCTGTGTGCATACACCAAAGCATGGGCACTGGGATCCAATCTCTGCGCAGGTCTATCATTTGAACTAGATCAGCCATGGATGCTCACTGCTGGGATTAGTATCCAGGAGTTACAGAATTCCCTCTGCACAATGCAGGATAAAACAAGTGGAGATCACAGGACCATGCCCACTTCCATAAGCTAAGGCACTAATGATAGAAGCTATTAAAAATATAAAATAAAAAGGGGTGGGCATGTTCAGAGCAGAACATTTAAAGCAGCAAAAAGTTCACCTCTGAAGCCTCAGTCAGATGTCTGACAAAGCAGGAACGTCACAGGCTGTAAAAGTATTTGAAACACACAGAGGAATGCACAATTCATGTGAATAAGACTTAATCAAACAGAATGTATATTCTGACTATGTTAATGCATGTACATATTGACAGATTAATTTTTTCCCTCGCGTTCTGTTTCTCTTTTATTAATCCGAAACATTTTAGCAAAAACAGACCAAAAAAACCCTATAGCTCAGGATTTTCTATGGTGCCATGAATTACAAGGACGTCTTCTAAGAGTTTTCAAAGAAAATCATGTGCGTCATCAGCTATGAGTATTAGTTAGCTGCATCCATTGTGCAAATAACTTTGTTTAAAACACGGAGTGTGCAAACATATCAGGTGAACAGACACTCTGAACTGGGTAAATTGTGGACATTCCCATTTAAAAACCTGGCCAGGACTGGCCACTGACTTCAAAATCATTTACAAAAATTATATAATAAGTAATCAGGAACATGGAATACAGAATAAATTCAAGGGAATCATGGAATGCAAAAAATGAAATAGGACTTATTGGTTACATTTTCTGGTGAGTTATTAGGCTGCACTCTGAACACAGGAAATACATCTTATAAAATAAACTAATTTTTCTAGAAAAAAAGTCTTAGGGTAGATTTGAACTACAGTGAATCTTCCAGCTGGTTAAACTGATTATATGTCCATGAAAATAATTCAAGCATCTGCTTATTTATTTTTTAAGCTCTACTAAGTTGCTACTGAATTGAAGAGCTGTGACTCCAGGTGTCATGTATATGATCAGATTATTGCCATCCCAGTCCCTTTAGGCAATATCTCTAATGGAAAACTTCCCTTTGAGGGAAACAAATATTATTAGGTTAGACCTTGAGTTTGCTGTGATCATGATCAATCCATGCAACGAAGCCAAACCCAAAGGAATCATTTTTAAAACTATGTTGAACAACTCATTGTTCAACAGGGCACTGAGGGCAACAGAGGGCATTGCAAAACTGAATAAAGGTGAGACCTGGAGAAGGAAATACATTGTCTTGTCTCAAGCGTATCAAGCATGTTCATCAATCCAGTTTATGGGTCGGTGTGTGCGTGTACACACACACACACACTCATACACAGACACAAGTGTGCATGCATCTACGTGCATATAAATAGGTTTATGGCAGGTGTCTCCAAATGGCAGTGTTCCCACAGAATCTCCAGTTCTGTTTCTTGGCACGCATGCAGATTTTTCTGCCGTGTAAAGACATGTTGTTATGCTGTTATGAGTTTTAATTTTCTGGCTAATTGTTGACAGAAGATCATGAAATCTCAGGGCACCGAGTCAGCCCTGAGACTGCAAGGGAAAGTGAAGAGCCCAGACACACTTAGGAGCTCTTAATAAATTGTTGGATCTGAACTTTTGTTGTCTCTGGCCTTTATTCTTTCTCAGAATCTGTGATCAGAGCTGTTTTCCAAGTTGAGACACCTTGGGAGCCAACTACCAGTATGAAAGGAAGGATTGCTCTGCCCATCATTGTAATTCCCTTTCTACAGCCGAGGTGCAGACATCTAAATAAAGCAAATTACACTTTGTGCGTCACCAGCTTCCTCATCCATCACACTGCTTAGTCAAAATGTGCGTGTATATGCCTCTAGTGACCTATGTATGGTGGAATACACGAGAGCAGGAGGGATTGTGATGTCTGTCTGGTTTCTAAGAAAGCAATGGACTTCCAGCCTAGCAAAAGAAAGCGTTCAGATTAGTACACCGCAGCTCTTTCTGATTCATTGCCTTGGAGAAGTAAGAGCAGCTTTGGCATATACTCCTGTTATTGTGTGCCAGCTATGAGAGAAGCCACACCGAGAAGCCTGGGGCCTTACACCGTAAGCAAAAAAAAATTAAAATAAAAAAAAATATCCACCACAGTAATTGCTTCTTGTTACTGCAGCTCAAAGCCACAGACTGCAAAAGGTTAAGCTTTTGGTATAAAACCTAAATAGAGTTTGTCATGTCGGTCCTGTATAAATACAGTACTCTACTGTTTAGTTAGTTGTTTAAATCCTCCTCTTGCCAGTGCCTGGGCCTTCTGCGGATGTCTGAACATGGGAGAAGCTTTCTGGTGTCAAATTTGTTTTGAAACTAGCCATTTATTTTGCTTTGTGCTTTTTTTTGTTTTGCTTTGCTGTTGCTTTTTAATTTTTTTATTTCTTATTCTTTTCACTGGAGGCTTTCTACATCAGACGTGCAGAAGCTCTCTCACACACACACACACACACACACACAAACTCACAGAGATGCTCCCGAAACAACACCACTTTCCAAGGACCTGAGGTCAGGTCCTCAGGACATGAGTTGGTGGGTTTTAGTGTTAAGTGCACTTGTCTGCAACGTGAGCCTGTTCATCACAGGATCACACCCAAAAGTGCTAACACAGGGCTCTGGGCTCTCACCAGGGCTGCCACAGAGAAGCCACAACCCCAGCATCACCTGGGCTTCGAAACAAAAGCAGATTTCTCAAGCATTGCTAATACCTTCTCCAAACAAATCTTTAAGCACAATTAGCTTGGGGAACTCATCACCACTAGATAGAATTGAAACCAACATTATACTGATATTCAAAATATGGCAGGTGAAGCACACCCACAGAGACATGGAGAAGTACCTTAGCTTGCATTAAAAATGTGCATAGGGAAAGCAGCACTGAATTTACATTCTTACCAGGCAAATTTCTGTGGTTACTCTCATTAAAAAATTTCCTTAAGAGGCAGTGAAACAGTTAACCTGGGCTACCGCTCCCCACAGAAACTGTGCATAAAAATGTGAAAAAGTTGTTTTCTTTCTCTGTATCAGCTTGTGTCCCAATGAACTGCTATAAATTATTCTGCAATGCAGATTCTGAGCAGTACAGTTAAGCTCGTCTCAGATAAGAAAGGTTTGTTGTTTGCAAAGATGTCATGGTTATACCCACAGTAATAATGTATCCCCTAGACGTAGGAATCTCAGCGTGCTCATGTGAATCCTTGTGACTTGCTACAGTGGGAAAATATCCGAGTTAAAGACGGGTCAGAAGACGTCGAATTAGTGATCAGGACCGCAGTCCCCTGAACTAACCCCTGAAAACCATTGTGCTGAACTCAGAGGTGAAACAAAAGTTCAGCTCGAGTCATTTCAGTACAACCCAAACTCTGCTGTACATGCTGTACAGGCAGCTGGAAAGCATTTCATAGAAATTTCTGTAATTAAAAGGTATTTTCACTTAACGGGCTTTAAATAGATTCCATTTCCCAGTGACAATTAATTTTTCTGAAGCACCTCATTTAAACACTTATCAGTATGACAATTAGCATATAAAACCAGCTTGGGAGTGAATGAGATCTGTAAAAGCAATTATTTTGCTAATGGATAAGACAAGAATTTCCCTAATAATTTTAATTAAAAGTACATTGTAAAAAGTGAAATAAAACAAATAGTATTGGCAATTGTGCACCCACAAAAATGTATGAGACAATTTGCCCTTCTTTAAAGTAAGAATCTTAAAGAAATGTGTTCACCTGCTCTATTCTTTTGCTTGAAGCTATTAAACATTCAGTTACACTGATCTGAGATTGCGATTGCATCTTCCGTGATGAAAGAAGGAAATACGTTAGATTAGATTTACTCCGGCTGTGGAGCCTGGATTGTAGCTGCTTCCAATTCACTCTAGAAGGAATCTGAAATAATTCAATTAAAAATCCTTTTATGAACCTCCAACCTGATTCAAGTCTCATTTCTAGGGCTTTTTACAAAGGCATATCTCCATATCTACCTTCTGTCCTGACACTCCTTCTCAGATACATGGTTTACCACCTCTCCCACTCCACCACCTGGCTGCCAATCAGATTTGGTTTCATCAAGCATGGCCCGTACTCTCTCTAGCATCTCTGTTACTGCTTTGGTGGAGGGTTCTGTCCCTACTTCCTTCCTCCTACTCTGTCCTTCTGTGTCTCATTCCCCTTGTCAGCTCTGCTCTAACCTCCCACACATGGGGCTCACCTTCAGTTCCCTCTCACTAACACCTGTGGCCTGGAGAGACTCTTGTGGCAAGTCCAAAACTTGGCTGATTTCCCTCTTGCCTAGTATATCTTCCTGTGATTTTGCTGACCTAGTTAAATATCTTTTTAGCTATTACCAGGCATCTTGATGCCCTAAAATTAACCAACCCTTCAGTGCAGTTTTCCCCCTCTTCACATCTGACACATCATCATCCCTTTCATCTCCCTTTCTTCTTGAACTTTCTCCAAGTCAGATCCCACCAGTGTTTTCAAAGGTGCAACAGAACCTTCCTCATTTCTTTGGTTCCATTTCTTTTGCTTGCTTTCTATCTCACAGCACTTTCTTTCCTTCCTCCTGACACAAACATTTATGTTCCTCTTTAACACTGGTGGCCCTACTTCACACAACATCCTCACAAATTCCATCCCTCATTCCTCTGAATTTTTCACTTTCTTCTCATTCTTAAAGCATTTTCCTCTTTCATAAAACTCCTTAAAACTTTGTTCTCCCATTGTACCTCCAAAGATATCAGTCAGGATTTGGGGTGCCAGCATACTTTGACTACTGATTGTCACAGGGAGTATCAGTTGTCTCTTTCCCTTGCATTGTGGTCCACAACCATCTGTTGTTTCTTGCCTCACACCGACCGCTGCAGTTCAAGCTCTCATTACCAATGCTTGGAGAGTCACTGGGACCCACTGAGTCACCAGGAGGTGTAAGCCATCATCCCTCAGCAAACACAATGTAAGACAGCTCAGGTGGTAACTTCATTAATACAGGGTCTGTATTTATACAGCTCCTTGTTGGGGACCTGACCCTGGAGTTCAGGTCTCCCAGGGGCTAAGATGCTATGGCTAATAATAATACTAATCCCACAAATATCAGTAAGGGAATGGTTTTGATTACAAAACAGATGCTGATGTTTGAACACAGGGTTTCAAAATCTGCTTGCATTGTAATTTAAAAGAAATGATTACACTGTGGAAGGCCCTTTGACCCATCTGTACTCGCTCCCAAAGTGATGTGAAATTCATCCCCTGCAGAAAGGCAGTGCAATGAGCCAATTAGACCCCCAAGACCCACAAAGGGTGAGTTATGCCCAAAGAACGCCTACATGCTATGAAAAGTATATTGCTGCAAAAAAGTATCCAAACTCTGTAACAGTCTCTTTGAACACAATATAAATGCTACTGTGGACCACAGGGGTTAATCCATTACAACAAGGCAATTAGATTTAGTGACTGTTTGGAAGATAAAAGCAGCGAGTCATAATCAATCCTGAGAACCCAGACATGATAGATTTCTATAATTTCCTCTTACTTCATAGATCTGAGCATGACAAAGCGAGTTAGGGTGGAGTGGTTACAGTCCCATGTCAGAAATGCAAGAGGAATTTTATTTTTATTAAACAAGTTACTTGTGAAAAAGGAGTCTTTCTCTTGCTCTCTTTCTGGCAATCCCATTCCAGATGGTGGTACATTTATCCTTCAAACATTTTGTGGATGCCTCTTTTTAAGCTTAGAATGTCAGCTTCTGGAGGGAGATGGGAACAAAGGGGATTTTTCCTGATTCTGCTATAGCCAGGTGACTTCATATTGAAGGTCTCATTCCCCATCTTCTGGCTAAATCCTGCCCAGAAGAGCTGTGCTCTGCTTTCAGTTTGTTTCACCCACAACAGCTAGTGTGAAAGCATTTTCAGTCTTGTATAGAAATGCTATGCAGCATTATGCACAGCTAGATGCTTCCCAAGCTGAATTTAAGTTGTGGGCCAAATGATTTTCACAGCAAGAGAGTGGCAATACCCCAGTCACTAGCTGCAAGACTCTCCACAAAGCCAAAACTCCAGGTCAACACAAAAGACTGACGAAAAGTCACTGCAGTAGTTTGAATTGTGCACACATCAGTCCACTCTGCGGCACAAGCTGCTTAACCTGGCTGGAGGAGGATCCTGGCTCTTTGACAATGTCCTCCAGAAATCTGCATGTGGGCATAAATTAGATACGAGAGGTTGGATGCCTGCTTGGCATAAATCCACTGATCCCACTGCATTGTGATATGCCTACAAAGTGAATGATCTTGTTCTCGAAGGATATACGTATCAATGCCCTGGAAATGCTGATCTCAGTACAGAGTCCCTGCCCAAACTTTCCCTAGAGACTCAAGTTAGAGAAACAATAATGCAAGTGCAAGGCACTGCCACCCCATGCAGCACAGTTCCTCTTGGCATGTGCTAGTTGGAGCCTGTTAGCAGCTGAGGGGCTGAGATTTGATCACAGATAGTGGGACTTATGTGCCCTACTTCTGGCTCTCAAAAACTTAGTGACCTATCCTAGGCAAGTCACTGAGATTCCCTCTGCACTCAGGAGGGAAAGATCACCCAAGTGATTAGGATCAGGTGTAGGGAGAGATTACCAAGGGCAAAAATGTCCCTAAATAAGGGGGATTACAGCCCTCTGAAGTTGATAACAGTTTGTTTAGTTTCTGAAGAACTATAGTTAAGTGAGATAAATACAAGTTTGAATATGTACCAAGCTAGAGGCAAAACATAAGTTCAGGTACCCAAAACTGGTTGATACAGCTGTCAGATAATTAGCCTTCTGCGCCCCTTTTTCCAAGAGAAAGCCACAAATTAAGCAGGTTGAGTGGTCCTCAGACATTGTCCCTTTATAGAGATCTAAGTTCAGAAACACCACATAGGAATTCTCACTGTCCCTGGAAGGATAACCCTACCTTCTCCTAGGAGAATGTTGGCGAGTTGTCCTCTTCAGTGAGCCCACAGCTCAGCACTGCAGAAGCAGAGTAACAACCAAAAAGATGACACAACTCTGGTTGTGGTATTTGGGTCAGGAGAACTGGGCTTGAGCTACCTCATTCACTGAGCCATTATTCAGTGTCTCAAGTGACACATAATCCCCTGTTCGACAACTGTCTTGCATATCTGTGGTGATGTGACCAGCTAACTGCAGTTCAAGCATTCCTCTTCTGCGTGGAGTTTATTAGGGCTTTCAGCATATTTTCTTACTAATATAAGAATATGAGAGGAGGAAGAACATGGTAGCAATTAAGTGCAGCCATGAATTTTACGAACAGTTTGCTGGAAACCACATTAATGACTTCATCAAGGCTAAGTGCATACATCAGCCCAGCAATATTTACTTGTTAAAATAAATTTAGTGCTCAGGAAAGATGCCCAGCTGACAGCCCTGAGGACTGAAGCCCTCTCCAAGCCGCAGAAAAGATAGACTGAAACTGGTGGGGTACACCTCACCACGTAGCCATGCACATGTGGGCCTCAAGCCTGCTTCAGAAGGGTCACCTCTAGATTGGCAGAGTAACTCAGTATTACATCCTTTGCTGCTTATCTCTATTTGGAAGTGGTTCCTGTTTACGCCAGCAGTAATATTATCTTTAGTGCTACAGTGACCAGAGCTGGGATTCTCTTTCAAACTGCAGCTGAAGAAATCCAATTACAGCTCTCCAAGAGTCAGCACCATTTCGATGTATCTCTTTGCCTAGTAGGAACTAGAGGCTCTGAACTGCCGGTTAAGTCAATCTTTGCTGTCTATTTGCTGTTGGATTTTTTCTGATACACACCTTCATGTCTTTTTTCCAGGCTGGCCTGTGAGTTCGGAAGAAGTTTCCCATAAATATCTGTAAACCTATCCTATTTTCATTACTTTGGTTTCCTTCTTAAATATCTCCTTTACCATACTGTCTAACTTGAAAAGAAATCCTATCCCAGTCCATATCATACTGACCAGCAATGAGCTGGTGACTTCAGTGCAATCCCTTGTCTTATTCTCATCCAGCTGTTGACTCATGGTCAGCTCTATCCCACTGGATGATTTATTCCAGCCCCAGGCACCGGACACTTCCCACTGCATAGGTACACCTAAGAGGTGGACAGTTTCAGACTACTCAGAGGAATGGAATGGTTTTAAACTAGAGCAGGATAGGTTTAGATCAGATGTTAGGAAGAAGTTCTTCACTACAAGGGTTGTTAAGACACCAGCACATGTTGCACAGAGAGGTTGAGGAGGCCCCATCCCTCAAGACATTCAAGGGAGGCCTTATAGCGGCCTTCCAATACCTGAAAGGGAACTACAGCAAAGCTGGGTAGGTACTGTAAGGAAATGTAGCAAAAGGGTAAGGGACAGTGGCTTTGAACTAGAGCAAGGTAGGTTTAGATTAGACGTTAAGAAGAAGTTTTGCACTATGAGGGTGGTGGATCACTGGCACAGGTTGCCCAGAGAGGTGGTGGAGGCCCCATCCCTGGAAACATTCAAGGTCAGGCTTGATGAAACTCTGAGCAACCCGATCTTGTTAAAGGTGCCCCCTCTTACTGCAGGGGGGTTGGACGAGGTGACCTTGAAAGTTCCCTTCCAACCTAACACATCCCATGATTCTATGAATAGTTGGGTTTTAAATGCAGAAAATTTCAATTTTTTTTTTTTTCTAGACTGTTGGCTTTTTAATGGAAGAAGTCACTTTTAATGGAGTTAGTGCAGACTGCACAGTGAGGTCCAGGCCTCCTGCAAGAAAAACAATGAATATTTCAGACAACGCCAACCACAAAATTCATATCCAATTCAGGATTCAAATACCCATAAGTTTTGTTCCTGGTTATGAAATTCAGCTCAGACTCTCATTACAAAAGATTTCTCAGGTCAGTGTCATAACTGGACCCAGGCCATTCTCTGCTTGGAATTGAATCACTGCACATAGAAAACTGGAAAATTCTTAACAGAAAAGTAATGAAAAAAAAATGTGAATAGCCAACCCTTTCAGCAAAAGGCTATTTCCTGGGTACTCCATTCATAGTACTTAAGGATGCTTCACTCTATTTTTCACACTTCTATTCCAAAGTTAGTGAAATTTATCACATTCTGGTTTTGTGTAGGTACAATTTCATGATAAGATAGCTGAGAGAAAAGGCAAAACCAAGTTTTCCTATTTCCTCCCACTCATCATATAAGAGCTAAAAGAATAAAGAAAGTGGAAACAGAGCTTTTTCATATACATGAGAGGAAAGACCTTTTTAACACACTGGTTAGTGACCCCATGAAATTAATTACTTTCAGATAAGATTGCCAAATATATACACCCAAGAAACTAAACCAAATAATAGATCTGAAAACAACCTATGAACAGAGCAGCTTTTTAATTTTTGGAACAAAGACCATCATTACATTCCTCTGTAAGCTTTTATGGGGTTTTACAAAGTTAAGCAAATGAGGAAATCATTCATCAGATAAATCCAACTAATTGTGTTCCCTTCAACAGAATTGCAAAATCACAGAGCTACTGAGTCTGGAAGGTCACCTAATCCAAGTCCCTGCCCAGAGCAGGGTTGTCCACAGCAGGTTTCCCAGGTCTGTATCTTTTTGGTTTCCAAATATGTTCAAGGATGGAGACTCCCCAACTTCCCTGGGCAGCCTGTTCCAGCGTCCAACCACTCACTCTGTAAAAAAAGCTTTTTCTTACATTTAAGTGGAATTTGCTGTATTTCAGCTGGTGGAACTGCCTTTTCTTCTTTTACTGGGCTCCACTGAAATAAGTTTTTCTCCATCTTCTTTCCCCATGCCCCACCAATCAAGTATTTAAACACAGTGGTAAGATCCCCTGAGTCTTGTTTTCCTAGGCTGAACAATCCTAGGTCCTCAGCCTCTTCTTTAGTAACTGATGCTGCAGCATGTCCATGTCCATTACTGGGACACAGCAGTCCAAGTGTGGTCTCACCAGTGCAGGGGGGGAGGATCACCTCCCTAGTCCTTGCTGGCAATGCTTTTCCTCACACAGCCCAGGAAATCTGTTGAATCCAAAGGCACATTTCTGACTCTGGTTCGACAAGCAAAGCTGCTTTCTGCCCAGGTGAGCCCCAACCTGGTCTCGTACCTGGGGAAGTTCCTCCCCAGGGGCAGGGCTCGGCATTTCCCTTTGCTGAACTTCACGAGGTCCCTGTTGACCCATTTCTCCAGCCTGTTGAGGTTCCTTTGAAGAGCACATCCACCTGGTCTATCAGCCCCCACCCTGGTTTTGTATCTTCTGCAGACTTGCTGAGAGTCCACTAAGTTCCATCAACCAGGTCACTAATGAAGATGTTAAACGCTGTTGGCCCCAGTAAAAACCCCTGGTGCAAACTGTATTTCATGCCACTGATCACAACCCTTTAATCCTGACATTTATTCTCACCTAGATTCTATATCACACGATCCTGCAAACATACATATTTATATATGGATATAAACATATATTTTAAAACTAAATATTTGTATATATGTGAACATGTGGCTATCTTTAAAATTGCATATAGTTCTGATCATTTTAGAGTGAGTTTTGTGTGTGAGTCTGTACAGGATCAGAACTTTTAAAATAACCTATTCAGATCCAAGCAAGAAATACAAGAAATATGCATCTGACCTCAGAATGCCGGGCATCTCACAAACGTAGCTGAGAATTATGTATGTCAGGAAACTTACAGGGAGAAAGATTAGAAATGGAAACTATGAATATTTAAGTGTCTCCTTGGGTTTTTTTAATGTAAATTTCACTGAGGCCAATCTCTTCAGTCCATGTTTTTTTTTTAAACATTTCCATACCTCTCAAAGTATCTAAGGTATGTTAATAGGGAGCTTTTATGCAACGCAAGCAAAACTACACCGCTTCAAGTTATCAGAGTTCCTGCTTTGCAAGAATGTCACCTTCCCAAGGTTTTGCACTTATTTTTGTTGAGAAGTAAAGTCTCTTCCTGCATCTTTTCTGAATTAAAAAAGGGAGGGCAAAGGTGGGTGATGAAACGTGCTGTGAAACATAGTTATATTTGAGGAACCATGCATGTAATGTGTATTTTCATAACATTCCCAGCAGCAGCCGAACTTCCACTTCAGAAGAGCTAGCCTTTCACATTTCTTTTTTTCTGCACAAGGGAAGAGTTCCAGCACTTCTGTGTTTAGTTTCCATATCATGCTTTTGCTGGAAATGTCCTCTTTCCATACAGTACCTCTGAGTCACGGCTCACTGGGACCGCTGACTATAATCTGCTCTTGACATTAAGATGTTGCTGAGCGACTAGAGGATATTTCAATCAGTGGTATTCATGTTCAGCCACATGTTTGCACTGACAACCAGTTAAACCTTCCTAGAGCAATATTTTTCTATGCCATTAGTTTTTATACCAAACAAGGTCTGTAGTGACTGGATTGCCTCAATTGAGCAAAACTGTTTACAAGAAATAAATCACTCCTGGCATTAAGAAAACACAAGACCCATGACTCGTAAGCACAGCATCATTCAGATCTTTATTTCTCATAAACCTACCCCCCAAACATGTGTATTCTCATACACTGTGACTTGCACTTTGACTTGTGGTCGGTGCATTTCCATAACCCTTTATTGTCATGCTTACCTAATGGCATAGACATATTTAGCTGCAAATGCATAAGAGACCAAAGGGAAAAAAAATGCAGCTGAAGACTTGACACAAGGTAAGCATTTTATTTGCTTAACACCAAACATTAATTCTAATGCAAAACTCCTAGTGATGTCTGGGGACCAAAATTTGGTCCTGAGAATGGTGTGTGGCTTGTGCAAGCCACTGGAGCGCCTGAGTTTCATGTCCTCTTTCTACCAGCCCACAGCAGATATGAGTTATTACAACTTCTAGCTTGGCTTTCCGGTCTGGAGGTTCCTGAGTTGCACCATGACGTGTCAACTAAGCAGGATTGGTCTACCACTTGCAAGGCTGTCAGACCTCAGTGCTGCAGACAAGCCTTCCCTGAGCAGAGAAGGAATACAGGTTCTCAGTAACCTGGAGCTTGGGTTTTCAGAAAAATTTCAGGCCAGAAGGTGGTAGTTCCATTTTGTTTAATGGAGCAGCACACTCCCTTTTGCAAGGGCAGCTGCTGAAAGCAGAGAGCACTGAGTAAACCCCTTGGAAGAAAAAGGAAATTGAGCCCAGCACCTTGCTTGCTTCCCTCTGTGTCACAGAAAGATGCACACAGAGTTCTGGATAAGAGCTTGATGTCACCCTCAAAGCCACCAGATGACTTCTCTGTCCATTTTTCAACCCAAGTGTCCAAGCAACAATAACCTGATACAAACACAAGGCCATCTAGGTCCCTCTACCTTGCGATGCAAGATAAAACCCTGCTGGATACTGATGCTCTTTGGAACATACTTTTTTCCAAGCTCCAAGTTTCTCATCTCAGATAAAATTGATATTCAGTCTTGTGTTTGATGCATGCAGTCACTAGTTCCTCTTTTATAACGTAAGGAAAACAGTACTTGCATTTTATTGCCCGTAATCTCATCTCTCCAGACAGTTATCTTTTAGCACCAGAGCCTGTTTCTTCCTCTCCTTCTGTATAAGAAGACCTTGATTTTTGACTCAGACCTCTCATTTCCTCACCATAGAAAAGAAAAAAAGGAAAAAAAACAAGTTATTTTGAGACTTTATTAAAGTTCCCACGCTACAGAATTTCACAGGTTGGGTTTTTTTTTCTCATATAGGTAGTATGAAATGGTATCAAAAACAGTTAGCTCCTGCTCAGACACAAATTGTTTTACCTAAATTATATGTTACATGGTTCATTGTTTCAGTGCACTGCATCTGCCTTGAAACTGTTTGTCATATGTCCTTGTAGATGTCAGCCCAATTTACTAACACTCTGGATATTGATTGCAATTAAAAAAAAAGGTGTTTATTTGTTGTTGGGTTTTTTTCTTTTAATAGAAATAATTATGAAAAATTACCCTTCTGCAGACAAATTGACAAAAGCATCTGACAGTCAACCTCAAGAGTGTGCGTGCAGAAATTTTGGTTATTGCAGAGAAGGTGACTAGATTTTAACTGTGATACTTCTGCGTCTGAAAGCATGGTTTACATCCATGAGAGGCACTTTTCTTTATTGTTTCCAGTTACTTAGTTTATTTTAAAGTATGTGCTAATTTTCTCATCCTGGAAATGGCTGTTTAAAGCTGCAAGTCACCAGATAAGCCAAAGGATCCTGCCTAGAAAAACTGCATTTATTAAAAAAATGAAATGATGTCAGGCTTCTTTCTCTGGTCCCAAGGGCAAATGGCACAGTGTTGCTTATGTCTGTGTCTTCTCCCTTGTCCCCAAAGGCCCCAGGTGTCCTTGCTTGTACTGCTTATGGGGAACACCCCACAGTGTCCAGGCAGTACAGACCAGGTGAGTGCTTACTGGCATCCATCAAAAGTGTGCAGAGAGCTCTTCTGATCATACATTCCTATGACTGGATGTGGTGGGTTTTGAATCAGCCCTGTGATTAATGAACATTTTTTTCTCACCTGAATATTTTTTGTGGACAGGACTTTAAGCAAGAATTGCTCCATCATAGTTCCACTGAGCTGTCCTTATATTTATTTCTTTTTTAATGGCAAATCTGATCTAATATTTACAGTAAAATGTACCTGTCATACGCTGAATTTGAGTGCAGATATTCAGTAGAGGTTAATACTCCAGCTTTTGGGGATTTAAGTTTCTTTTTATTATTGAATTAAGTATAATCCTAGAGAAAGTGATTTATACAGAGTGTCGATTTTTATACTTTGGCTGTGGACCATCCCCAATCCTTCTCGTTGTACAGGCCCAGAAGATTTTGCTTTTGAGCCAATTAATGGGAACAAAGGCAAACATTGCTGTCCCAGGCTCACTCCTGTAAACACAGGAGGTGGGCTCACTGTGTGGGCCCAGTTTTCAGCCCCATGGACAGATTTCCAGGCTCGGTGGCAAGTGCAGCAGGTAGATCTTGTGAGACTCATGATGAGAAACTCTCTGCCTATCAAGTACTTTAAGATGTCTTTGAAGTCTCAGCTGTGAATAATCATAACATTTGCACAAAATTGATATAAATTCTATGGTGATTATACTCCCTTCACCTTGACTGGGGAGCCAGAGGTATAAAGCTGTGGCACCAAGTGGCAAGCGTGCTCATGAAATTGGATAGCCCACACTGTAATTTGTAAAACTGGAGTGGGTGTTTAGCTGTTGGATAAAATTGGAACAACTTAATGTTGTGTCATCAGTCCTAATAATATTAATAACACTTTTTTTCCTAGATGGTCATTTTTGCCAATAATCCTCAAAGTATTTTATAAAGCTGACAAGTATAATTAACTTTAGTTTATAGGATAATAATCTGAGGCATAGAGAAGTTAAATTTCTGATGCTAAGACTCAGAGTCCAGGTTTTGCATGCCCTGCACACCAGATTGCTTTCTTGGTGATGTCAAATCCACATTTTGGGTCAGCAGATTCTGAATTCCTATCTTTTATGAACCTAATGCCCTTTCAGTGTTGTATGTATGGCAATTTTCTATGAAGGAATTATGTTGGTTGCTAAAGAATGCAGTTTGTTTGTATTGGAATATTGTTTAACTTCCAAAACCATGCAGCAGTATCACTATTGAGGTCCATTTGTCTTTTCCAAACTAACTGTCCCAAGAACTACTCTTCTTTAGATATAGTGGAATAGAAAAACACAACACATTGGCATAAACCCCTTCAACAGATAAATTAACAAAAGCAATTAGCAAGCATGAAACACTCAACCAACTCTTCCTCTAAGCTCAAATGTTGCCTTCACCTTCTCACATGGCAGTAAGTAGGAATAGAGCCAGAGGTACTGGGTTTAAAGGTTCAAACACTTCTTCCTTCCCTGCCCAACAAAGAAGAGAAACGTCCAAAATATTTCCAAAGCAAATTATAATCGAGCCAACCACAAGAATGTTCTGCCATTTCATGGTGGCTTGCACCAAGCCAGTCTCACTGCTTTCCCAGTGGAACAGAGGAGAGGAGCCGCAGCACTTCAACCTCAGCCCCACCAGGCCTCTCCAGCCTCAGAAATTTCAGGGTAATTTATAACCAGCTGCCATCTGCCTCTGTGGCCATCTAGGTAGTTAGCAGTGTACTGCAGGGGACTTCATAAAAGGTGAGAACCATTCACTTTGGGTCACCTCCCATCATGGATGAATGGAACTCTTGGAGCGCTTGCTGCTGAGTTTGCATGTGGACACATCATCTGCATGGCACTGCTCCATCTTGGAAATGCACTAGAAATCCAGGAGGACTACACTATGTTTTTTCCTCAATTCTAACACCTCAGCTTTCTCTAGAGTTTGTTAAGGCCTTTCTCTTGGCTTTGTTAAAAGTGATTTCCAGTTAAAGTGTCCCATTTTTAACAATATCCCTCATTGCACAGCTGTTGGGGGATTAGTGAAAGCAGGCAGGAAGGGCAAGAGCCACAAAAGATCTTGGGTTCTAAGTTGTCCTCACTATCCTCCTAAGCTCCTGTGAAATCTATATCTGTGCCTTACTCCCACATAACCTTAGAGATGCCTCCAAAGCACCATCAGCTGTATTCTCTGTTTGCCACAAATCCTTCCAACACTGCTAAAGAGCAAAGAGCTTAACCCACACTGAAATCCGGTATCCTTCCAGTCCTCTTTTAAGTGTATGCCTGTATCATCCCATGAATGCGCTTAGACGTGGGGAGGAAAGGAAATTAAGGAACATCTAGCCCTCCTTTAGCACTGCTCAGCATGGCCCATGCCCCCTGTGACAGAACTGGCAAGAAGCTGGCAGGAGCACAGACCCTCACCTGCAGGAGAAAGGCACAAGCTCTATACCATTATTTATAGGACATTGTCCTACAGCACATATGTGGCTTTCATACCCTGGCCTATAGTAACGGAAGCCTGCATTTCCTCCCACTGTGACACTCTTTTTATAGCTTTTCATAGCTTTGTAGATTTAACCATTTGAAATTTTATAAATGTGGTTCACCTGTTTCCAGGACAGAGACCAGGAAAAAATAAAAGGAAAAAAAAAAGGAAGAAAAAAAAGAAAAAAAAATCCATTGTTATACAATATAAAACACAACAAAACCCAAATAGGTGTTTCATTAAAAAATTCTGCTATCCCTCTTCTCTGGAGCAGAGATTTGGGATTCAGCAAGGGGCTTACCCTACTGTCAGAGACATGCCTTTTCCTGCGAAAACCTTCTCCCGTGAAATTACCTGGTGAAATTATCCTATGAAATGAGCCTTTGGGAACTCTGAGGTCACACACACTCCACAGAGACTTTTTTTTTCAAGTTTAACAGCTTTGGAGTTTCCTTCAGCCCTGAGCCAAATATGAGTTTCCAGATAATTTGCTGCTCTTGGCTGTGGAAGGGGTGCTGGTAATGGTGGGGG
The DNA here is from genome assembly GCF_964237585.1 of Gallinula chloropus. Classification (NCBI taxonomy): domain Eukaryota; kingdom Metazoa; phylum Chordata; class Aves; order Gruiformes; family Rallidae; genus Gallinula; species Gallinula chloropus. The sequence continues at coordinate 117,059,249 of NC_140087.1, read as the reverse complement.
AGTGATGGGGGACGGTGTCTGGTGTGCTCCCATTGCTCCTCCTGCTGGAGTCGAGCAGCATGAGGTTGCTGAGGAGGGACATGGGCAACCCAGAAGTCGTGTGGGAGATGGCTGTAAGCAGAGCAAGGGAAAAGGCAGACACACAAACGTGGGTTTTGACCCAGTCCTTGCTGCTGGGGTTGTCGGTTAAAGCTTTTCCTAAAATTACTAGAATGGGAAGTTTATACAGTTTTTAAATGAAAAATGAAGTTCCTGTGCAAGCTCTGCATGCTGTCAGGTGGAAGAAAAGAAGTCATGTGAATTTACAGGGTGAGAGATAAGCACAAGTGCAGCAATCACAGCAAGAAAGAAAACAGGGCCCATTGCACCACTTTTCTCCTGCTGCAGTCCCCTATTCCACTTCCCTATATCCTCACATGAGGAATGGCATTGCCATATGGCAGATCCTGGGTCTCTATGCTTCTTATTCACCCCTGAGACTTATGATCCTGAGCACTGGACGAGGCAGAAGTGTGGAAGAGAGAGGACGAGATCATTGCATTTAAGATGTTAAGAACCTTCTGCACTTGGAAAGAAAATTAAGGTTGCAAAGAAAACCTGTCGTTTTTCTTAATTTCTTGCTTGACTTTGTGACCGAAAGCTCTTGAAGCACAGAAGGGTGTGTGCATGCATATGTATGGAACTCACTTTTTTTCCCAGCTAATTTGTGTCTGGGTTAACACAGACATCAGACTGTCTAGAGTGAAAATACACAATATACTAGGTAAAAATGCAGTCAGAAACTGCCATTTTGCTCTGGGTTGCAAAGCTGAGAGACACCACAAACAGGATAACAAGGAGAGTTTCACAGATCCAATTGCTCAATAGCTTTTTTAAAGCCTCAGTGGTGGATTCCTGTCTCCAGGCTCTCTTGTGGTCAAGGAAGTGTGAGGAGCCACAAATGACACCACGTCCTTGGCAGCAGCATGACAGCTTTGCAAGTCTTGTAGGACTCTGGTACTTCAGGACCTTCAGTTTGGGTTCACTGCAGAAGTAAAAAAGGCATGTGCCTGACTTTTAAACTTTTTTCCTGTCTTCTGCGCTTCACGCGCACCCTCTAGTTTGTGTGTGTGCCTGTCTGAGAATGAAAGAGGAAACTGAGGGCTTTGTCTATTTCACATCACTTTTCAGTAATGTTATTAGATGGAAAATGAAGAGAAAAAAAAAAAAAGCAAAGGCAAAGTGTTTTTAGAAATTGAGATGGCAGACAGAACTGAAAATAGCTTTCTGCAAGATGGCATCAAATTTGATATAGACATATTTAAAAGTTCTCAGTGAATATGGGAGGGAATACAATTATTATATATAGTTGTGACAGAGGGTGATAGGTGACTGGATATTCACTTTGAATTTCAATACAGTGGTTTTCTAGGTAGGTGTCTCTCACCACAAGCACTCAACGTCTGAGATCCTTTCTAATTGTAAAGAAAAAAAGCTCTTTTTTTCTGGACACTATGTGAGAAATACTTGCCTGTTGAGATCCTTGATGTTCCAAAATTTCTTCCAGTGAGTGGCAGAGGACTAAAACACCATTCCCTCACCACAAGAGTTACTCTTCACTGCACTGGAGGTGGCTGCTCTATGAGATGCTGGGAAGGACAACCTCCTCCAGACCTGAGAATAACAGACCTTGCTCTAGAGCTGACTCAAACCAAGAAAACATGTTAAAAAAATAGTGAAAGATCAGAATGAAAATCTGATTGCTTTAGCTATGTCTTCCTAGATGGTAATACATAACTGAAGTTAAAAATTGCTTTGAGAGACAGAAGGATTCAAAACTCTGCTTTGGACACCAGTTCAGAATTTTATGGACTTATACACAAAAGGTGTACACAAAGAAAAGCAAAGATAAAGGAATGACATTAAGATTCAACAAGAATAATTTAGGTTTCATAAAAGGAAAACCTTTTTAAAGCTAAGACAACATAACACTTGGGAATTTGAATTTTTCATTGTGTGTGTATTTTTTAGAATAGCCAAACATGTCAAGAAAAACATGGTCAATGTTCTGTCTTGCCTTCAGTGTCTTCTTTCACAAACTTCCATAATTATAGTCACAGAATCATAGAATCGCAGTAAGGTTTGAGTTGGAAGGGACCTCAATGCCCATCTAGTTCCAACACTGTCATGGGCAGGGACACCTTCCACCAGCCCAGGGTGCCCAAAGCCCCATCCAACCTGGCCTTGAACCCTGCCAGGGATCCAGGGGCAGCCACAGCTTCTCTGGGCACCCTGTGCCACGGCCTCACAGGGAAGAATTTCTTCCCAATATCTCCTCTAAATCTCTCTTCCTTCAGCTTGAATTCATTCCCCCTTTGCCTTATCACTCCCTGCCCTTGTAACCAGTCCCTCTCCAGCTTTGCTGTAGCCCCTTTAGGTACTGGAAGGCTGCTGTAAGATCTCTCTGTAGCCTTCTCCAGGCTGAACAACACCAACTTTCTCAGCCAGTCTTCCTAGCAGATGTGTTCCAGCCCCTGATCATCTTTATGATCTCCTGTGGATTTGTTCCAACAGCATCATGTCATTCTTTTTCTGGGGACCCCAAAGCTGGACACAGCATTGCATGTGGGGTCTCACCAGAGCGGAGGAGAGAGGGAGAATACTCTGCTTTGGCCAGCTGTTCATGCTGCTTTTGATGCAGCCCAAGACAGGGTTGGCTTTCTGGGCTGCAAATGTGCAAAGCTGGCTTTCGCATTCTGAGTTGTCATATGTACACGTGTAAAACTTCAGCAGAAAGTTATCAGTAAGATTGAGAAGCAGGCTTCAAAATGTTCATAGAAACTTCATGCTTCTCTGCATAATTTCTCTACCTTTAGCACAGAAGAGTTGGAGCTCAAAAAAAGAGAAGAGTTTATGGTCTTTGGAAGAAGGGGCAGGTAACTCAGGAGGACCACAAGACTGTGAGGCTGTGCAGGGAAAAACTAGAAGGGACAAAGGCCAGCTAGAACTTCATCTGGCTAGTGCTGTAAAGATAATAAAAAATGTTTCTGTAAGTACATTATCAGCAAAAGGAGGATTAAGGGGAATCTCCATCCTTTATTGGATGCAAGGGAAAACATAGTGACTGGGAATGAGGATAAAGCTGAGGTACTGAAGGCCTTCTTTGCCTCAGTCTTTAGTAAGAAAACCAGTAGTACTCTGGGTACACAGACCCCTGAGTGGGAAGACAGGGAAAGGAAGCACAATGAAGTCCTTATAATCCATAAGGAGTTGGTTAGTGATCTCCTACATAACACAGATATACACAAGTCTATGGGATCCACTCAAGGATGCTGGGGATCTGGCCAAAGTGCTCATCAGGCCACTTTCCATCATCTATCAGCAGTCCTGGCTAATTGGGGAGGTCCCACTTGACTGGAAGCTCATGAACATGAGGCCCATCTGCAAGAAGGAATGGAAGGAGGACCCAGGAAACTACAGACCTGTCAGTCTGACCTTGGTGCCAGGGAAGGTTATGGAGCAAATCATCTTGAATGTCACCACACAGTACGTGCAGAACTACCAGGTGATCAGGCCCAGTCAGCATGGGTTCAGGAAGGGCAGGTCCTGCTTAAATAATCTGATCTCCTTCTATGATCAGCTGACCCACCTAGTGGATGAGGGAAAGGTTGTAGACCTTGGATCTCAGTAAGACCTTTGACACTGTTTCACATGGCATTCTCCTAGAGAAGCTGGTGGCTCACAGCCTGGATGGGCATATGCTTCACTGGGTGAAACACTGGCTGCACGGTCAGGCACAAAAGGTTGTGGTAAACAGAGTTAAATCCAGCTGGAGGCCAGGCAGCAGGGGTGTTCCCCAGGGCTCAGTACTGGGACCTGTTCTGTTTAATGACTTTATCAATGACGGATGAGGGAGTTGAGTGCGTCCTCAGTAAATTTGCAGATGATACCAAGATTGGTGGGAATGTTGATCTGCCAGAGCGTAGACAGGCTCTACAGAGGGACCTGAACAGGCTAGATCAATGGGCTAAGGCCAACTGCATGAGATTCAACAAGGACAAGTGCAGTGTCCTGCACCTTTGTCATAACAGCCCCATGCAAAGCTACAGACTAAGAGAGGAATGGCTCAAGAGATGTCTGGAGTAGAGACCTAGGTTGTTGTTGATCAACACCCATCTGAATATGAGCCAGCAGTGTGCCCAGGTGGCCAAGAAGGCCAATGGTATTCTGGCCTGCATCAGGAACAGTATGGTCAGCAGGAGCAGGGAAGTAATCCTTCCCCTGTACTCAGTGCTGATGAGGCCACACCTGGAGTATTGTGTTCAGTTTTGTGCCCCTCACTACAATAAGGACATCGTGATACTTCACCATGTCCAGAGAAGGGCTATAAGGCTGATGAAGGGTTTGGAAGACAAATCTTAAGAAGAGCAGCTGAGGGAACTGGTATTATTTAATCTAGAGAAGAGGAGACTGAGGGGAGACCTCATTGCTCTCTCCAGCTACCTAAAAGGTGTTGTAGTGAGGTGGAGGTTGGTCTTTACTCCCTGCTAGCTAGTGACAGGACAAGGGGAAATGGTCTGAAGTTGCATCATGGGAAGTTTAGGTTGGATATTAGAAAAAATTTCTTTACTGAAAGGGTTGTCAGATATTGGAACAGGCTGCCCAGGAAGGTGGTTGAGTCATCATCCCTAGAGGTGTTTAAAAGAAGAGTAGATGTTGTACTTGGTGACAGGGTCTAGTGCTGGACCTGGGAGGGCTGGATGGATAGTTGGACTCAATGATCTTGAAGGTCTTTTCCAAGCAAAGCTATTCTATGACTCTATGAATCTATAATTATTTTGTACCTCCTTGCTGCTAATGGGGAAAATAAAGATGTCTGAATGATATAAAAAGACTGAAGAGATGCTGTAGACCTTCCGCTGAGGTGACAAACAGACCTACCATGAGTGTACTTGCCTTGTGACAGGTCCAGAAGAACGCACATGTCTGTGACTCTTATGTGTAAGCACATAGATTTGTTTGATCATCTGTAACAAAAATGCCTTTTTTAAGTAGAAGAACTTCTAATTGCCTTTTCTACCAACAAAGGAGGAATGAATGAGATCACAGAAAATGGAAGGACTTCCCAGTTTGCTGGGCAAAATCTTTGAAAAAGTTAATCATGTATCAGTATTGTTTCAGTCAAAACAGTAAAGGTGCAATAGGCATTCTGGCACGTCTCTACAAATCTTCTATATTTGTACTGGTGTGAAGATTCTATCTACAGTTTCACAACCAGCTAGAATCTGCAATGCCTCAGAGGAAGAACTTTGTCAAAGTGATGACTGCTTAGATGATTGGTTATAATCTGAGTCAACATTTCCCCAGATACAGCGATGAAGAAGACACTACAATAAGTGCCAAAAATTTATGATCTCGAAATTAGTGGTTTAACTCCCCTTTTGCAGCGATTAGCTCCTTTTCTGCAGCTCTGTTTGTACAGTCAGCTCTGCTCCATTTGGTGCAAACTTAATAAGCAACTCTTCCAATTTTTTTCTGCTCCTCATCATTACATGTGCATTAATAAAGACAAAAGCCTTGAGGAAAAAACTGTATGGGATGAGATAACTAAAGACTGTATCATCATTTACAATGCCAGAAGGTAACATTTTGAAGTTGATTGACATCCTTAATTCTGGCATTTATCAGCTTTTAAGTGCTTCATTCTACAACTACAAAATGTTCTTTCAGGTTGGTTTTTTATTAATTATTTATTTGTTTTTAAATGTAATACCCTTAGTCTCAATAAAACCCCACTCACCCTTCTCCCACCGTGGTTCATCAGGTGTCATCATGCTGGGTCAGGGAAAGGACTGGGCAGACTGTTGACCAACCACTATTAAATCTAAAAGAGAAAGAAGCAGTGGGAGTAAACTGTCATCTTCTACCAGAGCTAGGTAGAGGTGAGAAAACTTCACCAGCAATTTTCACAGACATTTACTGACTTCAAAGGAATAATGAGCAACAGAAATGCTGGGAGTCATCCAGATTGCAATGGGCACAAAACCAGCGTTCATTCCTTCTTCCCCTTCCTCTCATTTCTCCCAGTCTCTTTCCTACTTCTGACACTGTACCTAATCCCATACTTCTCCTCTAGAGTCTCCCAAATACAGCTGCTCAACTTGACACAGCAGAAAAATATCAGGTGTCAAATGATGCTTGTGGACATTTAATGGATGCACAGACTGAGAAACAGCAAGACAGACAGACAAATAGATAGAAGCTCCTAAATAAGTGGATTAGCACAAGTAGAGGTATGTTTTTCTTTGGCCTGATAAATAGCTGCTAACAAATTTCACATTCTCCTTGTGTTCAAAAGCTGCATAAAAAATATTTAGGGACATGTTATACCAAATTTAAGAAATCTGGAGTCAGCACTTGTTCAAACACATCAAAGCCCCAAATAAACATGGGCACATTTGATTCTATAGTGCAGATGCTAATGACTTTTTTTTTTTTTGTAGGGGTTTTCTTTTTGGTCACTCTTGTGGTGGAGAAGATAATTTTCAAGAAGCATAGTAAGTGAATTCAGTAAGACCCAAGGAAGTGGATATTGTCATCTGTTAACTACCATGTTGAGCTTTGAAGTTAGGAGAAGCCACAATGCTCACCACACCATCATGGTCAATTTTTGAGTGGTAATGTCTTCCTCCAGATGTCATTATGCTCACCACTATAATAATGTGTGCTCTCTCTAGCTTTGAAGATTTTTTTTTCCGATCAGTGTCTAGGATTTTATCGGAAGAGTCATGGACCTTAGGGGAACAACTGCCAAAAACTCATTGTGAAAGTTTGGAAGATCAGATTACTGTGGTAGAGAGAGGGTGAGAGTCAAAGACAACTTCAGACAAATCTGTCTAACTCAGTTTGTTGCAGGTTTTCTTATTGTACAAAGACTTATTTCCTTCTCAATAAGAAAGTATTGCTGCTTAATGGAAAGACAATCCTATGGCTGTATTCTGGCTCAACAGAATGGGCCTTGTAATAAAATAATTTTCTTCCTTTAAGATAGCAGTTATCTATGAAAATTAAGGTACGATGTAAAAAAAATCTTTATATGAATGATGGTCTATCAATGGCTAAGTATTCCTGAACTTTGTATAACTCAGATGTACTGAAAAGACATCACAGCTTGTGCTCTAATGATTCTTATCTTTTATTTCTTGAAGGGACTCCCTTACAATAGAAAGAAAGACTCTTTCAGGTCTGTTATATTTGTGGAACAAAAATTAGATCCTCATTGTCTCAACTAAAATTATGATCCAGAGCTAGCCAAAACACCTGTGTACCATCTATTACTGTATTACTCTTACTTATGGTGCTACTTACACAAGGACAGATGAGGAGACTATGAGATGACCAGAAATTGAGTCTATGTATCTTGTGCCCAACTGCAGTGCCTTCACCACAACACCATCCTTCTCTTAAACCAGTCACATTTGATTTTGATTATCCAAAATCTCATTGACAAGGCTCTGCATAAGCAGCAAAGATCCAGCACTGGGCTAAAAGTAGCAGTTAGCTGGACAATTCCACTCCTGATGGCTTCTGTGGGTTTGAATTGTTATTAATAAGGGCAGAATTTGCCCTTCTATTACTTGGCCTATAAAAGAATTTCAATATTCAACGCCTGAGGAGTGGGGAAATGGAGAAGGATGGTCAAGGTATCAATTTGTGCAAGTCAGCTACTTGTGGTTTTTATTCTTTTTTTTTCAGGTGATAAAACTCCTTGTCAGTCATTCCTCAAGTATATTGATCTTGCATCAATTTTTTTTCAGGATAGGGAGTGCTGCATACTGTTGACAGCAATTCATGTGTACCCATATGTTTCAGCCAAGGCTTGCATGAAGTCCATATAAAGAGGTTCTCCTTGAACTCAGGTCACAGTGATCTGCAGGAGTTTGGCTTCTAGTCTAACTGCCTTCAGGAAACATGCTGTGGAAATCTATGAGTTTTAATTCAATAATTTTTAATTCAACAAATCCTGGTAATTTGCACTTAAAATCTACCTGAAAGAGATTTTGGTGAATCAATATCAATATTTAATAACTGTAGAAACTCAGAAGAATTCCAGAAGTAAGATCAAAACTGGTGTGCATGTTTTCAAGGCAGAAAAGTGAGATGATGCAGATAGATAGTTAACCAGATAGCTAAGATTGACATGATTTCAATAGCAAAATTAAAGGAATGCAGAAAAGTGATTCAGTAAGTAAAGAATTTAGAAATAAGGTATAACTGTGGCCACTCACTAAGTTCAAACTAACCTGATTTTATTTTGAAACAACATACTTGATCTGTAATATCTTCTGAGACATATGAGGCATATAGGCTTTTATAAGGTCAATTAACTGTACTGCCATTCTCCTTCAACCATGAGCACTGTACCGTCTCAACAGCACATATGTTAAATGGATCAAGAAATTATTAGCTATCAGATCTCAGAAATAGAAATGCCAACAGGAAATTAATTTTGAATAGGATGCATCCACTGGGCTCCTGCAGGGATTGGTATAATGTGTCATGTCATTCAGTTCTTTGATCATTGTTCTGAAAACAAGTATAAAAATTACTGCTTGTAAAATTTTCAGGTTGCTCAAAGATCTCCAGGTGGCTAAATAAACAAAAATTGAGACAGAGCCTTAATATAGAGTGGTTTGGATTATTGATTAACCTCATTAATTCCAGTCAAACAAAAGATGTTTTAGCAGATAGATATACAAATACAGCTCTAGAAATAAGTAGGACAGACTGTACAAGATCTTCAGAACAGCAGCAGATGCTTTTCTGGAAAAGGTGGATAAGCACATCAAGGTTATGCTTTGACTAGGCAAGATGTGACCTAGGACAGGTAATGGAGTGAACTGTAAGTCTGTTATATGCAGTGGGGTCAGATCACACTATTTCAAAGTTTTCTAGTTTAGATGACAAGGACCAAGTTCACCTGACCACAGGTATACACTTAAATTATAGACCATGTAGAAATCAGCCAGTCTGGACTCTTTTTATAGTCATTGATTCATAGATTCATAGTATGGTTTGGGCTGGAAGGGACCTTCAAAGATCATCCAGACCACACCCCCTGCCATTGGCTGTGACATCTTCCTCTACATTGCTCAAAGCTCCAGACTGAACTTGAACACTTCCAGGCATGGGGCACCCACAGCTTCTCTGGAAAACCTGTTCCAGCATGTCCCCACCCTCATCATAAAAAATATATGTCTTATCTAATCCTACCCTCTTCTGGCTTGAAATCATTCACCCCTGTCCTGTCACTGCAGCCACAGGGAAAAAGTCCTTCTCCACCTTTCTTATAAGCTCTCTTTAAAGATTGAAAGGCCTCAATAAGGTCTGCCTGGAACCTTCTTTTCTCCAGGCTGAACATCCCCAACTCTCTCAATAGTCAATAAGGAGCCATACATTTTAAAGTCAAGATATCTCTCTCCCAAATATGGACAATAAAAATAAGGTAGATGTATCAGTGCCTGGGGTGACTATCCTAGACATAGATATCCTCACCATCGCTTTCTGAAGTTATACAAGGTGAATGCCACCTCGACAAAGGAAAAAAAATTCCCTTGAAGGGAGAAGATGTTAGCATAACTTACTAAATTATACCCTCAGAACAGCATAAATCAGGAATACCTCTATTCATTGTTAAGAATCTCAAATTCAACTGATAACTTATTTTGGAAGATAGTCTAAGCCATTATGAAAGTGCCCGGTGTTCAGAAGCAGTTTGTCCCAGTTTCACAGTGCACTTTTTGAATCACAGACTGTGTCCTGCTCAGGTGAGGTTTGCTCAATCAGTAGCCTCCTTCAAAGCCTTATATTTCATTTATATCATGATACTGCAGATTGAGTGAAATGGTGCTTTCATGATATTAAGGCCACTAGTTTTCTCTTAAAATCCATTCTTCAAAATGAAATTCTACAATAACATCAAAGCATTCTGGTTTCTGAAGCCTTCAAAGAGTCATGATCACAAACTCAACTGGATCTGTCCTTCAAGAAGGTCTACTGACATTTCCAATGATGGGTAAGGGAGAATGGCAGGTCTGTTCACCCCTACGTGTCTGGCTCACCTCCCTATGTGACATCATTGCTCATGCCCTACTCCAGCATAATCGAGCAGGTCAGTGGTTATTCCAAGCTTCACCCGTTCCAGATTCCACCCTTAACCCTCCAAAATGAGTCTTTTATAGTTAAATGATTCACTTATTAGGTAAAATAAACATGAAAATAATGTCAAATTAAAATAAAGCAAAGTAGCATGAAGTTAAATTCAGACTGACACTGAGCAAACAGTCTGGCTGGAATCATTATACCCTTTTGGAAACAGGCACGGATATCAGAGCATGGATCCAATTAGTTTCAACTGGGAGGACCCTTCCTGTTCCTGGCTCCCTGAAGCTTAAATCTCAGTTTAGACATTAATTTAGAGTCAGGGACAACTCTCCTGCAGTTGCCATCTACAGGAAATCAAGAAACCTGCAAACTGTTTTCTGAGGCCAAGACAACAAAAGTATTGAAAAATATGTAATTTATCATTTGCAAAGATCTTTAAGACCCCAATCTTGTAAATGTTCAACAGGCCTTGGCTCCTATGAAAGCTTGGAGAGAGACCCAAACCCAAGCCATGTTCACCAAGTCCAAGCACTGGTCTTTGTATCTGGAGCCAACAAACAGGCCAACATACACAGAAGAAAAGCAACTGGAAAAGGATGTGCAAGAACTGCTCTGCAACTGCTGAAGAGAAGTGCTGGACTGCTCTTTCAAGCCTGCTGTTATTAACTGGGCTCCACATATGCTTAGCTAGATGCACTGCTAGACCACTGCAACAACCACTTGTTGGCTTTCCTGTCACTGCTCCTTATCACAGTCCAGCAGATATGAAACTAGATGCAAAGTAGTAGGAAAGAATAAGTAAGGACTACAGACTAAGCTTTTGACTGTAGGCAAATTTCCACGTTTCAGACATAAGCTCCCTTGTTGAAGTTGTGATGTGATTTAGGGAAAACACAAAACCACAAAATTAACTCTGTGATGCCATTCAAGCTCCAGTTGGACAGCGTATCATCATGGGACACAGCTACTATTGGTGCCATCCAAATACAAACACCGGAATAGGAGGGCAAGTACATTTTCCAGCTAAGATAAGCTTGACCAAGCCCACTGAGAAGACATCTTTCAGGCCTACTTGAAGCAAGAATTCTCAGCAGCACTTGTAGATTTTACACTACTATTGCAAACATATTTGGGGTGTGTATAATTCAAGGTAACATCCTCACATATTTGCAAACATACCACCATCCTGAGAACTGGCAGAGCTCCTCAGCGGTATGTCAGGGGGTGGGATTTTAATATCCTGATGAGACAGAACTCAGCAGATACCTCTCATGAGGCAATCACGAGCGTCACAGGTCAGGTTTGTGCAGTTTTTGATTTTGCACACAGTGAGAATCAAGAAGAGTTTCAGGATATTATTTCAAATACTTGATTCTTTACTAATATTTGGGGGGGGAATATGGACATTAAATACCTTTTTCTTTCAATTTCTTTGAAAAATCTCAAATCAAGCAGAATAATAATATCTCTGCTGGTATACCCATGCTGTTCTTTGGGATTCTGTGTATTTGGTGGCAAGCAGCTTTCAGCTCGCTCTGTCTGCTACACCTTAAATCACCAATGCACATAAAGGTATAATACATACGCTTAAATTCTCTTTCAGCCCAATGGAAGCCATACATATACTTTTAATTATCAAACTGTTGACTTTGAAAATTGGACAGCAGTGATTTAAAAAAAAATAAAAATCAAAGCTGATATTACCATCTCTGCCAAGTGAGAGTGATCCAATCAAAACTTGGCATAATCAAGTGGTATGAATTCTTCCAAGCATTCATTACAAACTTTAAAATAATCCTTCATCCAAAAGGCTGATACAGCATCACTCATCACTCCAAGGAACCATTAACAAAATAGGTAAGGAAAGAAAAGGCAAAAGCAAAAAGGTTTTATTAAAAATCCTGCAAGTCAGGCAAGGAATGTCTTAAATTTGTTTTTATTACAGATGCTTCTCAAATATGAAAGCCTAGTTGTTTATTTTTCACATCCTTTGTATAGGTTGAGTAATCTCAGTATGGGAAGATCAACTTTTCTGCAGAACACTTTTACATGCTAATAATGTGTCACAGGGCTATGGCCACACATAAAATAAGCGCCATGCATTATTCTTGAGAAAATAAAACCAGCAAGATGGCATCTCTGTGTAATTTCTCCCTTACTGCCCCAGTGAGGCTGAAGATCTCTGACAGCATCTAGTAACCTTCGGCAAAAACCACAAGCACAATAAAAACGTAGAAGTTATCCTTGTCTGGGGAGAGGTCTGCAGCCCACACCAATGATCCTTATGGGACCATTCCAACACAAGAGATTCTGTGATAAACTGTGTAAGGATCATCTATGGTAAACATTTGTAAGGATCAACTGGCTCAGCATTTGCAGAGTTTTCGGTGATGTCCAGTGCACCAGGTGACTCATGGGGAGTTGTAAAAAGCAACTCAGCCTTGGATTGCCTTGAGGCCCCATCCCCGCAGAGGCAACCCATGGAGAGTTGTGTACACAGCTCAAACCTGGAAGCAGAGACTAAACAGGGCAGTGCTGCATAATTCAAAGAACTGAAACCTGTGTTGATCCTTGAATTCCTTCAACAGTCTGCCCTGAGTCCCAATCAAGCCACTATTCAGCTGCCTGGCAGTAAGATAAAGGCAAGCCAGAGGGGTTCCATTTGGTTTCAACTGGACCCAGACAATGAAAAGATAAGCAAAAGACAGAGCATACAGAAGTGAGCCTAATGACAAACACCCCAGGTGGTATTGTCCACTCAGGCACAGTCCTGCCTGCTGTAGATCAAGGATTAAAAACCCTCAGATTCAGGCTGAGAACTGGGAGTCACTTCTCCAACTGCACATCTGGCAGGCAAGGAGACCCTTCCCCCTTGGCCAGGATGCTGGCTGAGGTAACATACTGCGAGCCCTTACCTGGAGGGGCAAGTGAATATTTGATATGCTGAATCTGCACATAGTGTCCAAATAAATTATTTATTTGAACCCTGCAGTTGAATGTCTTTTCATCACAACATCCTGTTTACTTTACTAGGAAAGAGACGTGTCTGGAGTGAATTGTGTGCCACAAAACCATGGTCATTGACAACAAGATCCAAAGCGGTACATCCAAGACTGCCCTCTGAGTTCAGATTGATCCACATATATCTTAAAAAACAGAAAGTGAGGCAGAATTAGAGGCCAACTGCTGTTAAAGCAGTTCTCTGCCCTATTCACTATCTCTGCCATCTGAATTAAAGCTGCACAGCTTGTCCACTTGATATTTCATGGGAGTAACTACTGGTTCTCCTACAGGATCTGTATCTTCTAATCTAGTCCACAGATTACAAGAACAATTGGGAATGACCAGTGTCCCTCACCAGTCTGGACAAAGGGGAGACAGCACCACTATTCTCTACAAATCTGTGGAACTACAGATCTTTCTGTGGTTTTATTTTTATTTTTACCTTTACAGAAGAGAGGCTGCAAAGAGCCCTCAGCTTTTACCAGTAAAAAAGACCATTTAAAGTTGTTTATAAATTGGTTGGCTCAGGCAAGTGGTAATGTAATGCAGATGAAGTATCATAGAGTGGTAGTAGCTAGCATAGTGTTGGCTCCCAAATCCATCTTTCAGCACCTTTCAGCTAAGACTTTGGACCTGGAAGGGGTGAGGTGTCAAGTAACAAATCTCTGGAGAAATACTGAAAAACTAAAAGAAAGTATTTTCTGATTGCAAGCCTAATGTCACCTTTTTATCAGATTTCAGATGAGAAACCTGAGAACATTGTATGGAGCAGAAGATTCAGCATCTCAGCACAAAATTCAAATCCTACCAAAGGGAGGTTGTTAAACAGAAAGTATTTAGCAAGGAAACATGATGATTACAGGATTGCCTTCATCGTCCCTTAATGATAGATGGTCTAAGGCTATTCTTCCTAGGAGCTGATGGTGAAGACTGTAGTCTGGCTCCTATCAACCCAGATGTACATGTTTATAGAAGCAAATCAATGTGCCCCTGCATGATTCCTTTCTTCCATTTTTATCTCACAACAATGGAGCAACTTCAAAGTCAGCTTCATTTTTTCCAGTACAAATGTTGTCATTTGCTGGTTTATGCAATACAGCATTTCATCTATTTCAGTACAGACTGTGTCATAATTAAACACATAAGACCTACTTTCAGTGTCAAGATATTGCAAGCTAGTTGTGCAGATGCTATGGAAGCAGAGGGCAAAGCTCTCTGACTTCACAGAAATCAGAGGACTAATAAGAAATGGTTCTGGAAACCCCATCTTCAAAAAAAAAGACCATAAAGAAAAAAACATCATTCTTCTTCATCTCCATAATGCATTTCCATAGCTTGTCCTGGTGCCAGGCAAAGGGCACAAATCACAGAACCTCCTGATGTCAGCTTTACAACAAGAGATTGTGGCAACCCCGGCTCCTTGAATTTTGTAAACAGTGTGGTCCCAGTGCACTGGCTACTGTTTTGTATATTAAATTGTTGGGGAGGTGGTATCAATAAACAGCTGCACAGTCAAATTAGTACTGTTTACTGTCAAATTAACAAGGAAAGTGATACTTTCTGCTCTTTGTTTATAGCTCTGCACAGTTGGCCCTGACACCAGGAAGGCTAAATGAAAATGGACGTCTCGCAATGGTAGATGCTCTTCTAGATCAAACAGAAGGGAAATTTTGTTTGTCTTATAAAATAAACAGTATCTTTTCAGGTTCATGTGCTCAGAATAACAGCTATTCAGTTGCCCCAGCTGTTTTTTATTTCATTGCTAATTGTATGTCTCATTCCTCAACTGACTTGCAGGTCATTGTTTCCTCTCCTATGTTCACCCAGGGAAAGGGAATGGGAGTACAGTGCACACGTGTGTGCACAAGGTAGAAGACTGGGGAAATGTTTAAATGCCTGGATGAAAGCTGTGGACACTTGTAGGCATGTGTTGTACTGAGCTTCAGAAGATACAACTTGGCCTAAGTCTACAAACAGTCCTTAAAGAAATATTCTGAGCTCTTTAGTCAAAACATAAATTTTGAACAGGACTGAATCACTACTTTTATGAAATTGTCTACATTAATAGGGAAAAACTTAATTTATTCTAACCCATTTTTAGATGTGGTCTAGGCTACCTGCAATGGAAAATGTTATTTCTGCACACTGTGCTTCTTGCCATTCACTCACTCACTCTGACTTTCTTCCTTCACTTCTCCATACCTTAAAATTTCTCTTACACTCACTTACTTGCTAAAATCCCATGCACTCAGAAAATTATTAAGGCTATCATCACCCAGCATGTTTTTTTAAAAAAATTATTAAAAAAAAATTGTACAAAAATTTCATTTTGTTTTTTTTTAAAAAAAAAAGATTGTTTACGTAAAATGTGCACAAGCCTTGCTTATGATAGATTTACCCCCAATTTTACATTATCTGCATTATGGTCATTTCAATACAGGTTTTTGTGAGATGCTTGATCTTGATGTATATTTCTTCTGAAATCAAATAATAATTTTACCTTTTATTTACGATAGTACAGTTAGAAGAGTTTTGTAGAGAGCTATTTCTTATCAGAGAAAGTAACAATTGGAGAAAGTAAATACACAGATTATAATAACTCAGTTCACATCCTTGGATAAATATTCAGAAACTATGTAAACAAGGGTGGCATTAATGCTTAGATGTACTAAAACCAAAAGCCAAGTCTTTTCTTTCTCTACTTAAAAGACTTTTGTGTCAATATCATATTGGTAATAACTTCCAAATTATATGAATAGGTAGATACGATCTCTAAAGCATGGGTTTGAATTCCTTTTAACATCCATCTCAAGAAAAAATTCACTGCAGGCAATATTTGCAGATTACATACTGTTTGGTAGACAGTTATAACAGCGAGAATGGTTCATTGTTCCACAGTGACTTGGTACTCTGCAGATCAGGACTAGTGTCCTGATCTAAATGGTTCATTTATACTAGGCATGAAGGGTGAGATGAATCATGGCCAAGGTGCTTTCAGGACATGTCTACATATGTGCTAGACATGTAGACCTTTGTTATTGTCAGTGGAGTTTTAATCCCAACAGCTGAGGTTCATCTTACTGTAGACACCTACATACGGTCAGATGATCTGTGCCCCATGTTCTACTAATGGTCACAATAAGATTTAAACTATAATGAGAATCAAGACAGCTAGTCTACAGGAAGATATCTATAAACACCTGATGTGATGAACCTTAAGGTGACATCTAAGCTAGCTGCCTACATTCCATGAATGTTGGTGAGGAGTTGGAACCCTCACAATGTTCCGTATTCCATCCTAACAGATAGCTTCTAAGGAACCATAGATGAGTTTAGTCACCCACTAAACTCAAGAGGACCAAATTTCAATGAGGATTTAGAGGACCAAAATTCAATGAGATGAAAGAAAGAAAAAGCAAGAAGCACGAGCCCCTAGAGCCACCAGCCCTCTGAGCTCCAAGTTAGGCACAGAAAAGAAGACTGTTGCTGGCCAGAACTGGGCTGAGCCACATCCCTCCAACCAGCCCCTTTTATGGGGGAGTGATGTCAGGTGGTGTGGAAAATAGCTGGGCCTAACTCAGTTCTCCTGTGCTGGCTGCTTGGAGAGGTTAACTCTGGCCTGGCCTGAACCAGGACACTCTTTTTTTTGTAAAGAATAGCATAATTTATTGAGAACTTACCTAGTCTTTACTGGCATTCTTAAAGAACAAATTCTGACTTGCTTTAAAGCAAGAGATCAAATCAGGATCCAACAGATTAAATCTTCCTGTGCTTTCATCTGGATGTTTAATGATATTCTTCTGATCAAAAAGCCTCTGCAATATCACTCCTTCAGTATTGCACTTCACAAATGACTAAACATCAAAGGTAAGTGAATCTGTAGCTGAACCTTCTGGACACTTGCAGTCTGGGGAAAATGACACCGGAATACCACAACAGCAAAAGGTGCCCAAGGAACACACAACATAGCTCTGCCAAACCCTAAGTATGGTGGCCACTTCGTCTGACTCTTAATAGCAGTTCTGCTGTGCGACGCCAACTAATGCAGGGCAACTCTAAAGCCAAGGAGGCCAAAGGAAATCAGTTTTTGCAATTCTTTGCCAGACCCTTTCAAAAGACAACTAAGAATGTAGCAAAAGTGATCAAAGGCAAAAGAGCCTGACAGGCTTTATTTACTCTCTACTCCCTGTCTGTTGCGGATTGACATTTTTTATATTTTTATTTCTTTTTTAAAAACAATAGTTTAGACAAATGTGTCTAGACTGATGGTAGAGCAAATGTGACATTAATTATGGATTCCTACACAGTGGCTGAGTGCATGTGGGCAGTTGCCAGTTCCCAGGGAAACAAAGATTGCCAGGCTGCCAAACTGGAAATAGCTGCTCATCTTACCATGATCACGTCTCTCAGCATGACTGGTATCAGATGCTTCAGAAAAGGCTGTTGGCACATTGAAGTGGACAACTGGGGGGAAGGGGAGGGCAGGGGGCAACACAGGAAAGGTGCTGCTGCATTTCCATGAAAAGGTGTTAATGGAGAGGAGCCTACCAGGAGATATGGGATTGCAGCTCTACAGGAGGTACTTCAGACCTGGTCACCTGCTAATTTGGTTTGAATAAAGGTTTCTGCAAATGTGGTGAAGATATTTCTGTACCCCAACCTAGCCCATTTAGTCGTACCCCTAAAGTCATCTCCCACAGGATTGATTTTCTCAGGCATGACAACAGGTACCCAGAAAGTAGGCAATACTGAAGGTCGTTTGCAAGTGTTAAAACAACTGGGCAAGAGAGTACATTGAAAACAGCAGTGAGGAAAAGGACTTGAGAGTGCTGATTGATTAAAAAAATCAATGTGAGCCACCAGTATGCACTTGCAGCCCAGAAAGCCAACTGTATCTTGGGCTGCATCAAAACCAGCATCATCAGCAGATTGAGGGAGGTTATTCTTCCCCTCTACTCAGCCCTAGTGAGACACCACCTGCAGTACTGTGTCCAGCTTTGGGGTCCCCAGTACAAGACAGACATGGAGCAAATTCAGAGTAGGCCATGAAAGTGATCCAAGGGCTGGAGCACCTCTGAAGACAGGCTAAGGGAACTTGGAGAAGAGAAGACCCCAGGAAGACCTTACAGCACCTTCCAGTACCTAAAGGGGCTACAGCAAAGCTGGAGAGGGACTGGTTACAAGGGCAAGAAGTGATAGGACAAGAGGTAATGGCTCCAAGCTAAAAGAGGGCAGATTTAGACTAGGTATTGGGAAGAAATCCTTCCCTGTGAGGGTGGGGAGACCCTGGCACAGGGTGACCAGAGAAGCTGTGGCTGCCCCTGGATCTCTGGCAGGGTTCAAGGCTAGGTTGGATGGGGCTTTGGGCACCCTGGGCTAGTGGAAGGTGTCCCTGCCTATGGCAGGGGGTTGGAACTAGATGGGCTTTGAGATTCCTTCCAACCCAAACCATTCTATGATTTCATGGTCTTCCTCACTGAGAATATTTTCCAACCCAGAAAGACTTTTTTGTTATTCTGGTTCCATTACATTGATGGCTCCAAAAAAAATGTGTTAGCAGGTCACAAAACAATGCCTTTCCCATCTCATCTGCTTCCAGTTGATGGCTCAGATATTCCAGCAAAAGTTTCAATTATTAATTCTCAAGTGAAATCTTTGTATTTTGCTCTATTGAATATCATCCTATTCCTGCTTTTCTTACCCTCAGGACATCAGTTCTGCCTGCATGATACCCAAGTCCTTCCCTTTGTGTCATCAGCAACTCTCAACAGCCTTTTGTGCTAAAGTGACTAATGACCATATTAAATATGCTCATTCTTAAGAAATGGTTAATGACAAGCATAATTCTCAACAAAACTAATCTAGTAAACTCCTTTCAGATAAATACATAATTTTTTTTTCATCACATGCATTTTTGCTCTCTCTTGAGCTAATTCCTTACACATCTTCCAGTTAATTCATATTTGATCGCTGAGGAACTATCACATGTATTCTGATTTCTTGCTGGCCTTTCAGAGGGCAGAGCAAGATATAAATATGCTATAATAACAGGGCAATGTCACTTAAAGCAGAACGCAATGCTGACCATACCCTTCTCAGTTTATACATGAAAGTGTCTATTGTACTAGTGTCCCAGATGCGGTTGTCAGCTTCTGCATGAGTTTATAGACACTGTCTTTAGCAAGAAAAGTACTTTTTAATACTTGGGACTATGGTTGAACCTAATTTTTTTTTTTTTTACAAAAATCTCTTACAAAAATAACCGAGTCAGGGAAAAAATGTGTTTGTCTTTTAATAAAGACTCAGCAGTATAAGTTTTAGATCTTGCCAGTGATGCAACCCAATGGTTTGTCCGTATTAAAAACTTCCTGGTTTTATTTTTAATTAAAAATAGCTCTGACTGGCAGAAGTGCTGAAGGCTGTAACCTTCTGGTTATCCACAAAACTAGAATAACAAGGGCAGCAGGGCAACCTCTCCTCACCCTGCCTCTTCACACTGTCTCTGTTCGCCCAGAGGGTCTAACTCTTCCCACTCGGTCTAAGGCTGTTTTGCTGAGTCTGACACCAAAACTGTGGAGCAGAATTTCCTGTAGGGATGCCAGGGACAAAACCAAAGTTGATGTGAAGCCACAAAAAATCCCTTAAAACTTAAGACTCAGAAAAATGACTCAGACGGGCTGAGGAAGCCAATTCATACAGATAACTGCTCTCGGTAGCATTCAAGCTAGGGTGAAAGAGGTGGGTCAAAACTCCTGCCCTGTTATTAAAAATGCAATTTCCCTGAATTCTCCCTGAATTGGATTTCTCCATTTCCCTGAGTGATCCGCTGGTGAAAGTGTGGCAGTCAGCTCCACCAGTGCCAGAACCACAGGCGTTAGGCACTGCTAGATCATCACGCGTCCTCTCTGGAGACAAGGCACCTCCCTAACTTTTTTTGTTCCCCACTATTTTGAGGGGAACTCAAATGTGAATGTGTGTGAATAGGTGTGAATATGGAGCTGCTAAGAGGACAGTGGGTGGGGATTGGACTGTATGTTTCCTTGCTGCTCCTGATCCATCAAGGACCTAAGCCAAATTGTTATGGCATATTCATAGAAAGCTTTAACAGCAACACATTTAATGGCCAAGAGGCAATCAGCATGCTTTCATGTAGTGTGGCTATGTCCTCCAGAGATGAATGAATGATTTGGGCATGTTTTGGCTCTTTTGACCGGTGCAAGTGGCAAGGCACATAGAAAGATCTGAAAAACTCAAGAGTTCTCCAAGAGAAATGCCACTGGCAATGCCACCTCACATGGTCTATATCACCTCCACCTTAGACTCCACCTAACAGCTAGCACGCAATAAATTTTCTACATCCTTATCCCTATTGCAACCTCATATATTAACTGATGCTGCTGGTGGAGGTGGGTATGTGAGAAGACACCAGACTGTGAGTAAGGGAGCAGAGTGGTGACCCCCAACAGAGAGGCAGGGTGGGCCGCTGGGAATGATTTCACCTGGACCCATCACTGCCAATTCCCAGCACAGTCTTGCCTCCCTTTTTCATGAGGTTTGGCTCTCAAGGCAGAACATGTTTATTCCAATCAACTTCCCAATACCAGCAGGGTGAAAAAAATGTCCCTTTTAAGTCAGACCTTGCTAATGTCCCTTTTAAGTCAGACCTGAGCCTGCTTTGGAAGGGCGCTTGGACCCAATGATCTCTCGAGGTCCCTTCCAACCCCTACGATTCTATGAATGAAATGTTTCCTTTCTACAAGAAAAAAGCAGTCCTTGAAAGAACTGCTCCCAGCAAAGATTTACCCTGAAGAGAAACTCTTATGGATATGACACACAGAGAAAATTGGAAAGCCCTTAAAACTGTATATCAGAAGGGATTGCTTTAGAGCAATTCACAATGAGGTCTTTTTTTCCCCAAGTCCAAGGAGCATTACCATACCTGCTAAAGTGACCATGCTCAGGAAGAACAGCAGGAGTGGAAACAGGGATATGAAGTAGTGTATAGGGCCAGGCATTTGCTCCCAACATGACCATCAGTTCATGGTTCTTGATGCCCTCAAAGAAAAATCGCAATGCACAACCTTCTTTTGGAAGGCACTAACTTTATGAAAAAACATTTATTTCATAAAAATTGGGTAAACATGCCTGGTGTGGTAGAAACTATCAACCTGGGGTAGAGTAAGATGTACCAAGGGACAGTGAGAGACTAAGTGACATTCTGGGTTTCCTAAGCCACCAAGTCCCCTAAGCTCTTTCTCCACATTTGACTGGCTGGCACCTTTAAAATTTCAATTTATTTTTTTAAAATAATCTAGAATAATATTAATTTTCCATTAAATCTTGGACAAAGAAAAATATCTCTTTAGTGACTGCGTCCATAAGCAACAACTAAGCATGGATTATGGAAATGAATGCATTGCTTTGCTGTTACCACTGTGCAGTTGTGCTAGCTTACTTGAACTTGTTCAGCTACTGCCAGTAATAAAATCCTTAATACCAGTGTGCAGCTGAGTACCAGTGACTTTGGATCCACTTCCATTTCCACGAAGTATCTCTAAATGCAGTATAAATTTAGATAGGGGTTATTGTCCTATGGATAATTCATTAGTGAAGAAGCTGGAAAATACACTCTGGATATTCTGTATTATAGGACTTGTCTTATTAATGCCTTTCTGTGCCTCAGTTTCCTTACCCTTAAAAGGTTATTAATGTATCCTGATGTATTATCGATATGAGGTACTGTAGTAAAACTAATCAGTCCTGTTTATTTAGGAAATTCCAAAGCAGAAGTGATATACAATACTAGTAAATATGCACGTAAGTCTAATTTTAGTTTTCAAGAATGCCCCAAAATATTAAAGTTCTGCGAAATCATTGACTGGGAGATTGCTCAAAAGTGAATTGAACTATTTTCTTCTGCTAACTACTCTTCCATGCATCTAAACTGCTACTAGAAATGGTCCCTGTTCTCTGCTAGCTCCCAGCTCACAACTGGGCCCTGCTGGGATAAGGCCAGAGTGTGCTGGGGAAAATTCAGGCAGTTTAACAGCAGAGACAACCAAGGGGCTGTACCTGAGAATGATCCTTGGCACTGTTTGGTCTATCAGCATAGGTGAAGACATGGTGTCTCTGGTCAAAAATACCCCAAAAGCCAACAGCAGCAGCAGCAACATAAGGACACGGTTCAGCCAAAGTAGTCAAACCCATTACTGGTCTCCCAGGTCAACGCATTCCACATTCACATTTCGCTTTCACAACCCCTCCTAACAAGACGCCTTGGGTCAACAAGTTATTTACTTACTTGTTTATCCTAAATTTACCACAGGCCAGCTTTTTACTGATTTCCTTCCTTTCTTGAGAATGTTGTTCCTTCTTCCTCACCTCCTCATCTGCTTCGGATGATGATGTCATATAAACATTTCCCAAACACTCCCAGCATGTGGACCTCAAGTTGTCACTTCTTCAGAGCAGGGCTCAGGACTCGTTTTTATGCACATTGAGGGGGCAGGAAAGGAGAGAATAGGGAAAGTTTACAGAGTGAATTTAGATCTTTTTTTGCACTAGAACAAATGGAGATTAATTCCAGTTGTGCTGACGAAAGAGAAATTTGTCTTTGTGCTTCCCAACAGGGATCTTGTCAGCTACAGAATATTCCCCTCCTTGGTTGTAGACCAACACAACCTTACAGCATGCAGGACTCTCCCCACAGATTTGTTTTGCAGAGACATCAGTAGCAGCTTTTCCCCTGGCTCCAGGTGTGGATGTCTACAACTCTTGCCTGATTTGCTTCTTACTAATCACATTTTGCCAGCAGCTACCTGTTCTCAGTTATTTATCTCCTAATTGCTGACCTATGGCACTGCAAATGAGAGGAATGCTGCTGGGGCTGGAGCAGAATTTGTCCCTTTCAGAGGGGTGGTCCAGTGAATGTTACCACAGGCAATCTTTGGAGTTGGTTACAGCAGCTACTGACTGCCCAGGCCCTGATCCAGCAAACCGTGCAAGCCCAGGGTTTCAGTTAAGGTCACCTACAGTCCCATTCATCATGAGAGATTATTCTCACCTGTCTTCAGCCATCCTAATTGCCTAGTCTGAGGTGGTCCACTGGAAAAGAAGGTGGTTCCTCCCATACTAACAGATGTCTACAACCAGCAAGGTAAACAGCTTTGTGGAGGTGCTCATCTCACGTCACTTGTGGCAGACGCCCTGGTCTCAAGCGGACAACATTAGGTGAGGACAATCCCAGCTGAA
Source organism: Gallinula chloropus (assembly GCF_964237585.1). Lineage (NCBI taxonomy): Eukaryota > Metazoa > Chordata > Aves > Gruiformes > Rallidae > Gallinula > Gallinula chloropus. The sequence goes on along the minus strand of NC_140087.1, from coordinate 117,035,852 downwards.
GGGGTTGGTGTAAGCCCTGAGACTTCCAGTTCATACCTAGGAGCACTAAGCTTCACAGAGGCAATACATTGCCCTTCGGTGGTTGCTGAAGATAAACAGAAAACTGACCTCCCTCCATATTGCCATCAGCTAATTTTCACTAAAAAAGCAACCAAAGAAACACAGAGACTTTCAAAGAGAGAGCCAACAGGCCTGATTTCCAGAGGTCATCTGCATAAGTGCTGCAGACATGGAATGAACTTGCAATTCTCTGGGACCCAACACTTGCTATTCACAAAGGTGGGGCAATGACCTGATAACCCCAACCACTTCATGTGGGTAACCTACACGCCCAGAAGGCTTTTGGTATGAACTGCAATCACTCCTGATTTGTTTGACTTCAGACTGGCCTCCTCTGAGAAGTCACACAAGTCCTCACAGTGCTTTTGCCACTGGTGGCAAACACCAGGAAGGGGCTGACGACCTGGGGTACCACCACCATGGTTTGGCTGGAGAGGCAGTTGTGGAAGTCTGGTTTCCACTTAGGTGGGGATGGACACATAAGGTCAAATGTCTGATCTGAACTAGGACCTTGGTCTCTCACTGCCTAGAGAGCATGTGGCCATGTACCACATTTGAGTGGCTGAGCAGATGCTTAAAATAAGAAGAAAACACTTCCAAAATGTCATCTCCTCCACTGCCTTCAGTGCCCACAACTATGTTTGTGCAAATGTATCTTGGGTATCAAGAATTTTATAATGATACTCCCTCACCCATGGTTCCAGTTAAAACCGCTGTAATAAACAAAACATACAGAGCACATCACTGGCACCAGAAACTATAATTTTCTCTGAGCAGAAGTATTACCAAAAAAAAAAAAGAGGGAGAGAGAAAAAGAAAGAAGGCGGCATCTCATCCAATTTAGGAAGAAATCTATGCAGATCTCTCCTTTCATTAAACTTCTCAACTATTATTAAAGGAAAGTCAGTAGCCAAAAATTCTTTGATGATGACATTGAATCATTTGATGATAGAGTGTTTTGTGAAAGACTGCAGATGCAGATCACTGGTAAAAACCTTGAGTCCCAGGAATAATAACCTTTCAAATGCCACAGTACTTTCCCTTTTGCAGGGGAATGCTTTTAACCCTCTTACTCAGGTGAGCTCAATTTTTTTCTCTTAAATACTTTGGGTTTTCAGGTATGAGGAAAAGGATATATGATACCTTTTCTTCTGGAGCTGCAGAAGATCTTGCCTGATGACAACCAGAAAACAAGTACCAAGGCAAGAAGACTTGGTTCTGCAGATTATGAAGCAAGCTAATGCTTCAGCATACTGTGAGCAAAGGTGTTTATTTCTTCTTTTCCTGCTTAAAGCTTTCCATAGAATAGAATCATGGAATGGTTTGGGTTGGGAGGGACCTCAAAGATCATTTAGTTCCAACCCCCATGCCGGGGGGGTGGGGTTCCAGAAGGAAAACATGGGCTACATAGTGAGTGATTTTTCACTACATAACTCCTCCAAATTCTGTTGTCTACATAATGTTTCACTAGATTTTTAGTGCCTGGTTGTAGACACTGATTTTAAAGGTGATATCAATGCTGTTCATAGGCTGGAGCTATCTGAAGGTGCTTCTTTTAGTATCTCACTCCCATACAGTGACATTGACCTTCTCCCTTATCTTGGCTTTTTTGTTTTTAATCAATCACTCTCTTTAGACCAGGTGGAAGTGCTCCCATTCATTAAACCAAATGAGCATGTCTTCAAGTACACATTAAACTCTATCAGATCAACAGACCATATAATCCCCTCGACTTCAGCCCTGGATTTAAGGATAAGTATGTGACCATGTATTTTTTTCAAGTGGGAGTCAAAGAAATAAAAGGTCCCACGCAGATTGCATCTGGCCAGCTTTGAGTGCCAATGAAAAGAAGTCAGGGGCTGCCTGTGCCCACCCCTCTGAGACTGAAGTGGAAATCATTTCTTCACCCTCTTCATTCCTACCGAATCAGTAGTAAATTGTAGGTCCCCTGTGTTCTGTGCCACAGTACCCACAAATGAAGATGTTCACCCAGCCCCATGTTTCAGAGGACAGCAAATGAGTAAAGCAAGGCAGGGAAGCATGAAGTGGCAATGCAAGTAAAACATTTCCCGTTGCAGTGCACTTGAAACAACAATTCCTTCTGAGCTGCCATCTGACCTAAAAATGTAATTTCGCTTCCAAACACCAGCTTTAGATGAGATATTTAAATTTGGTATCCTGGTTAGTAAATGAAGATTAATTGTTTTGGTGGGGATTTGAATGTGTGTCCAAACCAGAATTTTATATAGCAAATTTTTACTAGCTTACATTTTTTAATAAGAATTTCCTTTTGGCTGAAAAAACATTTTTCATCTGGGACAGACATTCCTCAGAAGAACCCCTAACTGAGGAGACATGTGCCAAAGATGAGCTGTGCATTCAGATTTTCCAAAACTGCTAATAAAAATGAGCAGTGCCCTTAGAACCCCACGTCACCAGTGCAGCAAGAGGTACCTGGTTGGGTCTCTGTGGGTGAAAAGCCACCCTCATGGCTCTCAAGGGGGTCTTGGGAGACACTGGGATTTCACCAGTCTCACAGTGCATAAAGGTAAGAGAGGAGCAGTTCATTCCTTTGTCTGCTGTAGTGGTGGCGCTGAGGAGATAAGTGAATCTTGATCACTGTTATTTATAGGTTGCATTTTTATCTTCAGTTCACACTTTCACAGAATTTTAGGGGTTGGAAGGGACCTCCAGAGATCATGAGTCCAACCCCCAAAGCAGGTTCCCTAAGTTCTGAGCATTGCAGACATCAATCTGCTACATGACATGGGAAGTCAGGAGTTAACATGGGGTATGGCACAGGTAGAAGTGGCAAACAGAGCAGGAAGGAAGAGATAACAACGAGATGGTCATGGTTAGTCAGTCTCTGTAACATCATTACTTCTTGGCTTTGGCTTTCTTTCCTCAACCCACCATCTCTAGGTTTCACTTGTAACTCACAACCACACTTTCCTTTCCACAGAGGATAAAACCGTGCTGCAATCCCTTCTATTTATGCCAGGAATGGGAAGGCTCTGATCACTTCATACACTACTGTCCAGGAGATGAGGACTAACATGGCCATCTGAGTGATGAGTGAACATCTCTAGACAATGCCCTCTCTGCAAAGGGAGGCTCCAATAAGACATCTTTATCCCATTTGGATTGCAAACTCATGGGAACAGCACAGGCATCTCAAGAATTTACTAGATTAACGATACAGTGATATATGCTTCATTATTATATTGCTATGTTAGTATAATTGGATATCAGGATGTATGGAATACCTCTTCCAAAGCTTCCTATGCCAAAGGATGCTGGTTTTACCCACACACTATTAGTCACCATCCCTTATGCTCCCCTGTAGTTTTTCCAGAGGAAGGGATTACCCAAGTGCTCCACCATCAGCTCCTGACAGAGCCAGGCAGGCCTGTGCACAGGCACCCTCACCGCTCATTCAAACTACTTTAAGGAGGGAAGGTTTAGATTAGATATTAGGGGGAAGTTTTTTACAGAAAGAGTGGTGAGGTGCTGGAACAGGCTGCCCAGAGAAGTAGTAGATTCCCCGTCCCTGGAGGTGTTCAAGGCCAGGTTGGATGGGGCCCTGGGCAGCCTTGTGTAGATCCAGGCTTGGAGGTTGGTGTCCCTGCCTGTGGCAGGGGGGTTGGAGCTCTATGATCCTTGGGGTCCCTTCCAACCCAGACCATTCTATGATTCTATGAGTCTATGATTCTACTCCAACCACTGCCATTGACTTAAGGAGTGCTCAGGCAACCCCTTGCCTGCTGGCAGCGTTATGGAGGTTGTAGCAAACACCTGAGGCAAGCACATCTACCAGGGGCTCAGCGGTTCACTCAGCAAACCTCCGCCCATGGCATTAGTTACAGCACCCAGGTGCTATGTAGATAAAATGGGTCTGATGTGCTGGGTGCCACCACTGGGCTGCTGTGGCTTGTGGCTACTGGGCAGTGCAGTCAGTGTAAATCAGGTTGTGTCTCTCCCCAGAAAGCAAATGGTAAAAGCACGTTGAACTGTGGTTTGTTGGATGGCAACCAACAGAACAAAACTCCCCGGACAGCTGCTTTCCCCCAGTGCACCCTCACTGACAGGCAGCTGGAACCCATAAACCGTAATTGCCCCTTCCACTTCAGAGAGCATCCTGGGGAGGGCTGCACAAAAAGCGGCCTCTGTCCTACCTGGTAGGCACAATAGTCTCATGCAAAGCAGACCTTTGAGTGGAACCAGTGAAGGGATGTAGAGAAAACATTTTCCTTTTTCATTTTTTTAACAGCATCTAAATCCCTTGGTCTCTCTGCAACTTACAGAACCTCCCAGTCCCAGTCCTGTTGGTCATGCCTGTAGGACCCTGGTGCAGGGGAGGAACAAAGCCCCATGTTGCTCCTCTGTGCACAACACAGAGGCTTGGCAGCTGGTGGTTTGGCTGCTGGAGGAGCCCCAGAATCAGGCTGGTCTTGGTAGGAAACAATGGCATTGTGTGCCACTGGAATAAACATCCTGGTGGCCCATTTGTGTTTATCTGGTATTTCCATTCTCTGCTGATTAACCCAGCCAAGCGGGGTCTTCATGTGGTAATTACAGCACAGTTCATTTGTGTGTGTTTTACAATGGTGTTGATATAATCCCACTAGAACACCCCAAGCATGTGCAAGGAGTTCCCACCAGAAATCTAAATAACGCCCCAGTGCTGCTGACAGCTTAATAACATGACAAAGTTCAGTCTCGCTGGATGTCAGGGACAGGAATGTGGCTCAGGCTGCTCTGACCTGGAGCTTTCAAAATACCGTACAGTTGAGGCTGCATGCTTGACAAATAACCTTTTCTTTGCCTGCCTGAATCCATCAGGTGCCACCAAGAGGCCACATGCCACTGTTAACATGTTAAATTGAGTGGCATGGCCATCGAAAGCTCTGGGGAGGGACATTTATCTTTATTATTATTGTTATTAATAATGCAGATATTGCTGTGCATTGCATTCCAAGGTATTTTTGCAGCACTAAATCACCCAAACGCCCATCGACAGCCCTGATAAATCACACAATAAACCAAAATTCAATACAGCTGTCAGCCCAGACCCCAAGTAAAATCTAAGCTTAATTATCAAGTTCAGGCTGGGACTGAGACTGTTTGTGAGGGGCCGGACAGCAGCATGGCACTTCAGGCACTTGGGAAAGGCTGCTTCAGCCCTCTCCTCCCGCTCCTCAGTATCTCCTCAGAGGGATGGGGATGGCTGCTAAAGGTGACATTTCTCATTGTTTTGCTCTCTCTGCTTTTTTTGCACCGATTCTTTACTTTTGCTTATTTATTTTAAGCTGTGTTATTTTCACTTTTTCTTTCTCTCTCCACTTTCCCTCCCAGTCTTTCCCTCTCCCCCATCACTTGCCTGCCATCTCACCACCCCTTTCTTGCTCTTTCCCGCTCCTTCCACTCCCAATCCACCCCTCCACCCCCCATCAAAGCAAGGAAACCGTAACCCAAAGGAAGAACAAGAATTGAACCTGTGCCAACACAATGGGCCAAGAGGCTACATATGGAACCAGCAAATCACAGAGCCATGAAGGATGTTAGTGATTTAAAGTTATGTATATTGAAGTCTGGATCTTAAAATGAATCCATAATGGTAGAGGTAACTAATGGAGAGACTTAACTGACAGCAAGCAGAGTTTTTTCTTTTAACATTGTTATGTTCCCACAAACTCCTCTTTTCCGGTCCCCACCCTTCCTCTGCTCTGCTTTCTGATTAGTTCAGCATCCACGTTGACAACGAAAAGCTAAAGCTGCTGCTTTATGAATAAAGATTGAAGCCCATACACCATAAACATGAGTGCTACACTGGCTGGATGCAGAGCAAGGCGTGCAACTGGCTCTAATGGCCATGGAACTCTCCCTGGAGAATCGCGCCCTGTGGCAAGGGGCAGTGAGTTTCCCCATCCAAACAGGCATGGTGTCACTACTCCCACTGTGATGTGATAAATAACCTCCCTAGGACTCAGGCTCCAGCAGAAACATGCACTGGTTTTACCCTCCCAAACTGGATGGCTGCCTGCAAACTGCTTATCAGAAGCAGGCCCCGGACAAATGACTTTCCAAACGATGCTGGGGACAGATAGCTTGGGAGGGTGCTAGGTGGCGTCGGCCAAGAGGGCTCTCATAGGCTAGGGATACATACCTAAATACATATATATATGGTATATATACACATATATGCACTAAGTAGCAAATGCAGGTATTTGACAGGTGTATTTCCCACTGCAGCTGGGGGCGCTCATTGCTCCTGCACTTCAACCATCACCACCTTGAGTCCCAGTGCTACCATAAAAATTAACAAATTTGGCTCAGATGAGCAGTATTTGTTTTTTCTTAAGTTTAGAGTATTTGATTTTGCAAGTATAATAATATTTAATGAAGTTGTTCTTTGTATAACATTGTGTGTGTATATATGTATACATATGCACATCTACTTACACACCCAATATTCGCAGAATCACAGAACATTAGGAGTTGGAAGGGACCTCAAAAGACCATCTAGCCCAAGCCCCCTGCCACAGCAGATCACTCAGACTAAATCACACAGGAATGCATTCAGGCAGCATTTGAATGCCTCCAGAGAAGGAGATTCCACAACCTCTCTGCGCAGCATGTTCCAGGGCTCTGTCACCCTCACAGTGAAAAAGTTCTTCCTTGCATTCACATGGAACTTCCTCTGCTCCAGCTTTCACCTGTTGCCCCTTGTCCTATTGCTGCCATCCCTGAGAAAAGCCTGGGTCCATCCTCCTGACTCCTGCCCTTTACATATTTATAAACATTAATGAGGCCACCCCTCAGTCTCCTCTTCTCTAGGCTAACGAGGCCCAGCTCCCTCAGCCTCTCCTCATAAGGAAGGTGTTACACTTCCTTCAGCCACTAACAGTACCTAGCCTTTCCCTGGTGAATCCTGGAGGCCTGTTTTGTGCCAGTTTGTCCTGGATATTGGGAGGTTTCCCAGCACATTAACTTTATTGGTACATCAGTACCCTGAACTTGCTGTGCAGTGCAACATACTGCAAAAAATCATGTCTTAAATAGGTGAAACCCAACATCTGAAGCAGAAGCTCATATCCAGAGTTCTCAGCCTTGGTTGCTATGCTGTGAAACATCATCCTTTCCCCTTAGAGATATATGAAATGATCTACCCAATGTTTGTGAGGCAGTTACAAACAATGCTGCTGTATAAAGCACATGATACCATGACTATTTTAAAGAGTTTCCTTAAAGGCTGAGTAGTAAGGAATAAGGGGGTAGTGAATTTTCCTGTCTCAATGGGCATGGCTTGACACCGGGCATCATAGAGAACACAAATTGCATCGCCCATTAAGGATGCTGATAGAGGCAGGACCTGCACAGGATGGGGAACACGAGCTGATGACAGCTGGTACCACAACCCATCCACATGAAAGAGGATTACAGGGATGACCTGCACTCCAACGGGCTTTTAAAAGTCAAGCTATTGGCACCAGTAATGTTCTTTAATATTGTTCTACCAAAGGTTGAGGGAAGGGGGAATGTGCAATAAATCCTTTCCCATGCCTCTCAATGAACATACCTCCATCCAACTTTACTCCAAACCTGTGGCTTTCAATGCAAGGGAACTAGAAGAAATCCCCACTATCTCTGCCCTAGAAATCAGAAGCATGAGGGTTACCAAAGCACTAGAGAAAACATCCTTTCTTTTTGGTTTTAGCAATTAAGGCTTTCCAGGCTGCTGCACCTTCTTCCCTGTGGCACAAAATTCCCCTTTGCATACCTCAAGGCTGATTTAAAGTGAAACTTCAATGGATTCAAGCCTCTGGAGTGCACACACAACACAATGGAGAGAAGGGCTGTGTTTTCCTCTAGTTGCAGGCAACTGGGTGGACTGGAGACTGGCCACCAGCCACTGGCATTGCCACGTTCAACCCTGGGGTGACAGTGCTGGAGGAACCAATTGCAGTCTTACTGCAGAGTAACTAGACTGTGGGTTTTTCCTTTCCCTCCAGGCTTCACCAGAGAAAGGCTAGATACTGTTAGCGGCTGAATATTGGCCAGATTATGGGGCATGTGGGTATAGCCCGTATTTATTTTTTTAAAGTATACATTTGTTTGATGTTTTGCAAGCATCTGCTTAAGATTTCTGTGCTTATCTAATGGGAGGAAAGAGCCCATTCTTCCCAAAGCCAGTTCAGTGCAAGAAAATGTCATAACACTGCTGGGCCCCTTTGTTTCATCCTTCGCCAGAGGGACTCCATAGTTCCTCTGCTACTTCTTGAAAAGCCAAGAGCAGTGGCTGGCAATTAAAGGCATCTGCTGGGCTCATGAAAGGGAAGGCATGCACGATATATGAAGGATGGATGACACCTGAAATGTCTAAACTCTTGCCTGGCGCAGACTGGACGGATTGCAGCGTGTCTAGCAGGATGTGTAGAGTGTTACAGCAGGTATTGAGATAAAAAAAGAAGAAAAAAACCCCGACAAATGAAACAAAGCTCCCCCCTACCCCATCACTGAAGGAAGAGGTGCCAGAAGCTCTGTGGAGCCCAGTAAGGACTTTTTTTTTTTCACATGGCAAGCAGGGAGAGACAGCAGTACAAATCCCCATCAGATAGAGCGATTATCTGGGTAGAAGCGATCCTTCAGACACCAAATGTCCAAAGAAAAATGACCAGCAGCATAGAGACGCGGCTGAGGAAAGGGGAAAGCTTTGGCTTGTTGGGAGCAGATGCATAAGGAATGATAAAAGAAAGACAGGAAAAATAATGAGAGATCCAGGTTGTTACTCACCCCATTTTTCATCATTCGGGTCTGCAATCACAATCACTTATGCACAGAAATCTCTTATTCTACACAGTGCTTAATGTCTTGGTGCACTCACTACTGCAGAACATCACCTAGGCCAGTGAAGTCCGAGACCTGTGCCAGGTTTTTTTTCAATTAAGTACTAAAAAACCACCACCAGTGTGGAACAAGTTTTGTGTCTGGTCAATATGTTAAACCTCCAGTGCAGGAGCTCCTGCCACCACCCTGTGAAGCATTCGGCACTGGTCATTCTCGGAGATGCTCATCTGGATGGCACTGCCTATCTAGTTCCACCCCCTGCCATGGGCAGGGACATCCTTCACTAGCCCAGGATGCCCAAAGTCCCATCCAACATGGCCTTGAAGCCTGCCAGGGATCCAGGGGCAGCCACAGCTTCTCTAGGCACCATGAGCCAGGGTATCACCACCCTCACAGGGAAGGATTTTTTCCTAACAGCTAACCTAACCCAGCCTTCTTTCAGTTTACGACCATTTCCCCTTGTCCTGTCACTCCCTGCCCTTGTAACCAGTCCCTCTGCAGCTTTGCTGTAGTCCCTTTAGGTACTGGAAGGCTGCTGTACGGTCTCCCTGGAGCCTTCTCTTCTCCAGGCTGAAGACACACATCACATCAAGAGACATGCAGTACTATAGAGATGTGGCCCAAAGGGTACAGTCTTTGGTGACTAGAAGAAAAGTTGAAATTTAAACTAAGAGGAATCCTGTTTGTTCCTTACCAGTTGCAGCTGTTGGATGACGACCTCTTGTTATTTCAGATGGATGCCCCATCCCTGGAAGTGTTCAAAGCCAGGTTGGATGGGGCCCTGGGCAACCTTGTATAGCTCCAGGCCTGGAGGTTGGTGGCCCTGTCTGTGGCAGGGGGGTTGGAGCTCTATGATCCTTGGGGTCCCTTCCAACCCAGACCATTCTATGATTCTATGATTCTGTTGATGGTGATTCTCTCTCCTTTGCTGTGAGAGGGACTCTGAGCCTTTGTCTCTAACATCTCTCTGGAATTAGTTTGCCTTGGGGAAGCTAAATACAAAGTTTTTCACTGCAACAAAATTTACAACGTTTCACAGTCGTGCATCATGGTATTGGAAAGGCCATTCTGGAGCCAAGCCACCTAATCCTACCTCAACTGTGTCTAGTCTGTCAGCAGAAGCAATACAAGGTGAGTAGAAACCTACTTCTCCCTTGACCCTCTCTCAGCCCTGGTATTTAGGGACTTCTTGACCTGGGAATTGCATCCAAACTTTCATGTTTAACAGTATTAATGAATCTGTTCTTCATGAAGTTATCATATCTGTACTTGAACCCTGTATTCACTTTGATCTGGGTATCATCTACCAGTGAAGTGCTCTAAAGTTTGTTATATGCTGTGTAAAGAGACACACCTTTCTGCTTGGTTATTTCAGTAGGAACACGTAACCTTTGATATGTGAAATCCTGAATAATTATTCCTTGTTTCTCCCTATTCACTATTTTGCAGACCTGTATTATAACCCCACCAGTTCTTGTATCTGCCTGCTGCTCTCAGACACTGCCTTAGAGCGTGCTCTCTGGTCCAACACAGTGCCATCAGCTCCACTAACCATCTGGTACCAACATCTGGGGGGCAGTGCATGAGTTATACCCTGGCCATGTTTCTTATTCTTCTAGAAGTTTCTTCTTCTTGCTGTCTTTCCCCTTTTTACATACAGTGATGAGTAGGGCTACATTCAGGCTATGAGCACGCTTTTTTCCTTGCAGCCAAGGGAAGGCTGCCTGTTTATAAAAAACAAAAAAAAAAAACCAATTAACAAATGAAACAAAAGTTCAGGAATAACCCAATGAGAAAATAAACTACTTTTATTCAAATTATCAGGTGTTAATCACTCTTGAAATATAAGATTATAAACAGCTCCAACTCAGGAAGATGCGTTTCTTCACTTAACACATACTCATTGCAAGGATACAAAAGAAGTGTTTGCTTATTTATACAAAAAGCTTAAAATGAAACACTGAGCAGATACTTTTTTTAGCTTTCCAAAATTAAATTTAACCATTTCTTCAATATTAAAATATATACTGCATATCATACAAAAAGGACATTGATTTTATCCACGTTTGACAGAATATAGTCACACAATCATAGCAGTAAAAGTGAACTGCAATGACATTTTAATTATATTATTCCTATTATTCTATATTATGAATGTTAAAGCAGCACACAAAGGCTCTAATCACGCTCCTGCTGTGTTAGGAGCTGCACATACAGAGAAGAAATACATAGTTCTTACCCCAAAAGGTTACAGTCCAATCTAAAATTACTCATGAACAGAGGATGTGCCTCAACTGAAAATCACAAGTGTGTGAAGGGATTTATCCTGTCCACCTTTCTCATCTGAAGGGAACCCTAGATGCTCTACCTCAGCAAATGAAGTGGTAACAAACCCAACAGCCATTAGGTCTTTCTGAGATTAAGTATTAAGAGAAAATCCAGTTCTGAACTTGGATCTGGGCCAATACCTAAAAATTAGTGTCTTGTCTTTTCTTTTTTTTTTTTTTTTAATTTGCCTGTAAAATACCCCAAAGAAGCACCATTCCTGATGGTCATGCCATTATTCACATCCCAAATTTTGCTTTTTAAGGTCACTGTAATTTTTAAGCAACTGTTGGGCAGTTTAGGGCAATTCAGGTCTCTGTATGGATTGCTTTCTCACTGAAGATGGAGGATATGTCCATATACCTCTTAGGACTTCCTGAATGGTTCCTGCAATAGTCTCTGAGTGGACATTCAGTAGGATGTTCAGTGGGCTCCCCTTCCTTTCTTTCAACCTCAGATCCCCCTCAAAGTAACCAGGATTATGCTCAAATGAGTCAGGGTTTGAAAACGTGTGGGTTTTGAGGGGGAAAAAAAAGCATTTCCATTCACCCCCAAATCTCACTATGCAGCTTGGTTTTGATCTTCAGGCTTTAGAACCGAAAAGAGTGACCCTACAAAAAACACATCAACTGTTTGCTGGATCATGTATTTCTAGGCAAAACAAAGCAAGACCCTTTAAGAAAAAAAATAATAATAAAGGGGTGGGGTGTGGTGTTGTTACCATCGTGGCTACAAGGATTTACATAGGTGAGGACCTGTTCTCCAGAAAACAAGCCAAGCAGCAACTGGGAACTGATTCACGGGCTGAATATAGAGTCATGTGCACAAGCAGTCAGCTTTTGCGCTAGGAAGGAGGGTTGGGTTGGGATTCAGGCATTTTTCACCCCAATTTCCAGCCCTAAACAACCCAATGTTCTCCTAGTTTATTTGAAACATAGGGCTTAGACCTGAAATGGCAGTGGAAAGGAGAAGTGAGGCAGGGTGGTAGCTCAGCACACTTGAGGGAACATTTCTAAGCCATTCAGCAGGAGTTTATTGCTTCAGCGCAGGAGTCTTTGAGCATTCAAGCACGACAGGGTGTGCATTGTTGTGCCAGAACTGCCCGCCTTGGGTGTGTGTGGTGTGCGGCACGGGGCCAAGGGCTGTGTTTAAACGCACCCGCACGAGAAATGCGATTTAGGCAGAACAAAGCCCACTCCTGTTGTGCCTCCCCGTGATTATAAAATAGATCAGTGTCGTTATAAATAGAAAATGACTTGGTGACAAAGATGCTGCTTTGGCTCACGGCTGAGGCCAAGCTCTTACGCTGCGGTTCCTGATGTCAGACCAATTTAGCGGCTGCGCTGCAGGCAAATGTGTCTGGTTCAGGGTTGGCCAGTCCACGTCTCATGATGGCTTAATCTCATTTTGTAACAGCAGGGGTTTCACTGTGGTCCTTCACAAGCAGCACTATCTGTTCGCCCAAGGACGGTCCCAGACACCTTCTGAAATGCACTGTGCTCACTGCAAGACTCAGGCTGCTGAACAGCGAATTGCCCTGTCCTCCACCAAGGCAGCCAAACTGCCCAGACCTGTGATGCTGAAATCCTGCTTCTACACATGAACGGTGCCACTCTTGTTTAATTCCAGGGGGAGCAAACTCAAACAGGCAGCAGTAATTGTGCTGTTTGTTTCAAGAGTGTAAGTTTTCCTTTTTATGCCACCTTTCATCCACACAAACTTTACAGCATTATTGAACTAAATAACGCCATTAAATAAAGTGAACATATATAGTTTCTATGTTGTACAATAATTGAAAAAAACCACAAAAAATGAGATTAAAACTGAATCTTAAGCCCCTATTGCAGCATCATCCTAAGCATGCTCCTGAAAACAAACCGTAATCTTCTTGCTTAAACTGTTTAATCATAATCACACTCCTATATATATTTTATATCACACTTTATTTCCAAACCTGGGGATAACCTCTCATTTCCTGAAAGCTCTTAAAAACTTCCTTAATGAAAAAGTAGAGACATTTTTCTGTTTGCAAATTCTATGTATTTATCACTTCGTTCCAAACTAAAGTAGTTAATTTAATGAAGGGGGTGAAGTGAAAAAGAAAAAGATTAATGTGGTGCCCATAGCCATTTCCCAAATTCTTCAGAGTTTATAGACCTTGGGAGACAGGGAAAGAGCAACTTCTCAGCAGTGCAGCGGAACCGGCTGAAATGATCCTGTGAAACCCAAGTGATTCTGGGAATTAAAGGATGTTCACTCCTGTTATGGCTCTACACTGCAAACTGCTTTTAGGGCTCCCAGTAGTACCCATTAGCAATAGCCAAGCTTTTCTGTTTTAATTTAATTTAATTTAATTTCCACCAACAAATTCCACCCTGTGGTGAGAATTGACAGTATCGTGTTGAGAACCATTAAAGCATATTTGGATTGTTTTTCCTCCATGTATATATATAAAAAGAAAATTCCCCCGCCCTTCTTAGCTTTCTTTGGACAAGCCACTTCATAATAAGAGTGAGGCAGACACAATGGAGCATCGTTATACTGTGGGATACCACCATAGGGAGTGTGGTTAGAGATAGGGCAGAACATGCCTTGGCAGCGTGGTGGGGTCCCAACTTTGCTCTGAACCTCCCCAGTGATAAACCAGAATGGAGTCTGACAGCACCGGTGGTGCCCCTCTAGTGACCACCGGGGGGGAGCTGGGTACCCTGTCCTGCCTCTGTAGTAAGATTCCGTATATCACTACTGCTGCCTTCTCTCCTTGAGTGTTTTCTGTTCTCTAAGGACATCTTCATGCTTGAAACATCTTTGTGCTTATGTAGCCTTGGGCTCTGCTGGGAATTCCTATTGGGAATTCCCCCACTGGGAATTCTGCCACGGGATTTCAAAGGAAAGAGACTAATAATGCTCTTCATTAATATAGGCTTTTCTGCCATGACTTTTAGGCCCCTATCCAGGCAAGCAGGCAAGCACATGTTTAACATTAAACACATGAGTAGCCTCCACTCACATGCTGCAAGCTAGAAATGCTCATTAGCGCTGGATCACGGCCCCAGCTAAGCTGCTAACACACTTCAGCTAGAGAGCAGGACTGGAGAAAAGGTGGCACTGAAACCTTCCTTCGTGGTTGCCCCGTCACCGGCTGAACACCTTCGGGGTTTCCCACCTGAGCATCTCTAATCCAGCGGGTGATGGGTTGTGGGTTTGGCAGCAGAGGGCATGACATGTTGGGCTGCCACAATGTCATCGTTCAGAGCTGGTTAGTTGATGAACACAGCTCAACACACACCACATTCGAGCACACCCACTGGAGTATTTTCAGCTTTAGCATCTCTCCAATAAACGGTGAAAAGGGTCCGGTAACACTGTGTGGTGACTGTCTGAGGACTTAGATCTTTATGTCACATGTTGAAACATGGACTGATCAAGCTTTGAAAACCAGCATTGGACAGGGTTTCTGTGCTCTCCAAGGGCTGGAGTGTTGCTTGGGACTGGGGGCGAAGGAATAAAACAGGATAATACTACAGGGGGAGAGAAGGGAACAAACAGGACCCCTTTTTCACTGCCTAGCACCGAGTTGGTGAGCTGTCACAGGTCACTGCCAACACGAAACAGCAGATCCCTCCTGACCAAGGAAATGGGGAATTTTGTGACTCAGAAGAAACATCTCTATGTAACCTTGGGAGATCTCTGCGCAAAGCTGTCTTAAACATGGTGGCTTGCCCAAGTCTGTGCTGATAGACTAAACAGTCTATCATACTTGCTTTAAGTATCCCAGATGAAAAGACACTTTTTTTTTTTTTTAATGCTTTTAATACTCTTCTTAAAAAAAAAAATAAAATCATTACCTCCTTCAACTTCTCAAGTATAAGTCTCACAGCCTTCCTGCCTTCTCTGGAATTACTAGGTCATTGCAAGTATCAGTCTGCTGAAAGATTCAGCAGAAAAGCAAATTCTTACTGGAAAAATATTTCTTAATATCAAAACCAATTCAAGAAAAATTAATATATCTAGAGCAATAATAAACAATCTCAAACTCCCTGATGCTTAAAAGAATACACATGAATGAAGGCACAAGACTTTGGTCTTTCTTTTCCTTTAGACCACCAATTCATTTTGAAAAGTACATGTTTCCACATGCTGCTTGGGCTTTACATCAGCGGGACTTCCACTGCCAAAAATTTTGCAATACTTTAAAACCAGCCAAATTCAGTCAGTGCAGAAAGGGGGTTCTCTTTGCTTCTCACCTTCACTGCCGGCACAGTGGTGGGAGCAAGCAGTGTGCCCTTTGGACCTGACAGGTGTGTCATGCTAAAGCACCCTTCCCCATGTGCCCATCCACAAGCAAGCTGGCTAGCTTAGCACCAAGGAAATGACAGAATGGTTATGGCTAACTTGGAGTTGACTTTGAGCAGGGATGAGAAAGGTGGCTGGGGGTTAAAATAAAACAAGCACATATACAAAATTAATTGCTAAATGCAGTTCAGCTGAACTTGCTTGTAGGATCAAAGATGTCTTAATTTATCTGTGATATAGACTTTTCGGCTGATGCAAATATAGAAGAGCTGGTAGCATGTAGCTTTGTATTCCATGCTAGTCTAACAGAAAATAAGGGTAACTAACATACCGGATCCTCTAGCACTTTCATACCACTGCTAATAGAAAAATCAATATTAGTTCCAATATGAATGGACTGTTGGATTGACTGAACAGGGAGCTTTGAAACAAATATCTAAGAAATGTTTGGATGAAATGGACATCTTTACAGACATTTGGTCTGCATTTCTGAAATGTAGATGATTAAATCCACATTGTTGGCTTTTCCCCCCTCTGCACTATGTCTTTCTTTACATCTTGCAAAAAATTTATGAACAAAGTTATTGTAAATCTGCAATGTCTGTCTTGTCACTTAGATTCTTTTCAGAAATGCTGCCTTGCCAATGTAGATATACAATCCTGTATGATTAATATTTATTACTTATAATTCTAAATACAATGGAAGGTCACCAAAAATACCCTGCCTGAAGGAGTCTGGAGCCCTTTAAAATCTCACTGGTGATGGATCCCGAGTCTTGAGAACTGAGCTCAAAAGTCTTAGCAAAACACTTTTCTACGTAGGATTTCCAGTATTTCCTTCTTCTGACTATGGCTAAAGCCAAAAAGCACAAAGGTTGACTGAAAACAACTGATCTGCAAACATGAGCTTGGATTTCAAACCCAAACAAAGGTCAAGGAATGCCTGAACCTGTCCATAATCTTGGATCAGCCTATAACAGAGTCATGAGTAAGATGCAAAGTTAGGATGCAGAATGAGACTTGAATTCACACTGAGAGGGCATGGTAGTTGAAAACTGTTCATTTTCCTCTAAGGCTTTCTCATATCCATCAATATATTACATTTAGATTGGGGGAGAGTGTGTTATTAGAAAAATGAAGATATTTAGGATTTTTATTGTTAATTAAAAGGTAGGTACCTTGGGGATTTTCGGGTTTTATAATGAAATCTTAAAAAGATTTTAAGAACGTGCAAATCATCTTACCAAAAGCTCATTTTTTTTTGTAAGCCCAACCACTTTTAGCCATAATTTTTAAAAACACATGTAATTTGAAGTCCTGTTTTGGCCCTTTTCCAGCAAAACTACAGTAAGACACATTAGAACACTTCAGGAAAGTGGTGAAGATTCACAGAGATGGAAGAAATCAGGACAAACCTTAAATTGGTTCACCTACTCTGCCTGAGACCTGCTGATGTTTTGACAATCTTCTTTTAGGCACTAAATATAATAAGCACAGAGGAAGAAGTTGTATCTGCCTGTGTGTCTTCATTCAAAGATCCACTGCAACTGTGATTAAGCAAATCCACTAATTGGAGTACAAACCTGGAAAAAGACAACTAAGAAAAATGTAGACTCTCTTGATTGGCATTCTTCTAACCAAATGATACTGAAAATAAAACCCAAAAATCCCAGTGACCATTAATCAAAGCAAAGACTTTTCACTAGAAATTAATTCGCGGAGCATCGCTAACACTTCACAAAACAGACAGAGCCCTCTTGACCAGCGTGCTGAGTGAAAACAAACCCAGAAAGACAGATGGAAAGGACTGAGTCAATTAAAATAAATAAATAAATAAATGCCTTAATTTAAGAAAAAAAAAAATAAAATATCACAAATAATTCCAATCTCGTGAAGAAATGTTTTTAACAAGCCACATGTGCTTCTGCAGACACTTCTAATCTCATTTGATTTTTCTGGCTGCTACTTGTGTTCTCTGAGCCAGCTGATTTCTCAGCAATATTTTAAAGAGAGCAAGCCTTTGCCCTCCAGTCTAGCCGTTGTTAAAATAGCCCATTCTAGGGGAGGACTTGGGAGTTCATGGATTTTCTTCTAAGGTTTTGGAAAGTTCAGAACAAATTGACCATTGCATGCGAAACAATAGTCAACCACAAACTATCTTCACAGTCAACGAGTAACATTCTGCTCCCAGCTGGGTTTGTTTGAAAAGTAGAATAATCACACCAAAGCAACAGGATGGCTTCAGATTGTCATCAGCATCACACGGGCAGTGGCTGGCTTTCGATGCCGTCTCCAGTCTTCCGTCTCTCTGGCTGCAAACAAGCTTGCTGCGAAGTTCCCCTTGGTCACAGCTCACCAACCTGGGGTTCCCCTCAAATCAGCGCAGCTTTCTGCAGCTCTGATCAGAAGGGGAGCCACTTTGGGTTACAGTTCAGCTTTATTTTGTCTTTGAAAACAACGATAAATCCCCCCCCCCGAACTGAAAATCAAGAGCCATGTGCGCTGTTGTACAGTGAGTTTCATGCAAAAGAGCTGTCATTTTGAATTTGCTAAAGTAATGTGCAAATAATCACTAGCATAAAGCAGTTTGTGTCAGGCAGACGCTACTGATAGAACAAAATAATCAGCTTTAGAAAACAATCCTAATTCAGAATCGTGTAACCTGGATCAGTAAACCCTGGAGGAATGGGGCATCACACAGGGATTTCTGCTAGCATTCTTGCTGAATTTCTGCCTGGAAATGTGCCTCTCTCTGCTTTATCCTGCTCTTTTTTGAGGCTTTTAGAGCAAACTTCTCCTGGGGTGAGATGATGAGTGCTTGAAAGTGACCCATCTGGAGCCTGACGTGAAGAAAGCGCTTCCTCTGCCTGGAATTCATGTGCAACAACAGCTTTCTCCTGCCTATCCAAGTTTCCCAAGATAGCAATTATAAAAGAACTGGCAACCACACAGTCAAGATAACAATATCCTACGTGGTTTGGTTAGCTGTGCCAAGTCCCTCTACTAGCTGGAGTCAATATGCTGCCACCATTATTGCTATGTCTGCATGTCTCTACCATCTAGCAGATCCACTGGGCATTTTGGCACTCGCCCCACTCTTCCAAGGGCAGCCTGCTCATTTGCTCATTCACTCTCTTTCATTTTAAACATTTGGATCCAACAGCATCATCTTATGCAAAGTAGCATCTGCAAGTCTGACATATTCACTCAGGCTTCCCCCTCTTGCACCAAGTTAAAAATAAATACTCTATAATCTCATGGGCCTGCTAAGACAGAATATGCAGAGTTTTCAGGATCTCTAAGAACATCTCTCCTTTAGGGTCAAACTTCTTTTTTTTTTCCCCTGTCTGTCTCTCCTATTTTGCTTCTGCCTCAAGGATATATACAGCAGTGGGAGAAAAAGTGTCCTTGAAATAACCTACAGAAGAACCAGTTCTATGTGTTCCTAACTCTCTTACTTGAAATTTCAGTTAATATCTAATGATTGAAACTCCAGAGAATACAAGTGGTGATATAGCCCCTCCCCTCCCCGAAACAAGAAACTAGTAAAGTGGACTTATTTCCAATACTCATTGTGAATAATCCTAGTTGAGCTAGATCTTAGGTTCAGATTTCGAAGGGTCTCTACCTCCCACTGTAGAGCTGCCTTCTCTTCTCTCCAGGGAGAAGCAGATTTGTCCCTGACCAACACACTTGAACAGGTGAAGTCATAGAGATGCCAACCAGACAACATAACGATAAAATATATCTTAAGGCAACAAGGAGAAGAGTCTGTGAAAGGGGATACTGAGCCACCACTGAGGTCAGTTAGGACTTGCTGAGCCGCTTGGCCACGTCTGCGTAGGCTTGTTCGATTTCTTTGTCTGCTGCACAGGTGTTGGTGAATTCATCCCTGGCGTACGCGTTCTTCAGGTACCGCCACAAACCCGTCATCTCCGTCGGGAACTCAAAGTTGCGGTATTTCTTTGCAACAATCTAAACCAGAGATAAAAGAGGGGAAAAAAAAGAATCTTGCTAGTGGTGCATCTCCAGGTAGCTTTTTAGAGAGCTTCTTACTCTTTCATGTCATGTAATAAATAGCAAAGAAGCAAAATATTTGGAGACTCCCCAGGATTTATAGGAAAATCTGAAAATTACTATTGGTTGTCCCCTATCTTGCAAAGATGCTACTTGGACACTCTAATTCAATGGCCTGGCTACTATCACCAGATTGTTACTTTTATACTACCTAAAGTTCATTAATTTTACCAATTTTTTTTTAGTGTTTTTTTGCCAACCTTTAACCATATCCCTTAAAACTAAGATATAGGAAAGAGCTGATTAGCTTAATCAAAAACCAACATAGGTTTTAGAGAAAGACATTAGTAAAAATTATGCATAATATTTCATATTAATAATTGTATTTGTATTTAAGATTATATTACGCTTTTTATATACTGTATTCCTATTCTTAATATATGCTTTTTATATATATATATATATATATATATATATACACACACATATATATTGCCTGGCCAGCAGTGTCAGAGGATATAACCACCTACAGCTGCTGAAAGGCTTTACCTGTGTTCACACAAAGGAAAAATTCAGGGCATGGTTGAGAAACCAAGATGATTTAGCAGATATTAGAAACAGGAATATTAGGATAAACTAGGGACAAAATGGCTATTTCAAGACTTTTTGGACAAGGAAATTGTCTATCAAGGGAAATTTTTGATTTCTAAAAACATTCAGGCCCTTATTCAGGAAAACAGTTAAGTACATACTTAATTTTAAGCACCTGTATAGTCCCGTTGATGTCAATGGGAATAATCTGCTTAAAGCTAGTTCATTGCTAAGCAGCTTGCTGGATTGGGATATTTCAGTTCTCCTGTAAGAACATACCATATAGAATAATCCTGTGGTGACAGAATGAACTAGCTGATAGGAAGAGATGGATTAGCTGATTTAATGAGTGCTTCCAATCTCTAATTTTTCTGACTGTATAAAATTGTTCCTGGGCAAAATTATATACATATGGGCCACAGAGTTCCCCTTTATTTTTAAAGCACATGGTAGAGCTGTTTTCCATCTCAGATTTCTTAGGACACTTGTGTTCTCAGGAATGACTGTGATTTGGTTTTATTACCAGGATCCACTTGGTATATGCAAGTCCAAATCCTGTGCTAAACTGCATTTAATTAAACATTCTTGCCTTCAATGATGCTTCACACACACATGGGGAAGATAAAACCTGCTGGGTAACTTAAGTCAAGATTTTCACAATTTCCAGCACACGTCTTCCATCAAATGAAAAAGTCTTAATAATTTACCCTTTTCTTCCATCTGTAAAATGCTTTTCAGGCAATATACTATGGCTATGCTTGTCTGAGAAAGATTTTGATTCTCTTTAGACACCTTTCATTTCATCCAAAGAAGACAGGAACCAGTAAGGGGCCACACATTCACTTTGCATTGTCTGTCTCCAACGTCACCAATGAAGACAAGCCAAAAAAAGATCTAGGCCTGTGAGGATATTATCACATTTCTTACCTAGTCACTTACACACTTCTTTTTTTTTTTCCCTATATTTTTCTATTTTTTGCATGTGTGCAGTCAGCTTCAAGGTTCAGTTTATGTTCTGGCTCATGTAGCCAAATTAGATGCATGACTTGGCCTTAATTCCTAGCTTCCTTGCTTGCCAAGGTCTGCCAGGTACTTGCTTTATTCTAAAGAATCATGTAACCTGATAAATTAAATAAATGCAACATTTAGAAGCAAGATGATGTACACCACTTGCACTACACCAGCAACCATTGTACATCTTAAATCCTGGTCCTCAGTGGTGACTTTGATTTGTTAACCTCTCTGTGTGAAATACCAGCTGGAACAAATATTCCCCAAAAAGATGGACTGCTGCTCTTAAGTTACAAGTGGGTGGGAACTGACTAAATTCTTGACATGTCTCTTAAGAATAATGGGAAATAATTAATATGAAATAATGCCGTTACCCACAGCAAGGTAATAGTAGAGATTGGACAACCTAGATGTTAATATTGTCTTTGCTACTAATCAGTGATGAGACTGATCCCACATGTAGTAAATACAAAATTGCTGAAGTTAATCTACGGGAAGTACCAAGGAGGAAAAGTATGTTTCAGACTCTGCTTTTCTAGGACTTAAGATGCCTTTGCTGAAATACATGTTGGATATAGCTCATGGTTGTCAGAACAGGGCACTTGACTGTCAGATAAGGCCTCTTAGGCATTCACGTGACATCTTTTACCTTGACAACGTGGAGTTTGGGCAGAAGGTTGCAGTCAGCAAGAGTCAGGTCATCTCCATCCAGAAACTTGCGTTTTGATACTTTCTCCTCTTCGGTGCTGTCTGCATCGATCTCCTCTGGCAGAGGGGTTCTCAGGTAGTCATCCAGCTTCTTCAGAGCCTTCACCAAGCCTTTTTCAAGGGCTTTTCCAATAAAACAATGAGTAAGTTATTAGGGCAGAGTAAGAATTATTTAGAAACACTCATTGTCAATTGGTACGGTAGTATCCAGAAAAAAAACACAGCCAAGAACCATTTCTTTGTTGTTAAATGGTGCTCCCATGCCTACAAAATCCAGTGATGAAGTAGCCTAGAAAGGTCTACCTGAGGGTAAAGCTTATCCTGCAATAGAGCAACAGGGTCACAGGAAGCTGTTGTGCCATGTCTTCTCCTGACTAGCAAAAAAATAAGTGAAAGAAATCATGGAAGGAAAGAGTAGCTTGTCAGTACTATATACCAATAAAACACATTCACCCTATGATATTTTTTCTGCTCTGTTGAGGCCATCACACAGTAAATTGGAGACTTCAACACCGCTACATTATTTTTCCTAGGAGCTAGGTAGGACTGTAAAGAAGAGGAATTTTCTAGCATTACTCCAGCTCTAAAAAGTTGTAGTTTTACTACTTTTAAACCCCCTCCAGAGTAATTAAAGGCAATAGCAATAATTCCAGAGATGTTAACCAGAGCTCTGTGGAGCTGGAAGATAGACTACAACTGAAATCAAAGTAATATAACAATAATTATATAGAACGCCATACAAAAGAGATGAGTTATTCAGCCACAGTTAAGATTCCTCTTACATCAGGTTCAATTTAGGTGTAAATTCTCTTTTTTGATATGTCTCAAAACAGGTATCATAATGGAGACTTTGGACCTCTCACTTCAATTACTAAAGACCATGTCCCACACCGCTGCTGGCTCCGACAAATTCCAGGCTTAAAATGCCACTTCGACATAAGGCAGAGTGTAATGTTTTAATTAAAAATATCAACCCAGGCACAGAATTTGTCTTCATATGCTTCACCAGCAGGATGATTGAGAAACTTGATTGTAATAATGCACTGAGAGAAAGCTGAATGACCGTAGACAGGTTTGCATGTCATTTAAACTGCACACACTCTGGGGCAAGAAGGGTCTTTTGCATCTCTGAAGGGTGACAAGCACGATGAGATCCTGGCCCCTGACAAGTGCCCCAAAGTGCTAAAGCAATATAAATAAGAAACAGCAAGAATTTACAATGTGAAAAAATAACAACATGACTCATGGGCTTAAGGCCAGAATTTCAGCTGGTGAAAATTACCTGCAGTGATTTATACCTGCTGCAGATCTGGCCCGGAGTCAGCATTTAAGGCCTAATCCTGTAAAATCTTATATCTCTGAATAACTTACGGCCATTTAACTTAGGGGAGACTACTCAACGTGTCAAGTTGTTCAGTTGGTGTAGCTCTACAAGGCCTGCAGAGATAAGTCTATTTATGAAGCAAAAGGCAAGCTTCAAAAGGCTGCAGCGATCGCCCTGCGTGGAGCAGCTTGCTGGCACAGGTAGCTCCGCTGGCTCTGCTGTCAGCCGCCCCATGTTTTTGGCACGGAGAGAAAGGCAGTGCATACAGGGCCATTGAGAGAGCAGGAGCTGAACACCACAGAACATGATTTCTCTGCTGCCCTAACATCCATTAAACCTTGTGCCAGTGGTGGAAGTTAGATTAAGCTGCCTGATGTCTTGCTCCCGCTGAAGCCTCTTGGCGAAGTACCAGGGAACCATACCAGTTCTTTTGTGGCTGACTCCTAGGCACAGTGGCAAATCCCAGCTTAATTGATTGACTGGAGAAATGACTGTGATCCAACTGAAAACACCCCAACAAACATAGCAGGGAGAGAAATAATTTTGTTTCTGAGAGCGGAGCATCTAAAGCGACTGAAGTGCTGCCATCCATAAAACAAAAGTGTTGCCATCCCTTATTTAATCAATTCAAATTGAATTTTGACACTGACATGCTGCTGTCAGATGCTGGCAGTGATGACTTTAATCGTCTGCAGCTGTGCTTCACCACACAACTTCCACTGACGGGTAACAGCCGCGTAGCGAGTAAAATACCCCACGTGGCAGCACGCAAAAGATTTAGCAATCTCTGTTTGGTTTGACCCATAACACCTGCTGAACAGATAGTTGTTCATCTCTTGGTCAACCTCAGACCATGTGCTCTTACAACGAATTCATTTAAGAGACAAAGGAATCAAATTACTGTGATTTAACTGAATTTTGCACATTCAGATTTTAGACGACTGGCTTAACGCCCTTCACCCAGTAGGTCTGTTGGTTCTCTGAGCTATGTTTGCAATGTTTCCAGTGCCAGTACGACATTAAATGCTTCGTGCTAGCCTGTGGGGTGTGTTAAGTGTGTGGACAAAGACAGGAGCATCAGGTGATATGTGTTTATGTAACTTTTCTGGAACTTATTAGGGTTGGGGTGGGTTTTTTAGCTCTTATTGATATGTCAAAGTGCGTCATGGCTGTCTCAAAAACAATGCCTGGAGTGAAGCCTATTTGTGACAGTGGGAAAAACATCTATCTGAATTCATACTTGGCGCTTGCATGCAACAGCTTTAGGCCAGAAATAAGCGTATGTTCAGGGTTCAACGCATCTGTGACCTAATTCACAGGCTCTGCTGGAACCCACAGGATCCTAAGATCTCCTGGTGAAGTCACCACATGGTCAGGACCATCTCATAGCCAGATAGTCAAGAACTGGACCACTACTTATAACTGCAATGACCCTGTTTAATTAATCAAAACTCTTCTAATCGTAGTAAATCTCTCAGCCATGTAAATAAAAGACTCACGAAAAAGGGAGAATTGTCTTTCTTCCAGATGAACAGTGACAGAATTTCAAACAGAGTTTAGGTTCATGGGGGCAGATTTTTAAAGCCTATTAATGGGTTTTGAGGTACTTTTTTAATCTATATGCAAATATCCATGTTGCAAATCCTAATCTCTAGGTGCCCTATAACATTCAGATTTATCTATATGATAGGAAATCTTGGGTTCCTTTGAGAATGTGCTCAAATACATTACCATTCAAAGTAAGAGCATGCATAGAAGAATCTCAAAGATTCAAAGCAAGAGGTTTGTAAGCCCCACATGTCAGAGAGAGACAACTGTCTAACTCTGGCTTGAGTGAGAGCACCCACCTTATGTTTGAGTTTACCACTGATCCCACTTAAGAGAGAGGTATCTAAAGCAGGTCAGGTCAATTTTTAATTTCTTTCCAAAAATTTGGGGGAAAATGCAGGGATTTTACCAGTGGTATATATATTGCTCCACTGCAAGTCAATCAGTGGAATTAATCTTCCCTGAAATGAGTAAATAAAATTAATAGGTTTAAATTAAACAGCCTGAGATTCCCCTGTAGCCAGTGGAGTCTTCTTCTCTATATTTGGTTTAGGTCACTCATAAATCAGCTGTGTGGAGAATTCCTGAAGCATTGGATATTAGGAAGAGGTTCTTCACTGAGAGGGTGGTCGGGCACTGGAACAGGCTCCCCAGGGAACTGGTCACAGCACTGAGCTTGGCTGAGTTCGAGAAGCGTCTGGACGATGTGTTCAGTCCCATGCTCTGACTTGGCTGGCCCTGTGTGGAGCCAGAGTTGGGCTTGATGATCCTTATGGGTTCCTTCCAACTCAAGATATTCTGTGATTCTATGATCTAATCTCAGCCTTACATTGTCTTGGGAATGTCAGGGCGGAGGATTCAATGTTACAAGGCCAAGAGGAACTATGCCCGAGAATGCGTCTGTGTTCTGCTTTTGAAATTTCTACCTCAAATTGCTTCCCCACCCTGCAGACTTTCAGCGGGAACTTAGAGATTCCAAATGGGACCAGCTCTGCAAGAGGAGCCCTGTCATCAATTACCTTTTCAACAGCTACAATGTCTGAACTCCTGGAAATCATCTTTCTGGACAGCAAAATCACCAAATACAAAGGCACCAGCATAGTATTGCCTCCAAAGTGATGTATTTAATATAGCTTCAAATTCCAAGAAGTCCAACCTACATATATACAAAATCCATGTTGGAACTCTCTCTCATACCCTTCACTACTCTGCTCTGGGCTACTCCTGCAGCCAAAGGCAACTTGCAGCAATTGCAGTCCTGCCGTGTCATCCCCTCAATAGCAAACAACAATATTAACAAGAAAACATCATAAGCTCTTTGTGATTTTCCTCGTCCCTTCAAAACTATGCTTTCATACAACTTTACTTAAGAATCCTGAGTTAGAAGCCAGAAAAATAGCACTTTCCAACCTCAAAGCAACCACAGAATGCTTAATGAATATATTACCATCTGTCAAATGCACAGGGTGAGGTTCAATTTAGCTGATGATACCTAATTCACAATGACGCTCTGTTTTCAGCAAAAGGTTACTTGATGTTGAACAATGAGATTAACAAATCCTGACATGCACAGAAATACAAATAATGTAACAAAAGTTAATAATTGGCAAAATTGTGCTCTTGGTTACACAGACATAACAGAGGAGTAACTCCGCATTGTCAACAAGCTTTTCCATATTTACTCCAGTTCAACCAAGAACAGACTTTGGCTCTGTTACTCAACTCTTCAAGCAAAAACTTCCTTAAACTTTTGTCTGTGAAACTATTTTCAGGGGACAAAGAGAAAACCTTGTGTCTTGAAGTACTTATACCCCAACTGAGCAAAACATTGGAACATGTAATGCACGGAGCAATCCTGCAAGTCAAGGGGAAGGCCAGATGACAAAGATTCATTACTAGGTACCCTGGGTGAAATTTTGGGCATATCAAAGCCTGTGGAAGTTTTGCTGTTGACTTCGGTAGTGTTAAGATTTCTCCAGCAGCTTTTAAAGCCAAAGGAGACTTACAATCAGTTAATCTGACCTCCTAAATAATAGCAGCCATAAAACTTCCAGTGTCTTGGTCGTTTCCATTCTCTATTTTCTGTGGGTCAAATAAGGCTGAAGCAAAATGGAAAGTAACTAGAAAGTAGTAAAAGAAAAACGTTTGGAAAAAGTAACTGATTCAGACTGCCCACACCCACAGCATTTGCAGAGGTCAGACAAGGACTCTTCTTCCCCTTCCTTGAACTCCAAATATTTCCTTCCTTGTTTAACACTGGGATGAGGAGAAATAGCAAAGCAGACAAAGCACATAAATGCCAATCTCTGTGGCCTGAAGGAGCCACTGGAAGGCAAATCATTCCATCCTAAAATAGTAGCCTAGGAAAAGCTGAATTACCGCCAGAGGAACCTCTCTCTTTCTCTCTTTTTCTTGAGAATAGGCAGACTGGCTACCTTAAATTTAAAATAGCTAAAATGAGGTGAGCTGATTCCTATTTTATGTGTCTGAGTGTAATAATCTTCAGAATGAAGCTTTTACTTGATATGAGAAGAGATATAAAGTGTAGGGGGCACAATAAAAGCAGTAATAATAATTGATTCTTTGGTCAAATTGAACATAAAAATTATCTGATTTACATTAAAAGAGAGAAAAAAAAGTTCATTTTTAAAAGGACAAACTCCAAGCAAAATAACATGAGATTTCTGAACAAACTTGAAAACAAAAAGCCGTGTTTTGGAACGGTTGGTTAGGTAAGTTGTACCTTGACATTCAGTCACTTTTACATCACTTTTTAAATGTTGGCAATCTTCAAAATTAACATGCAATTTTCAAATAAAAAAGAGAGTAAACTTTTGTTTAAAGAGAAAATACCTTTACCTTTCAAAACAAGTCATTATTCACCCAATTAAACCCACATATGCCAATAACTCAGGTTACTCCCACCACCTGTGGCATTTTTTTGTCAAATAAACATTTAGTCACAAAACATTTTCTCCAAGCTGGAGTAAAATATACACGGCCCTTTTCAGAAATGAATACCACGGAAAGCACCGTGACATCAAGGTTTCACCACTGAAAGCACAGTGACATCAAGGTTTCAAAGTCATCAGATCCCAGGGATGTTATGGCTTTTGTAGCCATTGACTGAAACCACCTGAGACTGACCTCAGCAGAACTGCAAGTTTCTTAATTGTCAAGCCCAGGTAAATTCAACAAGCAATGATCGATGTACAAAACACGATCAATGAATCCTACTGCTACCCTGGATCACTGATTGATGCTTTTCCTTTTTACTGCTTTCTTCCACTGCCCTGCAGTAAGATTTATCCTGCAACACACGCAAATGAACTTGGTGAAATATGCAACGAGGGAAAAGGGGGAACAGTACATAAATATTCACAGTCTCGCACAAACAATCTGAGATTTATTTTTCCTTTAAAAAAACAAACCACCTTTCCTGATCACTTCCAGATTCACAGAGTTTGGTATTATATGAGACCCAATACTGTTTTCTGGTAGGAGAGGGAAACCAGCAAAGAAACAGCAAATTAAGGTAAGAAAATAATATGTTCCTCCTAGTCTGACAGTCTGATTAAAGACTGAGGATTCACGTTTTCACTCTCTTTTTCCTCCACCCTGCCCATTTTGTTCAGGCAAGATCATCGGAGTACTGTAACTTTAATCTGTGTAGATTAATCCTTCTCACATGGAGGAGCTGTGACGGCAATATGCGTGCCACTGTATTACATATTGAACAGTTTATCTTCCCCCCCCATGAGTTCAATATAACCCTGGAGATTTGAGTGCTGCCTTGATTTTTTTCCTGTTTAGCCATTTAAAAGTCAGGTGTCTTGTCTAAGCTGGTTATGTAGGTTCCCTCTCTGCTCACAGGTCCTGAGTGTCTCCAAAGAGCAATTCCTTCTAACTGCCCGAGACACCTGATTCAAACTTGGTGTGACTCACACCATCCATGCCCTTCTCACTGTGTGAATTACAAAGACTAAAGGACTAGCTCAGACTAGACACCTAACAGGGAGGTGAAGCTAGACGAGACGAATCCTACCCTTTGAATATAATTTCACGGTTCACCTAAGTGATGTAGGATAATACCTCCTTTTTTTTTCTAAGATACTTAAATATTAGGGCTTATGCCCCAAAGGGCAACTACATTGCCAATTTGAGCACTGTAACATTCTTTCCGGGCGTGTTTCTGCCTTGTAAAATCCCCAGCTCTGAGCAGCGTCTGTATTGAGAGGCAGAATGAGTGGGCAGTCACAAAGAGCCACTGGAAATGCAGAGAAGTATGGAGGTTGTATGCTCCCATGCATCCAAGGAATTTCGATGCTTAACTTGGTGCCAAAGGGAGTTTCTGGGGTGAGTCACTTCTCCCATTAAATATGTCCAGTTCTAGATAAATAATTCAATATTCACTGGAACAGAGACTTGAGCATGTTCCCACAATAAAGGTAAATGCCGGTACAACCACGTTGAAAAGTTGTGATCCGTCCATTTCTACTCAATGAATCAACAAATACCTAGCTGTGCACAGAGAAGAGAAATAGGTTAGTGTCTCTTATTCCTCATCTCTATTTCCTGGTTAGAGGTTTCTCTTAGCCTTTCATATTCATCCTCTAGATCAGTCAGAGCTGGGACTTCAAAAGGGATTTTTAATCCTGGATGTTATTCTGAGTTTACACCAGGAGTCACACAAACACAGGTACAACTTTGGTCAGGTCATAAACTGCTTCTCAGACATGGTCTAAACCAGGCATAAATAGGTACATATTTTCCATATGTGTTCACACATATGTTCTGTCTATGTCCAGTGGGAGAAATAGAGGTGCTAAACCCCTCTGAGCCCTTCATCCATGACTCAGAGGAACGTGGAGCTGAAATACAGCTGGGAGATATCCAAAGCAACCTTAGGAACCCCGACACATCAAAAATCCATTGATTTACTTATGGATAAGGTTCACCTTGCTTAACTTCATCCATCTAAGTGCTCGGTAGTTGGTTCAACCCAGTTGTCCAAGTCTCCTTTATAGATGGCGATGAAAGACAGGCACCTCAAAAGGAAGCTCTCCCAGCTTTAGATCCATATTTTATGACAATTCAAACTGCCCTTTAGGAATAGATTTATGTTTCTCTCTATTGATCAAAAGATTATTGAATGACTAATGTATAACCTTTAGACAGACATAAGTGAGATGGTCCTTCCCTTATCCCTCTTCCCTCCCCACCCAATCTACAAGCCCTTGGTGATGTTGACAGATTGATTAGGTCTTCATCGCTGAAGCCCAGGATGTTTCGACAGGCCTGACTCAAAAACTCTACAAAGGTCTGTCTCAGTCTCAGAGAGAGCTTGATTCCCCAGGTACCCTTTCCTAAGTTAGAGCACAATGACCCAGGGGTTAAGAGGTTACCTGGATTCAGGAGACCTGATTCCCCTCTCCATTTTTTCTACATGACATTATACAAATGATTTAAATTCTCTGCCTTCCAGTCTCCTATATACAAAAGAAGGACAATATCGCTCTTCAGCCACAAACTTTACATTGGTAAAAGCAGTAATGCACCAGCCATGGACTTCTATTTCAGTTTAGAGGGGGATAAACTGTAAATGTAACAAAAAGAAGAGGCATCTTCCTATTTTTGTGATACCATCTGTCCTACTCCCAAATTAGACCTAGTGAAACAGGTGAATCTAAAATGTCTTTAAAAATAAAAATAAACGCATCGAGAAAGTTTGCGTTGACTTGTTTCTAGTTTTGGACTCAAAACTCAGGTTTCTTCCTTCCCTTTCCTTATTCAGTTTTGCAATGGAAGCAAGAAATAAAAGTAACATTTGTTATCGTCAGGAATGCAATTTGAGCACCTTCAGATGCTGTTATTTTTAAGAAGAAAATACAGGTGTTAAAATGACACCAAAAAAGGGTTCATTTCCAAGTCTCTTAGGACTCTCTCACTTGGACAAATGACCCCTGAGGGCAGGAAGCAAGTGAATGTAAAACTACTGGCCTACAAGTGCCCTGGGAAGAACAGTACCTAACTTGCATTTCACAAATCATCCTAAATCTGTAGCAGCTCGTAAGGGACAAGCATCATTTCTAGAGTGTGTCTCTGAGGGCTTAATCCTGACCTCTGTGATGATAGTCTTGTGCAGGTGTCCCTAAACCAACTGCAGACAAGCAGCAGCTGATTTGCATCAGAAACCTAAAAAAAAAAATAATAATTAATTTAAAAAATCAGCCTCTGCAGATTATAAAACCATATATTTATAGTATGTGATTATCACTCTGGTATCTTGATTGTTAAGATGCTTTATGTTTACTCAGAGTGTAAAGTTTTGTTTTACTACCAAAAAGCAAATGAGAGGTTTCTGAGACTAACAAAGAGAAACTAACTGTATGTTTCTGTATTAAAATAAGAGTAAAGTTAGCTCCTGGCAGGGAGTGCAACCGGGCTTTAGTGACAGTGCTGTGGGGACCCCTTGTGTTCTCATATTTAAGTAAAGAGGTTAGTTCCTCCATAGGCTGTTGGTGCTTAACATCAATTTATTCCAATCCCAGGCACATAGGGGAATAAAGTCTGCTTTTGTTTACATCAGGATAATCCCAATTACACTGCACTGATTTCAACTAACTTATTTCACTTCAGCAGTGGTGGAATGAAGTGAAATGGGAGAGGGAAAGGCAGCAATGCCTAGCAAGCAGCACCTGAGGATGATGTTTTAAAGTTTACTGAGTTCCCAAATCCCTCAGTTCACTTAGCAAATCTCAGTGTCAAATAGTTTTATTTAATGTTTCTAGCATTTTCAGTTCTTTGTGTTCAAAAATTGTTACCCAGATACAATAAAACATGAGACAATGAGATTTAACAATGACTCATATCTTAATTCTTTTCCATTGTTTCTCTGCTCTTGAGATTATTTTTGTTTTCTTTCAAGCTCCATGAAAAAACGTGATTCTGCATCAACTTAACCTCTCTGAAAGGAGCAGAACAAAAAAAGAAGTTATAATTATGTCTGAATGCATGAAAATTTTTCAAGCAATAGTTGGGAGGTCATATTCTGTTGTACTGTTGCAACAGTAGTGCTGTGACAAGTATTAGGAATATTTTTCACAGTTCTGGTACCCCCATTTAAAAAGGCACTGGAAATTTGAGCAAGAGGTCAAGGGAGAGAAGTAATACAGTGCTCAAGGACTGGAAACAAGCCTCAGTATGCCAGGTTTGAAGAGTCTATTTGTTCAGCTTATTGGAGAGAAGACCGAGAGGCTAACGTGCACAGATGGTCACTCATGGACAAAACATCTGGGAAGTGTGAGAGAGCTCTTCAGCCTTGCTGTGAACAAAGCTGACAAAGTTGTGAAAAGGTCTAGTCATTGGAAGTTGGAAGTTGGATGAATTCACTTTCCACATTCCCAAAGTAATATTTAAGGACCAACAAGGAGAGAGGGGAAGTGAACTTATTTCTTGGGGTGTTTATAATGAGACTAAGAAAAGGTTGGATTTAATTCAGTTCTGGCAGAAATAGGAGAAACTAGGCTGGAGGGGGAGAGAGTGACATGGGCAGGTCACAGCATTTTAAAACCCCAAATATCATCCTTTAGGTCTCGCAACAAGGACCAAGGCAGGATCACTGTACCACCCTCTGTGTCACGGAGAATTTGCTACTTGACATTAAGACAATGGCTATAATTAAATCTCATGCTTCAAGACCTGCAAAGATCACGGTATATTTTCTCCCAATTTGTAGTTAATCACATGTGTTATGGGGCTTACTCATGGCCCTAAGGTCATTCTCTGCTAGAGATGGGAATGGTTGGATCGATGCCTTGGAGTGATGCAGAAAGTCTTGCTGAGCAGATGCCTTCCTCACATGTTCTGAGTCATCCTGATTCCAGGTTAAGGGCCAGTTTCTTTTCAGCTTTGAGTGGCTGAATCATCAGGGATTCGCCTTTGCAGTGCGAAATACAGACTAGCTTATTGCCATCAGGTGGGTGTCTTCCCACTCCCCACCACCACTCCTGCTTAGAGGGGCACTGTGCATCAAAGATCCTTCAGTTTCTCCAACAAGTTAAACTTGCAAAACAAGAAATACTATGATGTTTGCTCAACAGCCAAAACTGACTGGGATGTGATTTGCAGGAGATCACAGTAAATAGCCCAAAGTTGCTTCTTGCCTCAGACTTTATGAAAATCTCTTTTTCTTTCTACAATCAAAAGATTCAGGATATTTTAAAAAGATTTATGTCTCCAGTTCCCATTTAATCACCCTATTCCCAGCACTGTTTTGATCGTAAAGGTCAACTATTTAAGATCTGATCTAATAGAGAAAATTAGCAACACTGAATTTCAGTTAGGCCTCATTCTCCTCTTCCCTGTTATTTTATGAAGAACATTTGCATGCATAAAACAAAAAATCTGTTTTGGGAAAAACAGATTCTGGGCCAATCCTTCTCCCTTTGAAGTCACCAGCAGTTTTGCAAACTGACTTTCAGGAGCCAGTCACTGGGCTCTCTATCATGTGATAGCTTGCTCTACTGTTGCTAAATACAAGCCTGTGAACAATCTTCTCAGGACAATAAGAAAAGCTGGGTGCTTAAATCTGGACATTTGCTCATATGAGATTTGGACACTTCACTGAGCAAGGCCGTAACTTCATCTAAGTCCTTGCTGCGGGGAACATACTTCAGATGCACCAAGTACATTGCAATGAAGGGAGTTACCCACCAGTGAGAAACCATAGAGCAACGAAGTTAAAACTCAATTCTAAATAATAATGTAATTTAGGCCTCCCATTCCAGCAGCGAGGCGCTTAATTCCTCCCAGGACTGCTGCCGCCAGATTGCTCTCATCCACTTCCAGCTGTGCTACTGCTCCTGTGTGCAAGCATGGGAGCCCGGCTGGGAAACAGAACAAAGCATCCCAGTAAAGCCAGCAGCACTTGGAGGAATATTCAAACACACAGGGGAAATAATTCCCTCTTAAAGTAGAGTGTCTGCCAACTACTGTTCCCCTTGCAAGTGTTTTAGTCTAGGCCTGGCCTATGCATATAGGCCCTGATTCAGCAAAGCTTGAGAACATGCTTTGATTTAAGCATATCATTAACCTCATTGACTTCAGTACATATTGTCAACTCTTTTTTAGGGTTCTGCATATTCTGTGCCTTGAATTTATATAGCCTTTCATTTTTCCTCTCCCTCCCTTTGTTATGCTATAGTTTCAAGGCTATTTCAGCACAGATGTGTCAGAAAAACATGTCTGCTCATACATTAATTGTAAATATTTACTGTTCCCAGAATGGCTGCTTCTAAGTGTGCTAATCAGGCATGCTAAATCCCTGCCTTGAAGGGCTTGCAGTCTGCTCACATCTGGACTTATACAGAGTTTTAGTCTCGTATTGTTTTCAAAGAGTATTTTTCACATTTCCATCAGGAAGTATTCATATCTTAATTAGCAAGATCTTAGGAGAAGGAAAAACCCAAAAAGATGGGAAAGTTCAGAAGCATTCCCCAGTGAGATACATATTTCTCAGCTTAAGGTAATGGTTTGTTATCATTTTAGGGAACTGAAAACTTCTTCCTTTCAATGGCATAAAATTCCAGTTCTTAGTTTTGGCAGGTCTAAAGATATTGGTCCTTAAAGCTGTCACTGGTACCAGACAGAATATTGATGGCTCTGGGCCTCCAGCCAGCATGATTTTGAGGAGAACTTTCAAAAAGTTATTTCTCAGGCAAACTTATTTTTCAAACTGCTGTTTCTGAGCGTTTTTGAACCAGTCTTTGATTACTGGGGAGAAAGCAGATAACGAAATTTAAGACAGATGATAAATGCAACTTGCAGCACTGTTTAACAAGTTAGCACACAGCTATCGCCACTGGTTTAGTGGTCTTTATATGTGTGTTTTTATAAAGAGACAGAGTGGGGAACAGTTTTATTAACATATCATGAGTGAGTTATATGGGTCATCCCAAATGAATGGCAATAAAAGCTTTATATCACACTCACCAACATGTATTTGGTACTTTATGTGCCACAAATGTTGCAGAAAAGCTATTTTACATATGTTTTAAAGACTGGTTATTTTTTATATTAGGGCTGGTTTTGTAAAGCTGCCAGGCCCTTCAGCTACCACGAGCCCAACAGTGCTCAGCTCAGAGGGAGCCATAAAAACTTGTTTAAAATGTTCTCAAATAGCATTTTTGTGCT
Organism: Gallinula chloropus; assembly: GCF_964237585.1. Classification (NCBI taxonomy): domain Eukaryota; kingdom Metazoa; phylum Chordata; class Aves; order Gruiformes; family Rallidae; genus Gallinula; species Gallinula chloropus. Next base: position 117,000,931 of record NC_140087.1, on the reverse strand, counting down.
TCAAAATGTAAAAGTTAAAGGACTGTCATTCTAGTATGTTCCGGCACAAAGCAAGTCCTTTTCTCTAAAGCAAGGGTAAAAGCTATTTCTAGTCCTGCCTCGTTGCATGACAGAGAAAAGTTGGTATCATCACAAATTGTTCCTCATGCTGGGCCTTGGACAGGTGTGGGGGTTTGGAATGGAAAAGGGAAATTCTGCAACTAAAGAGAAAGAACAGAAAAAATTAATGGCAAATTGATATGCAGACACACATAAGCACACACACACACATACATAAGTACACACACCCTACATATTTATATGGCACCTTGGAAATCTGTGCAGAAAGCAGAAAGCATTAATGTTGGACCCAAGATCCTTGTCACAGGACTCTCCCCATCAATACAAGGGCATTCTTTAAGCTTGCTCCATTAAAGTCCAGAGGAGCTGCCCCACAGCATCAGGAAGCTCCTACCCTGGCCCCGTGCATCAGCTCATGAAGGGTTTACACCACAGAGCTGTTATTGCTGTACATATTCCATGTAGGGGTTTGAAGGGAACTGATTTACTGCTTATTTAAGGAGATACTCGATGGCTTCTAGAAAAGATCAGAGCACGCTGTCCAGCCTCTGCACGTACCTACACTGTGGGTCTGATTCTCTTCTCAGCAAGAGTAACTCCACAGTGTAAAACTGATGTAGGCCAGTTTTAATTCCAGCCCTGATATGCATGTGTGCATGCCTGCTGTACACATACGTACACAGCACACGAAGAGAGACGTTTCCCACCTCACGCACTTAACCGCAACGTGTGATGTAGCTACTGAAAGAGGTGAATGGCATTTAGTCACATGTAAGTTAATAATTTAAATGTGCTTTTATTTTTGGCCTCTTGATGTAAATCCAAACCAGACAAGTGGAGTCCTCTGGTCAGACGGCTGGAAATTCCTCTGCATGAAATCATGTTGGTGGTCTCCCGGCTCAGCGCCTTCTGAAGAGCCGTACAGTGAAATATCCTTCCGTACCACTAATGAATGCGCCCACCCACACTGGAGCTTGTGCCCCCTAAGAACTCAATTCAAGAACAACTTTTTAAACTCATAAATGAAATCAAAGGGCTCATTCTATGAGCCAACGAACTTACAATTTTAGGCAGGACGGTTAATGGGTGGTTACTATAGGTTGTTCCCTTGGTTTGCAATATACAGTCTCACAAGAAAAAATAATAAGCAGGGTACCAAGTATGCACAGAGCATTCCAATCAATTAAATTTCACCCTCCTTCAATGAATACGTAAATTGTTGCTACCCTGGTTACCGTACAGAGTTTGAGTGACTTGCTCAGCATCAACCAAAGGAACCAAAGTAAACTCACAAGATCCTGGTTTACTTTGCTGTGCTCAGACAAGACCCCCTACTGGGTATTAAACAATCACTAAGCATCCAAAAACACTCAAACTGACCATAAAAACTTAAGCAAGAGCATCCAGGAAATAATTTTTAAGACTACTGCCACTAAACTCTCCCAAGGACTCCTGTTCTTGTGTGAATGGGTGCTTGTCGTTGCAAGTACGAGCGGTGGAGCCCAGTGGCAATGGCTGGAGGACTGAATAACCCAGTTGTGCTATCAAAGTGAGGCGCGGATCTGATGCCGCGATGAGGACACGACTCCTTCAGAGAGGCCTGTTATAAAATTATCGAGTGACACGGGGGGTGGAAGGAATCAAGCCCGTTGTAATTGAACTGACTTGAAATAATAAATGCACACACTTTCTTTAAACACAGCTTGCCACATCCTGAGGATCTGGAATCAATTCCTCCCCTTTCAAGAAGCTTAAAAGTGGTGGGACTTTGATATGGCATAAGCATGTTTGCTTCTGGGCTTACAGCCCTTGCCAGCCCGTTCCAAAGCTTTCAACATTTTTATATTATAAGACAGAAAAGTTAGGAAAACAAAGATGGAAAAAAAGAATCAGAAATTCAGGGAACTATTAAATCAGGGCAGCCTTGCTGCCAAATGCCTTTGGTAAGTAAACGAATCATGATCAATAACATATTGCCATACAGACTTAGAGAAGAAGGTTATCACCTGCTTCTGTGCCAGGCATAAAACATAACGGTGTGTGGCTAATGAAGTACTGAAATAATCCAGAAAAAAAGCACTATTTTTCTCTGCACTGTTAAAGCATTTTACTTCAAAGTAATTTTAACTCATCCAGAAAAAACATTATTTTTTCCATGAAAATTTTGTCCAAATCGATAGGTTCCTATGAAAGGCTTCTCTTTTGACAATGTTGTATTTGTAAGAGAAAACTGCCTCGATAGAAGGAAACCTGTTTTGTTAAGGGGATGTTTCAGCCCTGATTGTAAAGCTGCTTGCTTTATATATTCACATATTTGCCAGCAGAGGGTATCACACTCTTAGAAACAGACGTGTATCTCCGTCTATTCATCTACACGCAAGAATTCAGGCACACCATAAACCAGGAGATTACAAGTCTTTTCTTCAGTAAATTTTTCACTATCTGAACAAAAAATAATCATTTATCTACTAAAGGCTCAGACTCAGTTATCAGTGCCTTCCCACCACCTCTCTCAGGGTAGGAAATACTGCAAAGATACAGCCAAGTGATGGCATCACTTGAAGTCTGAAATTGTTGCAGGATGCTGGCTGTAAACTCCAGTTTGGGCTTATCTTCGGTGTGCATTAGTTACTCATTAATTCTCACATCCAGTATCCTCATACCACATAAATCTCATTAATTATCCCAACCACTTCACGTCACTTTTCCGCAACAATGTAATAGCCACAGGCTGTAGTGAGAGCTCATGTTACGTCGACCGCATGATCTCTGCTAAACCACTATGCTGCACAGAAGAATGATCATATATAATTACACCTAACCCACACTTCTCCCAGATACAGATAGGCTGATGCTACAAATTCCCAGCCTGATACCCCACGCATTAATGAGTGCACCTCCCTGACTCCCAAGTCAGGAGAACATGATTTAAACAACCTGATATCTGGTGCTTTAGCTTATTTGGTACTCAGCAAATCTCCTATTCCCAATCAAAAGAAATAAAAATTATTTTTTATGCACTGCTCTGGATTCTGTGTTTAGTTTTGGATTTATTAACAAGTCTTTTTTTTTTTTTTCTATTTGTGTATTTTGATCATGTGCATCTGATATGCTGGTCACTGGTGTGGCTTCCCAGATTAACCCAAGCATTTGAATCAGTTGGAACTAAGAGCCAACATAGATGATGACTGAGACACCTTTATCTGACAGCTGGGGCATATAGAAATGGCTTAAAATAACCACAAGCAGCAATCTCTGATCTTTCTGGATCTTTCTGACTCACATAGAACAGGAAAAGGCGTATTCACTGAAGTAATTATATTTTCATTTATGAAATGCTTTCTGTTACTACAGAACTATATGCAACTGCTTCTGCTGGTGTATAGCGAGGCAAAGGCATCAAAACCTGCTGCAAAGTGTCAGGTAAACATCAGGTCAGGCTAGAGCACCAGATCCCTTTCTGATTTGAGTTGCGATTTTCAAAAAAATAAAGATCAAAATTCAATAAGTTTATTAGGAAATATGTACACAGTGGTGTGCTGTCCGTTCCCCTTTGCACATAGGTTTTTCACTGCTGAAGGGATCTAACACATCTACCTTTTAATTAACTCATTATCTACCATCTAAATCAGCCTTTGGAATAACTGCTGTAGTTTCAGATTAACTGGATAGGAAAATGGGTAAAACATCCCTGGGATAAGGGAAAAGCTGTTCTTGCTCAGCCCTTGAAAACTGAAAGTTAATTACACTGCAGAAATTGAGGTCTGTTGCCTGTAAGTCTGCATTGACAGTCCCAAGGACTCCAAGGTCCTCAGGTACTTTGTTGATGGAAGGAACATGGAGGTACGACTTACACTCTGCACATCTCTGCTTTGTTCTCCTGGCACTGCAGCACTTCAGCTGTAAGAAATCAAACTAAAAGCTTTTCTCTGCTTCAAAGAGAAAAGTCGAGTATCAGTATGTTCAGAGATTCCAACGTGTTTGTGTATCACAAGAGCACGAACCGGCAAACAAAACAGAGTGAGGACTTTTGCATGGAACAAGCTTTTTGCTCTGCTGCAGCTTAACATCTCCTCTCTCTATAACCTTGGTGGGGTCAGTTGCCATTGAGAAGGATTTTTCCTTTTATTTTCAAGAGTAGCTAAAGCGAGAGTTTGTTGGGCAGAACTGAGGAAAGGTCCCATTAATCACACTGTGGCTAGTAAAAATGTGGAGGCACAATCGTGGGCACGTTGTGGGGTTAGCTTTGTTATCTCACAGTAGCAGATAACCGACCTTGAATTCCAGCTCTGGTTACTGGCAGATGCAAACACATCTAGGACAGCCATTTATTACCGGCTAGAGCTGCCAGCCCTTAGGAGTCCAGGGATTTGCATATTGCAGAGTCACTGTGAAGGGACTGTGTTGGGATTATGCATGAGGACAGATCCCATGGCTGTTTCAGGATGCAAGGGGGAGCACAGCTGAATTTACGATTTACAGTTGCGAAGCAGACCATAAAAATCCCTTGTAAATGGCCAAGATATTTTATTCTCACTGTAACATCTATTTAGTCTAACTCTTAATTTATCTTCCATTTACAACTTCCTACAGAGGTTAGCTGAGCATCCCTTTAGCATGAAACGAAAAAAAAATAACTTCTTAGCATCTCTGAGAAGTGAAGCTCTATAATTATTTCCTTCTGTTAACTACACAAAAATATTATGGAGCAGATTGTTATCTGACATAAATCATCATTTACCCATTTTCATCTCGTGGGTCAGCCCCAGGCAATGAAATATAATCACACAGATGAAATCTGAGCTGGAACCTAAAAAATCTAGTCTTTTCTGAGTGATACAATATGAGAGCATGGTGTTTAACACGCCTTAGATCTCTTGTCTGTGAAACTGGTGGAATAAGGTAGGTTATATAAGGAGGTGCGTCAGTACCTCCTTGATTGTCTTGATCATCTCAAGGGATGATCAAGCAGTGTAAATCCACTAACTTTCATTGAGCAACAGGAGCTCAGACTGGCTGAAGCCTTGCCTCTCTGAGGGGAAAGGAATGTGGAGAAGAAAATCAATTTCATTACAAAGACAGTGCAGGGTACATGTAAATATGTATGGCATCCAGCTTCGGGGTGGGGAGTTCTTTTGACACACAAACATGTGAGGGAAAGTCTGGAGCTTGCAGTGTACAATTTTCTCTCTTAAAGCCCCTTTCATTTATTTACTTTATGTTTAATGTCTTGATAAAACTCAGTTTATATGAGTAAATTAGCTGATACAGCGTGACATAATCGTGTGTCAAGAGTCTGATGGCCACACCTAGCACATTATGAAGGGTCATGGCATGGGCTGCTCTCACACAGCCATTCACTGCTAAATTTTTAGTATTAGCACAGTCTTATGTCCAGTAAACATGCACTGCTCCTCTAAGCAGTGCCTGGGCAGAGAAGAAGACACAGCATGGGCCACCAGCCACTTCCAGTAAGCAGTATGGGATGTTGTTCTGGTGAGGGAGTTGGCCTGTATGGATAGGGCACTATGTGACAGCAGTTGATAAAGGGGTCCTGAGCATTCTGTGACCTGTTTTATAATAATAATATAAAATATATTCTGTACATAATATAGCTGCAGTTAATTCAGCCTTGGACATGTGAACTGAGTCCACTGAACTTACCATCTCAAATGGATTAGTGATGGCACCTGATATCATATGAACAGAGTTCAGAATAAAATAACAGGAGAATGGCAAAATTATTCCCTTTCTAAGCACACAAACTCCCTGAGACATTTGCTAATGGTCTTACTCACCAGCGTTATCCTGCTGCTTGGTATTTTTGATGTATGCGGAAAATTTGGAGAAGATATCGATTCCAGCAGTGTTTGATTCCCTGTGCTTAGCAGCCAGCTTGGGGTACCTGAAAAGGGAGAAGCAGTGGCACAGTGATTATTACAAATACACTTTACAACAGGAAAAAAAACCACAAAAACCAGCCCTGTACAAGGAACTGCAATTAACAATGTCATTTATCTCAAAACAACAGCTTGGCAAGTCCCTCTTAATAATATCTGTGTCTGTCAGGGCAGGCATTTGGAGAGTTACACAAGGATGGCTTCGTGACAAAGGTAATTGCACCAGTGCTTTATGTGACCATGATCCAAGATACAGTGGCTTTAAATAAGAAGGAAGCATAAATTTCCAGAAGGGTGCAGGGGAGTTTGGCAGCCATCTCTCTCTATTATGAATGGCAGTCGTGTCTTATTCCCTATGCTGAAAATGGACTCCAGGATGTAATAGCAAGGCATGTTAGTATTACCCAGGTGAAAGAACATAAAGTTTTCAGTCTGAATTGTTTTTTATAGACATCTGGTCCGAAGGATTGTTTTGGAAGACCAACAGAAACTAATGATTCCTACTGATTTCAGTTGTCTTGGACCACAGTATAGAAAATTTAAATATCTGATCTGTTGCCTCAGGGCTGGCCCAGAGCTGCTGATTCAGTTGGAGGTAAAACACTTCACAGGGAAGCAAGCCAATTTTCATTGATTCATAGATTTTAAGGTCCAAAACACAAGCCAATGATTCCCCAGTCCCCCCCACATTATCCTTGTATTTAGTCCAAAATGTTTGACTAACAAAAGGATATCTGGTGAATCTGAAGCTTTCCTTGGTAGCTTGTTCCAATGGTTAATCACCCATACTGAAAAAAAAATCTGTGCCTTGTTTCTAATCTGAATTAGTTTGGTTATAACTTCCAGTCATGGGCTTTTGTCATTTCTTGACTAGAATAATGAGCACTTTTCTGCCTCCAGGGCCTCTTGTACTCTGTAATCAGTTCCCCTTCCAACCTTTCTAATACACCATACGGTTCAGAAACCTCCAGTTATTCGCTGTAAAATGCTTTTTCTGGCACAGATATTTGGTGTGGCAACTCTCAGCATCTATTCCAAGTTATTTTTAGCTTTGCAAATTGTGGACACCAGACCCCTACAAAATTTTTCTACTATTGGTCTCCTTAATTCTGCATACAAGAGCATCCTGAAATGTGTACAGAGAAAACATTCTGCAGTTATTAGTCATGCAAGTAACCTTCACACATGGAAGTCATCTCACTGAAGCCAGCAAGTTTCATAAATAAATATTACTCCTGAAAGTAAAGATTGTAGGAGGGAGTGCTTTTTAGGAACTCCTCTCAGGACATCTTTCATTCCTAGGAAATGGATTATTGACTGAAAAAAATTCCAAATTCTTACTTTGGAGGTGCAAGAGTCTCTTCCAAGAATTCCTCAATCTTGTTAACATCTGTCTTGACTTCTCCATTAAAAGTCAAGAAAGGTGGGTGGGTCCCAGGAGCCAGATTGTGTAGGTCAGCTGGCTTTCTGCAGAGAGAGAAAAAGTCATGAAATCACTAATCGTTATGGTCAGGTAGTTGCACAGATATTTATAGTTCCTACAAAATCAGTTGACCTTTTTTTTTCCTGCAGTTTGTGGTTAGAAGACTTTGAAACTACCCCAAGCACTCTGTTTAATATAAAAACATTCCACAAGTGGAAAAAAAACCCCAACCCAATCCTGAATCCCAACTATTTTGGTGTGCACCACAAACTCTCTAGGCCAGATTCAAATCTGATTGAACTTAGTGGGGCCTTTCTATAATGCAAACAGTGGATCGTACAACTCTTTTCAATTACACTGAACAACTCTTACCTTTTCAGGTCAACAGTGGTGACGTTGAACACAACTCCTTTGAGCCACAGGATCATGAAGAGACGCTGGGAGAATGGGCAGTTCCCAATGCTTTCTCCATCTATACCAGCCTGAAAGAGAGGAAAAATTAAGAGTTTAGACACAATAGTCACTGATTGCCCTCAAGATGGAAAAGTGGAGGTTGAAATAAAAATTAACCGTTTTGAAAATAAGCAACAGTGCAAGTTATTTAATATAGTTTATCATCAATGCAAGAATAAAGCTACTCCAGGATTCAACCTGCATCAGGAGCTCGAGAAAGCAACCTGGTGCCTCTCCTGAAGGCATCTCTGGGTAAAGAAGCTCTGTCCCTTGTTGATGGTAAGCAACATCTGCCAGACTGTATAATATATCGATTACTTCCATCCCCACAGAACTGTCTACTTCACAGATATGCTGTAACACTCAGGACAGGTTTGCTGCTCTCTTTAAGTCTACAGACTGCAGGTTGTATCAGCTCAAGATCTGCTGCATTGTTTAGCATCAAAAATGTGGATTTTCAGATCTAGATTTAAACCCAAACTCTCCAGACATTCACTCATTCTTGTTCACAAGCAACAGCCTCACACATAAAGAATGAGATCCAGACAGAAACCTCCATCTGAATCCTTCCAATGTTCAAGGCAGATTTCAGCCACCACTCTCAGTCTGTTCCTATCACTAGTACCTAATGAGTTGCCTAAAAACCACTACAAAATGATAAAAACCTGCTAGTGTTAGCATTAAGGAAACAGCCTGTTTTTCCCTCTAAAAATTTATGGTCATGCAAATTCTGACTTTGAGCCATGGAGGGATACAAATAACACTAGCTGAACTAAGCCAAAGCTGCATCCAAGGACAACATCCTTCTACAATAATTATGCTTGTGGCCAAAGCTTTCAGGACGATAATGGTTTTGATAGATTTCAATTTTAATTTGTGGTACCATTGTGTTTAAAAGATTCTTATAATCCTGGTGAAGCAACCAACCTTCCGTTGTTGACCCACATGGGTTGCATAACTATTTTATGCACACAGTGTGTGTCCAAAAACAGCTGATGAAAGAGCTAAGCAAATACATGCCCTTTTCCTTTGGTGAAAATATTATACTGCTCTGTTTGTTCTCATAAAATTTATCTTTTTAATATTCAAGCTGTGAGGTTGCGTTTCTCTGTCTTGAAGAAGGAATCTCATCTAATTATTGCAGCTCTCTGAAACTCACAGCAGAAATAGAAACATTTTGAGATGTTTCCAGTTGCTATACATTCAGGCCTTGCATGTGAAATGTTTTCTGGTAGGTACCACGAATCCTTCCCATGACTTGAACAAAGCTTTTGATGATTATGGGTTTAAAAACAAATTCCAGATTTCCCATCCAGTGAAATATGGAGAAAGTGTGGATTCAAGGCTCAGAAATAACCTGTCATAAAAGTTAGTGCTATGTAAAGAGTTTTTCCAAGATTCATTCTCAAACACTGAGATTCTGGATACATTTGGATATGGGGGTACAGTTTGGCTGTTCTTCTACCTGAAATTATGTATCTACAATATGCCTGGCACATGGCGTATGCAAGAACGAGCAAATAAAGTGGGTGAAAGGGTTGTGTGGCATGAGGATGAGAAAGAGAAGATGCACTTTCCCATCTGACTGCTGTGTGAGTAGCCTAGTTTTATAAACTTATTGTAACTAAATATTTAGCTCTGTTCTGCAAGTTGCATGGCAAACCAATGACAATGTTACTATGGGAATACCAAGAACCACCACATAGCATGCAATAATTACTGCAAAATCACATTTATTGTTTTGGCTTGAGCTTCTTAAAACATTGCCAAGAACTTTTAACTTCTTACCCTTCCTGAAAAGAGGCAAATGCTGCAAGGGAAAACAGCGATATGACACCCAGTTTCCCTTTGGCTTTTTCACCATCTCAATCATAAGCATGTCCTTCATAATGGAGTTGGCTAACTGAGCCTACAAACAATATACACAAATGTAAAATTTGAAGAAAAACAGACCAATGACTAAACACAAGGGCAAAAAAGTGCAGATAGAAGGGCTGATTCTCATCTTGCCTTCTCTGGATTTACTTTGGCTTATAGCTTCATTGAGTCTGATTCAACTCTTCACCTGACTCCCTTCCAAAGTGAGTGTAAAGCCTTGGTTTGCCAAGTCCTGTAAATACTTTGCAGCAAAGGGGTTTTGTCTTACACTAACATGTAAAGTTCCAGCCCTCCTGCAGGTCTCCATCCTGCATGGAGGCAATCTCCTGCCTGTCCTCATCACCCACTTCTTGTGCTGCAAGTAATGATTTCACCTTTTTTCAGGAAGGAGACTCAGAGAGACCATTTCCTTGCTCTCTCTAATTATATATTCACACGTGAATGCTAAGCATTAGTTAGATCTGCATCTCTTTACACATTCTCCATCCTACAAGGCAATCTTCAAGATCAGAAAGGACTACTGGTGGAACAAAGCAGATGAATGCCAGTGAAGACACAGAAATTATGGGTCGTGTGAGGTTAAGGGATGCAGAAGGCAATGGGGACAGCAAAAAGATGTAGAGTCTGGAAGAAATAGTATTTACTTCGACATCAATAATAAAATTAATTGTGGAGGTCAATCGGGGCCTCCAACAGACCCAAATGGCCCAAATAATTCCCTGACACTTCCAGAAGAGTGGGAAACATTAATTGCTAGAGACATATTGGGAATAAACAGAGGAAATTCCAGAAATGAAAGATAAACTAAAGAAAAAGTACGGTATGATCCCTGTTCAAAGCTCCTGAATCTGGAAGCCAGGCTCATGATTTGGGTGGAGTCTGATTCATGGGTTTTGATCTCATGTGACTGGCATAACTGAAAACGCTACCACAAATCACAAGGCAAACTGGTGACAGAGGAGGGAACAGAATCAAAATCTCCCCAGCAACATAATTTATCCATTAAATTCAGCTTTTTTTTCTGCAGAAATTATAGGCAAGGCTCTGTCAGCTTTGTGAATCCTTTCCCATTGCTTCTAACAGCAGTCAGTAATTCGATGTACAGCATTCAGAAAGAGCAAAACCTGCGTAGGTAATAACTTCAAAGGCTTATCAGATTGTCTCAAGATCCCTTGTGAAGTCTCATAACTACCAGGAAGTGATGAGGAAGAACAGAGAACTTCCCAGGCTTAGTCACTCTTAGCTTCAAAGAAAAACAGCTTGCTTAAAGCACCCCATTTGTGCCTAAATACCAGCCTATTATGTGTCTGTCCAAGGTTAAGGGCTCAGAAATGCAGGAATTAAATAATACCTTCAAGATCAAGACTCAAACAGTGGATGGGAAGAAAAGAACAAATAATTGACAAGCTGGAGAAACACCATTTATTCCTGCTGTTATTCACAAATGAGCACAAAAGCTTTTCTTAGCTTCCCTGAAGCACGGCAAAACTGATCAACCACTTACAAAAAGGAGCAAGTTGGTGCTATATGTGCTCTCCCTGGGAGCAGTGCCAAATATTCCTGATTTAATGGGGTTAGACTCGAGGCTTAATGGGCACTAGGATCAGGGAAACAGAGTTTTTAAAGTGCACTGTAACTCCCAAAGCTGTGGAAGGGTTTCAGAGCCACCTTCTCCTTGTAGATGAGCAGTCCCCCTTCTTTCCTATGGAGAAGGACCTCACCTGAAAAGGCAAATACATGGAGTGACCGTGAAAGAGCAAAATGGATTCAAAGACTTTCTGGGTGAAACTCTTCAGCTGCTGCTCGTCCCAGTGAGGTTTAATTGCGAAGCCTAAGGGCTTGTTCCTGTGTAGGCAAGGCCAGGACACACATCCAAAAGATAAATCTGGCCACTGTTCACTTTGACTGAATTTGACATCTGTCTGAATTTAGGTGGTGTGAATCTGGACCCCAGCAATAGAAAAGCCTGGAATCTGTGGAGGCCTAATTTCTAGAGAATTATTTTGCCTTATCTTGGAAATACCGCTTTCTGCTCCCAATCCTTCACACAAACATACTCTTGCTAGTTTAGCTACTTAAAAAAAATAAAGATGATGATGCTTTTCTACTTAATCTCCAGCTGTTTAGACATTTCACACCAACTGATGCAAGGTCCTGCCCTGGAACTTGTACAATCACATCAGGAAAACCCTACTGTAGTAACAGCTGCTTGCCTTTATCTGAGCAACAGCAAGAATGAACAAGATGTTCTCCTTCATTATTTCTAAGGCACTCCTCCTTAAATACTTCCACTATTTTTAGCAAATTAATTAAAACGTAAAGATATTTGTGTGTAGAAGTGGAGGAAGTACTGACACATAACCAAGGAACAAAATTAAAGAGGTTCGGGGGAGGGAGAAAAGTGATTTTATGAGGTTGTGCTAAATATATTTGTAAAGCAGTGGTAGCATCCAGAGCCTCCAATACAGCACAGCACAGCTGAACAACGTGAACAGGGAGCTCTTCTCAAGTTCAAGCTACTACTTTGCTATAAATGAAATAGCTAGAATAAACTTCCTTACTTGTTCCAAAAATACTCCAACTCCACAGTGCCTGCAATGCACACAGACAACTGCATATTATTTTAACCAAACTTAAAGGGGGGGGGGGGGGGGGGGGGGGAAGAAGCAAGTCTCATTTCCAGTTATTCCCCAAATACAGCAGCTTTAAAGAAATATACCATCATGAATAATGACTAAGCATCTAGCTTAAAAATGGCAGTGCTGGAAAGAGTTGCCTATCCAAAAACGCTGTGGGTTTTTTTCCAGGAAAATCATATATTTGGTTTTATCTGTTCTCCTTCTTCCTTATTTTATTGCATTGAGGCCGCTCTGCACAATAGCCCAGTGTTCTCTTCGGCTCCAGGGTAAAGTAGGGAGATATTTTTGATGACACTAAAACACGTTTCTTTTTCAAAAGGATTTTAAAGAGTTAGCAAAAGCAAGCAGGCTAATTCACCTCAATGTTTCCCAGTAACAATTAAGGGGGGATTTGATTTCATCATCCCCACAATCAAAACCTAGAGTCGCATTACACATGGTTACACCCTCTCTGTTTTAAAATTGGGAAAGCGCCTGCCTTTTGACACTTACTCTCCTTACTCTCAGAACCCAAAGGGGAAGTGAAAATCCTATTGGAAATGCAGAGCAGGCCAGGAAATATCCTATTTATTGTGCCATTAAAAAAAAAAAAAGTCTGTCTCAGTAATTATACCACACACACAATAGCACAAATCTCCATTGTAGGGAAAAATCATTGGCTGCAACACGCCATCAGGCATGCCAAGGTATTGCTTTAGTAAGGATCTTTCTTTTTTTTTTTTTTTCCAGTTTCTCCCCTCTCTTTTCTTTCACAACTTCTCATCCAAATGTAAAAGCCAGTAAGCTATTTGGAGTGCCACCAACGGAGAGGCAAGCTAAGAAGCGTGTATTCATAGAGCAGCGCTGGTAGGTCTCGAGTAAGAAGTAAATCTTGTAGCACAAGTCCTGTGCATCACAGGACACTCTTGTTGACTGTGGCTCTGGTTCAGGAAAGCATTTAAGCATGTGCTGAAATACATCCCAATTCAGAGGAAGTATATGCTTGACTTTAAGCATGTTCTTAAGTCCTCACGATTTCAGTGGGACTTAAGCACTTACTTAAGTACTTTTCCGAATGGGGGCCTATCACAACAATAATAAATTTGCTGTACAGCATTTTAACTTCATTGGATTTTTTTCTGAGATTTCATTTTGCTAGGAGAAACTCTGAGCAGCAGCCTTCCCAGGGAGGGCAAGATAGAGCAGGAATATATTCCTAACACACACACACACACGGATGCTCATATACGTCAAATAAAAACAGAGCGTTTGCTAGAAAGACTGTCAGGCTAGTAACAAAACAAAAAGGAAGTGGTGAAATTCTTTAGCCAGCTCCCCAAAAGCTAGCCAAAACGTTGTCCAAGCTTGGCGTACGTACAGGTATATATTACAGATGCACATAGGCTAAACTTGGTCTGCACTGCCGGCCAATTTGAAGGGAGCTGGCTCAATACACTCGGTTCAAACCAGCTGAGAAGCATGTCCGTAGAGTTGAGGATCTCTAAGAAGCTGCCATGGCACTTCTCAGACCCTCTCAGTTTTGAGAGGGGTGCATTTGGGCTCTTGAAACATTCAGTATTTTCCGGAGGTGGAAATGCAGGTTGGAGACCCTGTGGGCATCAGTAGTTAATACATGACAAAATATTTTCTTTCGGTTTGGTAAATCAGTGTTTCCAACTTTTATATCCACATGAATGGCAGCATGGGCAGGAAGGGATCAGTCACAGAGGTCTGCTTCTCCCTAGGGATCTTCTCATGATGGCTTGGGATGATTACAGTTAAAGATCAGTTGACTCAAGATGGTCCATGCCCCTGGTAGATACATCTGACACATCAGCTGAGGTCCTGGCACAGTGGCCAGCCTGTGGGACTATGTCCTCAAGGGCTTTGTTAGAGCCACTGTCCACTGCCTATGTTCTGCATGAAAGGAGTTTTCTTCTGAAATAAACTTTGTGATGCCTGAGAACTCCCATCAGTCATGCAGAGTTTGGATTTAGGCAATTACAGACTAGTCATAGGTAGATAGACCCAGTGTGTGAAAATGATTCGTGCTATTCCGTCATCATAAAGATGAGAGCTAAAGAGCTGAAGGCCCATGACTATGAACATCAACAGAGCAGGAAAGCACAGGCTGGTTTGACACATTGGACCAAGAAACTACTTTGTTTATATTTATACATAAGATCCCCTAATTATCATTATACATGCTCAATTTAATGAGAAGATGTCAGTAAATAATCAAAGGAAGTAAGAGCTACAATGAAACTTTCTACACCAGCAGTTCCTGAATTAAGGATGGAACTAAATTCTTTTTTTTTAAATCAGACAATGTTCCATCATGGTTTGCTGTGAGGAGTTTCTGTCTACCAAAGCTGACTTTCACATGGTGATGTATAAGGAAAAAGCTCCCAGAGGAGTGAGAGTCATTAGGCAGCATCATCAGTATCACAGAGACAAACCACATCTTTCTTCTATCAGGATTCTTTTAATGTCAGCAAAGTACCAGCTAAAGGGTGGGAGGTAAATGCAGCCTGACATTTTCAAAGTGGCTAGCAGTTTGAGATCTCAGAATCACAGAATCGTAGGGGTTGGGAGGGACCTCCAGACATCATCAGGTCCAACCCCCCCCTGCCAGAGCAGGTTCCCTAGGAAAGGTCACCCAGGGAGGCGTCCAGGTGGGTCTCACAGATCTTGTGAGACAATTTGAAGGCAGCTGATTTCCCACAAACATCAACTCTCCGCACCTGGAAAATCAAACCATGAGCCACCCAGAAGAAATACCTGGTTTTAAAAGTCTCAGTAAGACTTTTCTAGATCTGCTCTGGGAGTATTCCTGACTGTGGACCTCTTGAGCTATTGTGCAAAAAATTAATATGAGAATGTTGAAAAAAAAAGATGCCTGGAGTCAGTGCTACCCCCCTCAGTCCAGCCAGAGGATGGGCAGTGTGCTGGGACCATGCAAAGTAAGAGCCCATGGTCCCAAAGTGCAGCATGGCCAGGACTCCCAGGGCTCTGTGCTGCCTGGCAGCCCACCACCAGCCAAAATTTCCTTTCAAAATTACTGAGACTGTTTCAATTTCCCTCCTCACAGAAAACCCACAGTTTCTGTGGGTTCAACAGCACTGTGAATGTTTTAAAATGTGTGTTTGGGACTTGGAGCAACTTAGAGCAAAATCTTTAAATTCTTCAAAACCCAAAACTGCCATTCTCATCTATAGCTCTCACCTACAGATTACACCCAAAGTTTGAGTGCTTCTGGACATTGTGGATTGGACATATATACGCTTCTTTCTTGTCTTCATAGACATCCCTCACACTTCCTCCTAAACCTTTCCCAACCTAATAAAGACAAGGTGCTCCCATTATGTAACATGTGCCATAGGACACCAAGTGCCCACATTAGCTACTGTATGTAATCACAGAGAACAGCTTTTCAAAACACTGCTTTTTGGGGAATCCATCAATAATTTGTTGTGAGTGAGACATCATGGGAACAAAAATAACTCAACAAATTACAGATAAATAATGTATACAAATGTATACAAAGATACAAACATTTAAACAGTAAGCTCACAAGCACATGTAAAGTTGATAAGGAAAGACAATATAGACTTATCAGGAACAAATGCCATTAACCAAGCAAATTTTGTTCTCTAACACTCAGCACAGCAGGGAGGAAGGAAGCAGCAGGTGTCCAACTTCTGTAAAGTTTCTGGCATAAGCTCCAGATTGTATTTTCATAAACAAAGTAGGGAAGTAAGATCTGTATGAAACCTCTGCAAAGTGCCCCTATGAGTGGTTGAAAAAATACTTATGGAGTAGAAATAATCAAGTTTGCTGTTAGTCTAGAAACACATAACACATAGAGGTACCGTAAAGATCTACGACAAGATGAGTCATATTTAATGCTGCTGTTAACAAAATGGAAGAAGTAATAGACAGAACCCTACAAAATTTCTTGATGGCAACGAGCATGGAGACGTTGTTGCAAGCACAGTATTTCCCAGGAGAGGAACAGACTCCAAAGTGACGCTAAGAGGTTGGAACAAAGTGTCTGAAATCACTTAAATGGAATTTAGAGAAGTAAACCTCGAGGTGTAAGACGCAAGAACAAAATCTAATGTACAAATGCAGGATGGGGAATAGCTGGGGAAGCTGTGAGGATGAAGTGAAGGAGGTTTTACGTAAATCACAAACAGCATGAATCATCAGCAAACGCGTCTACAAGCAACAGCAAAAAGATCATGCGATGTGCACACGATGTTCTACCACTAAATAACAGTTCTCAAGCATGTAGAAGACTGTTTTACAAAGAGGATGATGATCCATTGTTGTCCCCGCCCACAGAGGATAGGATTAAGTATTTTGCTTAATTTGCAACAATAAGCTTTGGGGGGGTGGGGATCGGGAATCCAGTGTATTTATAGGAATAATGAAACACAAAGGCAGCTTTCTAAGGAGATTTTGCAATCTGCATTAGTGGAGACTTTGAAGAAATCAGAAGGAAAAAAAAGTTGGTAAAACTGGTCTTGATTTATTTCAGCCTGCTGTGAAGCACAGAGGGTGCATACAATTTTTATAAATCTTTTCCAACCATATATATATATATATTCCAATCATATATATATATATATATATGAATGACTGACAACAAAGATGTTCTTGCTCTCAGTGCTAGATGCTTGGTGGCACTGAGTTTTGCTTTGCTCTGACCTGCACAGGATGAAGTCTGGCCCTGGTAAAGTCAATGGAAATTTCATCCATGACTTTGACAGGACCAGAATTTCACTCACAGGTTTAATGGCCAGAAGGGACAATTATAATAATCTTTCCTGACCTTTTGCATAATGCAAACCATAGATTTCATTCAGCTTGTAGCCAACATCTTGTGGCTGAGCTAGAACATATGTTTTCAGGATAGACGTATGCTAGGCATAGAGTGGTAGTAAAATCCCCTCTAGTGGCATAGGTTTGCATTGCAGGGTGAAGTTCTTGCTCTCTTGGAAGTCGACCACAAACATCCCACTTACAGGATTTTACCCTATCACTTATATATGTTTTGGGTTGTTGGCTTTTTTTCCTGATCTATCAGTTGCATGTATATGCTTTTAAGTGCTGGAGACAACATTAGTCACAGCACCTGGGGAGTCTGGCCACAACAGTTCTCAGAAAATCACCACATCTTTAGTTGAAGTCAGTGTTGATGCTCAAGCATCCGCTGCCGGTTGGTCACCTCAGATACATCATTGTATCTCTTGGGAAAAGGTAATGACTCTGAACAAGAAATCCACAAATCCTTTTTTAGGGCAAATAAACTTGTCCTGCAACATATTCATACTGGATGGCTGTTTGTGCTCTGTACATGCCATGTATTTTTTACAAAATGTATGTACTCACCAGCTTATGCCTATAGAGTCTTATCCTGGTTCTGGCCCTTTGGTGTCACAGATATTAATGGATTATACTCCAATACACTTAAACTAGTTCTTCTTCCATACGAGTCAATATTCATAGTAAAGGTTCCCACTAATGACAAATATTAATTCCACAGCCTTCAGTGAGAGCACAACCATATTTTGGATTCACTAGGTTTTTTTTCTAATAAGTGGTTAAAACCACAAGTGGGTTTATGGGCTCTGGAGAAAGAATCTGGGAATTAATCTGGTTTAGCTATTCACAAAGTACCAATTACAGTAATTTCAAATATTGATGATTCTATATCCTGAAACCTGATTAGATATGTAAAAAATTCATTCCCCCGGGAAAGCTGCAGAAAATAAAATGAGACAGATCATTGTCAAAAAGTGTCACAGGCAATGCAAATTACAGTCAAATTATTCCTGTTTCTAGCAGAGATCAGGTGCAAATAAAGGAGTCGTTTCTCCAAAGCAAGCTCCAGTTCCCACTGCAGGACCAGCAGCCCGCACGCGTGCAGCTTTTGTTGTAAGACTTAAATCTGTGCACATCTGGAGTTTGAATGTCTGTAAAAATCTCTGGGCCAGGGACAGTAATCTGGTCGTGTAGTATATTCTGCAAATGCTGATGAATTGCAGCCAAATTTCCATGCCTCTGAGCAGCATATCAGGCTAACAAATAATAACAGCAGCCAGGTGCTGAAAGTTAATGCTGAACCTGAAATCAGATCTGTGGCTGAATTATTTATTGAAATTCCAGGACTTTATTTGCTCTATTAGAAGGGGGAGTCACTTGCAGGCACTGCAAATAAAGGTCTGCATGGGGGAGGTATCACTGCTAAGGGCCTTTTCTACTGCATCATCTGACCCCAGCGCAGGCCATAATCTGCCCTCCATGGCCTCTTTTTGTATCTTATTTAACATCATGGAAATACTGTCCATTGATGATTTCTACTGATTTAAGGAGATGGAGTAATCAGCAGCTCTCAGGAGGTACCCTGCAGTGGGCAGGACTCAGTCTTTCTACCTCCTTTTGCATCTCCCAAGTCAAGGGTACTGCAGAGGGAAGATGAGAAACTGCATCCCAAGATGTGACTCACTGAAAGCAGATCTAGTTGCATTGCAAAGGAGCAGCACATTCCAGGCTCAAACTAGTCTTTGGTTTGATGTTTGCATCTTGGTATGACTTCCCAATGCAACCTTCAGTAAACTATTTATCAATACATTACCAGCATTCAGACCAAGCCTTACTGCCATGAGAACACAAATGCAACATCAACCAATGTTCTGGTTCCCAGTTACTCACAGAGAACTCATTACAAACTTTAGTGTTCAGGGGATGTTTTTTCACCATTACTTGCCGAAGCTGCTGCCTTTGTTCATCTGATCATTTACACACTCATACAGTTAAATTTAGCCACTAAAGGGGGTGTTAAAAGGTAGTCTTTTCTGATAGCCACCTACAAAAAATGGAATGCAACTCTATTTCATTAAACAAGAAACAGAGAGCAAGTTCTGAGCTTGTAAATGTAAATACCTGCAATGAAAGCAGGAGTCTAAGACCCACACAAGAACAGTAAGCAAACAGTCCTTGTGACTCATCTAAAAGCAAAACAATTTGTTTTCAATATCAAATACTGAAAGAAAGAAAAAAAAAATGATGCTTTCCAAAAGCTACTGAGAAATATTGAGTAAGATTGTATACTAGTAGAAGTGCAATTTACAAGTATTTTACAACATAGATTTTTGAAACTAATGTATGATAAATGTTGTAAGTAGAAAAAAAAAACGTTGGATCTGTTAGTGGAGTTGAGATTTTGTCTACTTGCCATCTCAGTGCAGGACGATTTCCTAAATCTCTGTATCTATACAATCTCTGTATCTATGCAATCTCTGTATCTATATTGTTTGGATCAGTTTTATATGCTCCAGTGCTTCACAAACTTCCCATAGGAAACAGTTTCAATGATTTTCTCAAACATATTTGACTTGATGTTCAGTCTGAATTTCCTCTAATTTAATTTTATCCTGTTATCCCACATTGAGAAAAGTAATTCATTCAATGCTATTTATCAAAATCATTCTTACTTTTCTTCCCTTTATATAAAATATTATTTTTTTTTTTTTTTTATATAAAATATTATTTAACTATGCTATTGCGATTTCCCTAGCACCTCTTACTGTCCTCTTGCTTCTGGGATCTCTGGACATGCTATTTATTCCCAATATAATCTAGTTTTTATTATTCTTATCACTCCTGAGCCTCTCTCCCACCCAAGCCCCTCAAGCTCCAAGTGGACTACTATCCAAGAATACCAGCAGTGACCCTAACATGGTCATGCAGCAAAACCCTTCTCCAGCCCATCCTTTCCTATCATATATGTCTCAGAAGCAATCGGTAACCTCCCTCTCCCCAAACCTCTTTTGCTCACTCTCTTACCCCTACAGAAAATCACCTACGTGATTTTTTTCCATTTCACACCCTTCACCTTTCAGCCACATACTCTGTTCGTTGGCTTCACCAATATTATTGTTGTTATTATCATTATTATTTTTATTACAGAATCATCTCTTTTGAGATAACATTGGACCATCAGGCCATCAGGCAGAGGTCCTGTTCAACCCAGTAAGAGGATCAGGTATCCCCACAGATACGAACCATAGGGTTGCTGGTTTCACCATATCAGGATGGGCATGTAGATACTTAACAATCTGAAACGAGTCCTCCTGCATGCATGTTCAACTGCCTTTATTACAGACTGAAGTAAGAGAAATATGCACATGGAGATGAACTATGCCCCAAAAGATTAGATTCATACACTCTGCTTAATGCAGTGGAAGCAACAGATCATTTTTGAACCTCAAACAAGACCCAGCTCTAAAACAGGATCTGAAGTTTAACTGGAGTCAGGTTTACTGATGTTAGAAAGAAAATTTTAAAAAACCACAGTCAGAGCACTTTGGTACAAGAAAGGGCAACCACTCGATGCCAAACTGCATGTGCAAGTCAACAGTCAGAGAAGAAAATAAAATTATAAGTATTCAAATGCTACTGGGATTCTGTGGGGGAAAAAACCCCTCCAAAACTTAATATCAAAGGGGTTTGGAGTACTCAATCCTTTTGGCATATCCTGAACATTTAAAAGAACCGGCCATTCTGAGGGATCATATAGCCTGCAAGAATATTCCATGATTCAACCTTTCTTCATCCAGGAACAGCTTTTTAATAAATACCATAAATAAAGTAAACAAACAAAACAGGTCTGCAGTTGCCCACTGAATCAGCAGCGATGGCTCATCACAAAATGCAGGGCAGTGAGAGAAAATCATTTCCTCTCATGATATGCATTTGTATCTGTTTGAAGCTGCCCATTCAGCAGCTAAAAGCAAAAGGGAAGCAGTAACACAACACGCTTGTTGACCCACACAAATTGAATCAGAATCTAGAAAAACACTGGCAACAATAGTGATGTTCCATCGGGGCTGGTTTGTCTGATTTCCACTCATTTCAGACAATACACAGGTACAGACAGGCACCAGCACCCAAAACAACAATAGCTGTATGCAGTGGGTGGCAATGTTCAGGATGTTTATTTGGGTGTTGAAATGTTTTGGGGAGGATAAGCTTGGTCACTCGTATAGAGAAGTACCTGCCCAACCTGAGAAATATCTCCTTATGTTGTGAGTAGTTAAACCACAGTGTTTGAGTACCTTTTACATTCATTCGTCCATGTGAAGAAGAAAGAAGGAATGCAATTTTAGCTGGGCAAGATACTGGCTGCACAGAGATGAAAATGATGTTGGTGTAAATGCTTCATAGGAAATGAAGTCAAAGCTCAGGGATGTGGCATGACTTGGCTCCATGACAGACAGAAAGGGAATTCACCTCCCAGTTTATCTCTTCCTACACCTCAGCCACAAGGTCTGACCATACTGACACAGCATTCAGAGCCTGAACAAGCCAGCACCTTTGGAAGACATTCCAAAGTCTGGACCTTGCATATCTAGAGATAAGCAATTACATTTCCTAACTGAACTAATCCCACCCAGGGCACCAAGAGACATTTTAAGACATGCAAGCAAATCCCTGAACATCATGTGTATCAGACCAACTTTGACCAAATTTGTGCTATCTTTTAGAAACACAGAAATCAAAGATTTCCTCTGTGCTTGAACCAGGCCCTGGTTTGCCAAGATATCCTCCATTGCAATGCCTTCCTGGTCTGTACATTTTATGGCTTGTTTATTCCTTTATTGACTCTTAACTATAGGTGGTTCATTATATAAATGATATCTAATCTTGATCTGAACCAGAAGAAAGGCCATGACTTCTTTGGTGGTTCCTTTCAATGCTTAATCACCTTTACAGTTACTATTAAGCTTCTTTCTAACTTGACTATATCTGACCTTAACTAACTGCTGATATTTCTTGTTACACTTGTTACCAGCATATTAAAAGGCCCCCTACAGATACATTTAATATTGCAGTCAAGGGACATTTGGTCTTTTACTTGAATGAGAAAGAGTGCCTTGAGGATAGCAGTCAAGTATTTTTTAAGCCTTAAAGTTATTTTTCTCTACGTCTTTTCCAACACCCTAACATGTATCAGCTCCATGTGCATTTAAAAGAGCCAGCCAAAAGATATTGTAAGCCTTGACCCCTCCCTAGTAATAGCAAAGGGGAAAAAAAATAAAAAAGCATAGTTGTGACTAGTATTCATTTGTGTTTATTATTGGAATGTGAACTACTAAGCAGGTGTGGCACATGAACATGGAATCACTGGTGCCAAGTGCTGTACAAAACCCAAAAAAACCACAAGAGCTACACCCAAAGGATGGAACAGAGGAGCAGAGCCATGTTATTGCTGGACCTCCTTGCACAAGGCCACTACTTCCCAACTTCTGCACCTGCAAGATGCTGAACACAACTGTAAAGTGTTTTGCAATTGCTCTAAAACTTTTTATCTCTAAGATTTTTTATCTGACTTTTTATCTCAGAGACTGGGTTTTGCAAAGAGAATCATGTTCATAGGTGGCTGCCAAGGCTTGGGGCAGTCTGCCCCAGCCTCCTTTGCAGAACTGGGGTCTAAACATGCTTAATAGGTATCAGCACCCAGGAATGTTCTAGATTTTCTATTATCATGCCATGTTTTATTAGCAATGAGTTGTTTCAGGTTGGTTTTTTTTTTTTTCAAAACTGCTGAGCATTTAAAACCTCTTCTAACCTACCTTTTCTGAATTGCAGAGTTGTTAAGCTTAGCTGTCCAATGCTTTTTGAGATGGGGCATACATCTCTATGGACTAGGACATCATACTTTGAACTCTACTGCTAGCCTGCAGCAGCACACACTTTTTGGAGGTGATCAGTCCTTTTCCAAAGAGTAGAGCATGATGCTTCTTTATTAGCAGCAGAAGTTAGAAAGATTTATATCTTTTTTGGCATCTTCAAGGTGAACAGAATGGGAAACTAAAGTCATACCTAAATCAAACCAACTTCTTTTGTATGCAAAATTCATTTCCAGTATCATGAACAGTTATTAACACCTGAATAATTAGTGAACAGAGAACTGGATTTTTTTTCTTAGTCCAGAGGAAACCAACAAAGGTAAAAAAAGCAACAAAAATAGTAAAGAAATGGCTTTTTTTACAGTCTGCCTTAGATAAAAAAGGGGAAAAATATTATTCCTATATATAATATTTGAAATTTTTTTAATTAAATTAAATTCAAGTTCTATAGAATTTAAATTAAATGGAAATAGCTTTCGCTTTGAACATTGTTATGATATTTTGCATCAAGAACATACATGTAAATGCCACAGGCTTCTGTCATCTGCTCTGTACACAGTCATGGCTATCAAGAATGAAGATTTAGAAGAGCAAACTTTCACTATCTTGGCCACGTCATCCTTAAGATAATGTCACCTATGCCAAAGTAGCTATATCAGGAATAGTTCGACTCCTACTGTTCTACAGGTACATAAATGAGTTAGCAGGACTCTTGAAATAAATTTCCATCAGTGCATTATCTGAGTTTATGCAGAGTTGCCAGAAATACATATAAAAGAGCTATTTCAACTTTGACTTCTTTTGGCAATCACGTACAAGGAAAAAAAAATTGGAGAAGCACCTGAGCTCCTGATACACAATACTTCTTAGGCAGAAGTTGAACCAGGGTACCCTGGGGACCAACATAGAAATCACAGGGATTAGGACACTGGTATAAACTCAGAAGTCTGGATGCCTGTGAGAACAGGCAGGAAAAGAAACCCAGAGGATTTGAAGAAGACAGCAACTCAAAGCCACAACCACACCACTACCCAGCTGGGCACAGTGCTAACATGGCTGCAAGCAGCACAAACTGCGCCAGGGCTGGCTCATGCCCAGGCACGTCATAAAGCACCCAACAGCCTGTACCTGAGAACAGGCAAATGTCCAATTTCCTCTGGTTTGATTGTGGGTTTTTTTTATGTCCAGGCAATTGAGATTTTTAAATGTACTTTGTCAGGAGACAGTTCTATATGAGAGAGACACGCTCCCATCATATATTTCTCTTCTATTTTAAGCACTGTTAAGGACACCATGCTGGGGATAAGGGTGGAGAATGTTCCTTGCTTCCACAATGAGTCTACATCTGGTGAAGAATGACCAGTATCAGCAATTTATCAAGGTAACATGAGCCTGAATAACTTGCCTAAGGTTGCTGAAGGAGGCAGAAAAGCAAAAAAAAAAAAAAAGTATATAAAGCCTCCCAAGCATTTGGGTGGTAACTCAGGAATATTACTGGGCTTAACATGTGTCAGAATTTTCAGGGCGGGACCTTGTCATATTTTGATTAGAGATGGACAGAAAAACAATCAGAGCTTCTACCTGATGGTTCACTGAATGGAAAGCAAAAAAATGTGTCCGCTCAGATATTGACACTTGGGGCTACTGCAACATGTCAAAACTTTACTGTGGCATGTTTCCAAACTGTATCTCAGGTGCTTCGTGTCCCAGTCTCTTTTCCAGCACACCTTCTCTCATGACACCCAGCCACACAATGTCTGTAGTGCAGCAAGGTCGCTGAATCAGGAACCTGTGTTATATCATGGGTGATCTACTTCCTTCACTGACCACCACCATTAAAAAAGGATACGTACAGAAGGGTAAAATCAAAAGATAAGTTATGGAATGATAATTGAGAGGGAAAGAATAATACTCACTTACAAGGGATCATTTAATTTAACAGAGTCAGAAGAAACATCCTACGGACCAGTTCTATGTGTATGTGTGAACTTTGCAATCAAGTTGCATAGCAAACAGCAATGACGTGCCGTAAATACAATCAGTAAGAGAAAGCTTCACCCTTAGCTATTATTAAATAAAATTGCTGGCTTTGCACTTTGAAAACACAACTGAATACCTTTTGAATTCTTTTTGTTGCACTGTAGTAATTTCCAATTCTTAAGTTTCATACAAAAATCATGCAAGGAATACATGACGCTGATTGAACACACCAGACCTATAAAAATCAAAGATTTTTCAACTTGTAGCTCCAGATGTACATATCTGTCGCTGTTATCACTAGATGAGTTTTACTGCACGTCAGCAATACAGCAGTGCAAACAAATAGGGAGAGCCAGGGACAAGGAAGGATAGGGAATAAGGATCTGGTTTGGACTTTGTCAGTATTAAACTTCACTGTGTCAAGCGAGTCACAGGAAGCTATTTTCAAAGTACCTACTTAGGGTGCCTGCTCTGATTTCCTAGTGCAAATAAGATTTGTAGATTTGAATACAGTATGAAGCGAGCACAAAGCCAAACCTTTCCTTATGCTGACTGATTCTCCCTATGACTTTGACTCAGCCTTTGCTGGGGGGGAAAGAAAAAAAAGTATCATTGAAACTTTCTTTTATTCGTGTATAAAACTAATAGCCCTTTAACATCCATCTCAGTTAAAAAGGGGTGATTTGAACAATCTCCTACCAGAGCTCTTAGCTGTAAGATGGAAACATTAGTGTTTATGTTTCTCTCTTTGCAGTACTGCAGGGCTTACTTTGCTGAGATCTGCTGGATTTCAGAGAGTTATCTGTGGATGCAAGAACTAAGTGATACGGTTGCTGTAATGATCCATATGTTATCCTACACAACCCTTACACAGCCTTTCACCAAAATGTATTTGTCACAGAGGAACTGATCCCAGCATTAAACTCCAGGGGAGAGGCAAATGTACTTCCTACTACTGTCTCTTTTGGAAAGGATCCCTGTATATTTTTGGGATGTTATGTCAAATGATCTCTGTGACATTTGCTGTTCTGGAATAGCCGCAGCGGAGCCATGTATTGCCGATAAAAGTTTCCTGGGGACACTTACTGGAGCTTCACTGTCATCGCTGAACCATGACACAACAACCTGTGAGCCTGATGAGTCGTGTGCTGCCAGAGATGGAAAAAGAGTTCTCTGCAGCTAAACATAGAGCACCCAAACCACAGTGGTGGCTGTTTCCAAGTACGAGCGATAATAATTATGAATACCACCAGTTCTTCATGGTTCAATTAAAACACCTTATTTCCCTGATTTGACTCTGCGGCTCAGAAAAGCAGGAGCAACAAAAGGAGTTAATAGGTGGGATTTAAACAAGATCTCATACTCACTTAAGTTGGCTCAATTCTGCTGCCACTGAACTCAGCAACACAAACCTCCCCAGGTTTTACAGTCACAGGAGCACATCCTGAATGTTTCGAAGTCTTACCCATTCAAGTTATGGCTCAGATTTATAAAGCCATTTTAAGAAATAAAGTCTAGGCATATTCAACAAAGCATTTGAATATGTTTAATTTTAACCATTTGTTTCGGATTGTTGGACTGGATGATCTTGGAGGTGTTTCCAGCCTTAATGATTCTGTGATTCTGTTTTGGACACAGTTAACATCTAGTTAACAAGTTCAATAAAAAGCAAGTAGTCATAGCCATCTATATGAGAAAAAAAATCCAAACCATGGCAGACAAGGTGTAATTCACCTTTAGCCATGAAGTAGTGATTAGATCACGAACTTGAGCAGAAGGAGACATAGGAGAGAATCCCTCCTTAACCTGAGATCCAGTTTCCCAACCAATCCTAAAAACATTCCAAGCTAGGTTCAGGATGGCAGGGACAGTGATTATATCCCTGCCAAGTCCTTTTATAAATTTGGCCTGCCTACACCATTCACTGCCCATCTTTAATATTCCCACCAATGAGGCACTTGTCCTGATGCAAAACAAACTCTGCAGATCCTTGGAGAGAAAACAGATTCACAGACGTACAGACTCTGGGTTTTGTAACTCAGGCTAAAGCTTCTGTAAAGCATTGGTTTTCTTCATCACAAGGAAAATCAAGCAACTTGTAATTTTAAAACACTTGCTGGACAGCTGTTTGTTAATTTATTGAATTATTTTTATTTAACAAGATTAAACTAAAAAATGGAAGCTGACAAGGTGGATGCTTGTCCCTCAACTATTCTTTTTCATAGTTCACTGAAAATGCTTTACAAGACCAGAGAAATAACTGTCAGTCCAGGTTGCATTTCCCTGATTTAACTGAGTCTGCAGTGGGTTACTATTAAGTTTCTTGTTTAAACAGTGTGATTCCAACTAAGAGGCCTGGCTCTGTTCTTGTGCCCATTTAAATACATATAAACTCTACAGGCTCCAACAGAGTTGCTCCTGATTTTAAAAGAATAAAGCAAGATAGGAACCGAGCCAGAATTACAGTGAAACACCTGAGTTCCCCTGCATAGAGCTTATGAAACATGTTTATAGATGTTTAAATAGACCTTTTAAAACTATTTTCTCCCCAGTATATATGCTGCTATTCAGACTACCAGTAAACTTTCTAAGCTTGGTGACAGATACTGATGTACAAGAGCCGTACACCACTAAGAGGAGACTTATGCTGTCTCACCAAAATGAGCCTACAAGGGACATGAAGCATAATGCCCACCATCTGCTCTGAAGCTCTGAATGGATGAAAAAGGCAAGATCCAGGGTGACAGCTGGGAAGTGTCAGAGACTGCATGCACTGTATATGTCTGCTTTGTAGGGTGGCTAAGTCTCTCTTGAAATGTGAAAGGCTTGACCAACCTCATGAACAAGGAACCAAGAAAATGTTAATGTGAGTCTTGGACCACTAGACAGGTTAAACCAGATGTTTCAGTATCATTATTCTTCCTCATGCTTTTCTCTATTACTTCCTCTTTACCTAGAAAGTTTCATTGACCATAGCAGTGATTTTGTATGGAAGCCAGAAGCTGCACTTCTCTAGAAACAGATACGGACTTTGTACCTTCCAGATCTGATTGTGCTATCTACTCATCATCAAAATACTTCTCAAGGGCAGTCTATGAATCAGATAAATTACAAAACCTGTATTGTTTTAATGGATTACAAGGTTCCTGTCAAGTTCTCTCTCCCAGTTTATAAAGCCACTATAGGTTTTGATAGCCCAGAAATTCTGCAACTGAAATCAGTTTTCTTACCAGACTAACTCTTTTACATTAAAAATGCAAAACCCTGAAAAGCAAGGAATGATTGTTTGTACCAGGAGTAATACTTTTATTTACATCTTCCTTTAAGGTTACGTTGCAGCAGTTCACTAAAATGCAGACCAGGATTAGTTTGAAATCACCCTGCAGCTGAGATAAATTAAAAAAATATAAAAAAGAAATGCACAAAAATAAGTCCCAGAGTGCATAAAAATCTTGTACTTCCCTGGGATAATTTCCAGGGTAACTCTGGCCAAAGGAAAGGAAAAAGGACTCCTGGGCTTCTGAGGGTGCACACAAAATCGGCAGGATGACTGCTTTGTCCTGGACAGCCAGGCTCCCTGATGTTCCCACTCCTTCAGGGATAGTTCTTTTGGTGCCAAACCGTCCCATTGATTTTAAACACACTCCTAACAGACACGCAAAACTCTCTGAGATGAAACTGCTGGAGATGACACAGGGCTCACAGGTTTCTTGCATGGCTGTTCGCTGCTCCAGGAGACTGGGAGCACAGCAAGACTAATCTCTTCTCTTTGGGATAATAGGAAGAAATGACTGCAAGGGGCCCTACAAATACTACAGTGTTGTTAGTCCCTGAACCTTACCTCAGCTCATCCCTGAGACATGTCAGATATACCATCACTGGGCCTGGTCACACACAACACAGTAAGTTCAGTGTAAGAGTCAGCAAGTATGAAAGATCGAGGTCTTGGAGAGGTCTCTCTTGCTTTGTACAGTTGCAAGCACCTTTGTGTCTTCTCCAGATGGATGCTCGGTGTGACTGTGAACACTTTCTGGAGCGGAGCATTACACCTTTTAAGCAAAATCTGATGAACATCTCCAGATACCACAGTGACTCCCTGCAGAAACTGCCAGCTCTACTTGTTCTCCTACTACCACAATGATACTACTGTCCTTTGGTTGTCACAAACATAGGTTATTACACATCTTGCTACAGAGTATTTCTAGAGCAGGAAATTATTTATTTCTTTTTAAATTAAATGCACTTTGGATCACTTGTGTGGTTTGATTGCTTGCTCGTTCTGAGCAACGCAAACAGGCAGTTGCAGGCTCACGTCCTGTTGGCATCGTGCTTCCTTCTCCATGTATACAACGCATCTCCCTTCAAATGCAGTTTCTAGATACTAGGCACTGCTCTAATTTTGAAATGCAAGGAATGTACATCCAAACACCTGTCTCTGTTGCAAGCAGAAAGAAGCCATAAAAGTTCTGTGATCCTCCCATATGGATTTTAATAGTCTGTACATAAAAAAGCACCGTTTCAGTTTAGTCATTATGTTCCAGCATACAGGTGCAAGCTAAATATACCTTCCATCAGGGTGTCGTTTATACAGAAGCACTTTGCTTCTCCAGCACACAAAGAATTAAAATTAACCTGAGTTACAACAAGCTGGGTTAAGCACAGAGCAAGCGCTGCCTCCTGATGCTGCTGCCAGCGTCTCGCGCCACCACGTATCAAGCCTTCTTCTCTGGCAGCCTCTTCTGATTCCTTGTCAGACAAGTTTAGAGGGGGAATTTGCTGCTGGAGAGTTTCAGTGTTTGCCAAGGACCTGCTTACACAAACTGCAGATCTGATGAAGGCGGCACCATCTCCCTGGCAGACATCACCGCAGCTCTGCCCGTTCTCACCATCAGCCTGCTTGTGTCCTGCCCCAGATTTGGTCTGCGGTGGGAGGGGGAGCGTGGTGCTAATCTCAAGCATCTTTTGAGAACAAGAAAAATACCTCACAGATCCAGGCTAGGGCACCGTTAAGGGAAGAGTACAATCAATGGGGATGATAACAAATAGGCGCGATAACCGCTTAACCTGTGCCGTAGCGGTTAGCTGGCTGTGTCCTGGTGGTGCCCAGTCTATCTGCATAACTCAGGAGATCGCTAACCTGCATTAGGTTACAGCACGGCTCTTTTGTTTACAATCATCTCTCTGCTTGCCTTTCTAAGGCTCCTGCTCCCCTGCTTGTTAAAAAGACAAGGGAAATAGAGCAATTGTGTAACACCTTTCTTTTTTTAACCTGAGACAGAAACTGCTTTTATTAGAGACTCTATGTCTGGTGAAAAACAGCCCTTTCTGGTTTATTTGTGCTCAGGGAAGACACCGTTTTCTCCAGGCCACATCTACTGCCCTACATTTGTCTCCCCGATCTCTGCAATTTCTGGCTGTGTGTTCATTCAAGGATGCAGAGCCGAATGCTTTACCTCAAGCGAAACATTCGTGCCACAGCAGTCAAATGCTGAAATGCTCATTGACCCCCAAGTTATTCGAACTTTCCTCAAGTGCAGTCCAGTATATTTACATTCGCCACTTGTCCCAGCATCTGACTCATCTGGGAGTTGCCACCCTTCTGTTCTTTCTAGCCTTAAACCAGACAAAATCTGCCTTCTCCTTCACGGATTCTCTCCTGTATCAGTCTTCCTGTGTATTTCCCCTTACTAATATCCCATTCTTTTACATTTCCATACAAGTTTTCACCTGTTTGTATTTCCCTTATAGGTTCCTGGTTTTCATCTTTTAGCTTGTGTTGTGTTTGGATGTTCTTCCCTTTTTTTATTTTTGACTTCTCAGCTGTATAACTAAATACTCTGGTTACATGCTTTACTGTACAACTTTTTAGGCTTTTAATTAAATTGATGGCATCTCTCCAAAACATCACGAATTGCAATTTTTCAACCTAAATGGAAAGTCTTTAGGAAGATACCAATTAATTCTTTTACTCCAGCTAAGCAAATTATGAGTTTTACGTGAGAGTCTCTATGCAATTCTGTAATATGCATTATGCAGGAAGTCACATTACTAAAAATGTTCTTTCTGGAGTTATAAATCTTCAGGTGATGTCATGGCTGAAATTAATGCAATGCCATTTTTTCCAGTAACTTATGTATCTGAACTTCACACACTGAATCTGGGCAATGACCTTCGCTTTAACAGTTGATACAGTCAAAGCACTGTATATCACAAGCATCCGTATCAGCCTCAATAAAATAGTGTGGGCACTAAAATGTGTCAGTACTTAAGGGTTTGCATTCCAATATACATTTCATTGAACCACAGGCTGGTTTGGTTGGAAGGGACCTCAAAGCCCCTCTAGTTCCAACCCCTGCCATGGGCAGGGACACCCTCCACTAGCCCAGGGTGCCCAAAGCCCCATCGAGCCTGGCCTTGAATACTACCAGGGTTCCAGGGGCAGCCACAGCTTCTCTGGGCACCCTGTCTCAGGGTCTCCCCACCCTCACAGGGAAGAATTTCTTCCTAATAGCTCATCTAAACCTACACCACCAGTTCAAGACCATACTCCCTTGTCCTGTCACTCCCTGCCCTTGTAACCAGCCTTTCTCCACCTTTCCTGTAGCTCCTTCAGGTGCTGTAAGGTCTCCCCGGAGCTTTCTCTTCTCCAGGCTGAACAAGCCCTACTCTGTCAGCCTATCTTCACAGGAGAGGCACTCCAGCCCCCTGAACTTCTTCATTGCTCCAACAGCTCAGTATCCTTCTTGTATCGGGAACCCCGGGTCTGGACACCATACTATAGGTGCAGTCTCACAGAGCAGAGGGGCAGAATCCCCTCTCAGACCTGCTGGTCACACTGATTTTGATGCAGCCTAGGACACTATTGGCCTTCTAGGCTGCAAGCGCACACTGCCAGCTCATGCTGAGTTTCTCATCCCCCAACACGCCCAAGTCCTTCTCTGCAGGGCTGCTCCCAACCTACTGTCCTGTATTTGCAATTTCTGATAGTAGAGCACACACAAAAAATCCCACTAACCTATTTTTTTAGCCAACAAATACCTCTATTCATTAAACTCACTTTGTTATAAACAACTTGTAGGGGAAAGGACCCATGCAGGTCCCTTTTAATACATTAAACTCTGTTGGGCAGTTATGAACCAGGAATTCTTGTAAAATCAGAAAAAGAACTTGGCACTGGCTCAGTCAGAAAGGCTGCCCCTGAACTGACTGGTTTTAGAAGAGGCGTGAAGAGGCCATGTATACACATCATGGATGTGGCTGACATTTCAGCTTACAGCCCAAAATATCCATCAGGGAGTACAAAGCAATTATATACCCTCAACTTGACGTAAGGGAGGGACTGGAATTTGCTTTCCCAATCATTCAGTACTCTGTTTGCAAAGGGCCTGACACAACTCCCACATATTAATAATAACAATCTTGCTGATTTACAGTGATGGTATAGGATCAGAGAGACTCAACACCTGTATTTTATGTGGGCATAGTGGATTTCGGCCTCAACGAGCATAGAGGCTTTGAAACATGCTCTGAAGATCAAAAAAATCTGAGGTCTTCACTGGGACAGAGTTTGCATGAAGTTTGCTATGAATATGGTTGTCAGTGTAATGGGTTTGAGCTGTGCCACGAATTTTAATGGCAAGATTTTCACAGTCTATTTGAAACATCCTGAAAGCCTACATATAACAGGTATATTTATTTTTCTATATTTTCATTAAATCACTTTCTGTTCTCAGTTACCCTTGGTATAAAATCAGAACAGGATTGGGGCTGAGGAAACAAGAGGGCAAAAACTGATTTAGTTTTCTTTCTTTTTTTTTTTTTTTATTCTTTTTAAAACAAAAAAAGTCTTGCAGGAAATAATCAGAAGACCACCAGCTTAACTCAATCCTTTTTGTTTTATGAGCTGTTAGTGTTTCAGACCTGACAGCCTCTGCTGAGGTAGCGAATATGGTACTCCTATGCTCTTCATACTCTCCTCCCAAAAATAGAGAACGAAGTTGGGATTCTTAGTGAAAAACCTGGCAGTCTAAAGTTAGGATACAGCACACTGCAGGCAGCAGGCTAAGAATACTAGGGCAAACTCACGAGGAGAGCAATAACAACAACATACAGGAACTCTGAGTCTCCCTCTGCAACATTACCTAATTCTAATGTCACAAAGAAGAAAGCAGTGTGAACGTGTGTGCACGAGATAACAGGCTGTCAAAGCACCTCTTCTGCTCAGAGCCAGAAAATTAAAGTTTGATTATAGAAGCTGAGCTGATCCGAGCACCGCACCAGTGTCCAGTTCACAGTGCAGCTTACCTTCACGAAGAGCTCGATTTCAGGGTCCTTTCCTTCCCCGTTAGCAGGAACAGAGTCTGTCATTTTTCAACCCCAAGGCTACCAGCTGATCTCCTGCTATTAAGTGGCAAAAGGGGGGTTTCAACTGCACAGCGAGTTGGTTTCCTCTCCGAACAGCTCTCACAAAGCTCTCAAAACATCATTTGTAATGATAACGCTGGAAACCGGTGGAGAAGTTGGCAGCTTAATAAATAAATAATATTTAAACAAAAAAAATAATGAAAGAAAAGAAAAAAAAATGAGGCAGGCAGCAAGCAGTCTCTGTTACGTTGTGTAGTTCTTCAGAGCAACAAGTGCTGCTGTGCTCTGGTACAGTATCCTCATCTGTCAGAGCCGCAGTTCTCGCTGCCTGCCCAAAATAGCCCAGAGCATAAAAAAAAGAGGGTGGGGTTAACTCACAGGGGAGGAGACAAGCTCCTGGTACCTACGGCAGGATCGGGCTCTGAGCAAATAGTTCTGCTCTTCCCTGTTGCCTGTGTTTCTATCGGTCCCTCACGTACTCTTAGGGCTGGGAGTACCGGTAGCAGGGAAGGGGGAAGGTGTGCAGCATGCTGGTTTCGTTGCTTTAAGCAACAGTGATGTTGTTTTCCTTCTTTCCTGGAGGGTGTTTGCCCTGCTTCTACCTGTTCTAATATTGGTCTTGGTAACAATGATGAGGTTAAACAAAAGAGCCTGAATTCTTCCCCCCTGTGTTGGCTGGGGCAAGGGATGTGCAGAAAGGCAGAGCTTTGCCTCGGCAAAAAGCCCTGCGTGCTGCAGTGCAGCACAGGAGCCAAAACTGAGTGTTCTTCAGTGAGAAAAGCACCCGTGGTGCCACCACTCCCAATGGAGCTCAGGAGCAGAGGAACAGAAATGGGCTTATGCAGGAGAACAAATTGCTTCAGGGCCCTGGAAAATAAAATACACGGGTGCCGTGTTTCTCAGTATGGCCCCAGGGTGCTGGTTGTAGAGGGGGGACAGAGGAGAGTGATGATTTGCTGGGGTGGAGCATGGAAGAGAACTCGAGGGCCTCAGCCTGCTGTTGACATACGTCACCTGTGCTCCCTGTGCCCTGCATTCCTTGCGTGACTCAGACATCCCCACACAGCAGCCCTGAGCAAGAGGTGGCACAGGGCAGGAAGGCCTTATACTGGTAAAAGGCGTGGAGGCATGGGAGGGGATGGAAGGGCATGATGAGATGGGAGGGGAGAGCAGGCAAAGGCAAAGGGATTGCGTGGGGCCTCCTCCTCATTGCCACAGCTGTCTGGAGGAACCAGATACCATCATGCCCTCCTGCCCTTGAAAAGTCCTTTCCTTCACCTCTGCCCACCCCGCCCTCAGCTCCTGCTTCAGGACTGCCACAGTGCTGGATCCCAGTCTGTGGGAGTTTTACCTTCCCCTTCTGACACAGACAGGCCTTCCAGCACCTAAAGGGGCTACGGGAAAAATGGTGGTGATCAGGGAGTGCAGTGACAGGACAAGGGGGAATGGCTGAAAGAAGGCAGATTTAGATGAGGTATTAGGAAGAGATTGTTCACCCTGAGGGTGGTGAGGCCCTGGCACAGGGTGCCCAGAGAAACTGTGGCTTCCCCTGGATCTTTGGCCTGGTTTAAGGCCAGGTTGGATGGGGCTTTGGGCACCCTGGGCTAGTGAAGAATGTCCCTGCCTGTGGCAGGGGGTTGGAACTAGATGGGCTTTTAGGTCCCTTCAACTCACACCAGTCTGGGATTCTATGACTTTGGCTTTGACATGAACAAACACTTGCCTTTCCCAACAGTTCTCTCTGCTGTATGCTTTCATCTTTAATTCCCGCCCCGTGACCTATAAGCATTTGTCAGGGGTCCAGAACAGTAGCAGCCAACACCTCCCTGTCTCCCTGAGTTAAGCTCTACAGGAATTCCCCACAACAGCTGTTTCACGTGCACTCCACAAAGTGATGAAATGGTTAACAAGTAAATCTCATTATGCTGTTGCAGCTGTAATTACAACATAATCAACATTATAATTAGTGTAAAAGTGTGCTTATGGTTTTTAGATCTAATTAGTACTCATTCAAGTAACTGGAAGGTTAACTATAAGAGAATTAAGTGTTATTACTCCTTTGATTTCAAATTTTTACATGTAATTTTTGGACTAGGTACATTAATTACCAAACATTTACAGTATAATTATTCTTAGGCCCACAGGCAAACTTCCAAGGACATAGGCTAAGTGTACTTACATGTAGCAGAAAGAATCATTGCTTTGTAATTACACATTACAGTTATAAAAGTCTGCCAAAAACCTAAGTATAGTCACCATATCACTAAAATGCATCCCTAAAAAACACATTATCAGCTATATGATTATAAGCTGGTTTTGGTTCTGGTGAAAAACTGTTTTGCTTGAGCACCTCATGTGACAACGTAATTTCCCTTTAATGAGGGCTCCTGGAAACAATGGGAAATGGGTCATCTTGACTGAGGTTACCTGTCACTTCAGCCTCATTGAAAATACTGTTTTGATATAGACAAGTGCTTTGAACAACTTATATCACAAAAGTGTATATAACAGCTCTGGAAGAGAAGATACTTCCAGCTATGAGCACAGTGAGAAGGTAATACCACTAACGTCTAAACCAAACTGTTTCAATAAAATCAGCATCCAAGATACCAGCACTTAAAAGACGTGATGCATGCGACCTATTTAGATGTCTATTTTAGAATGAAAAGATGGGCCCCAGAAGTGCCTACTTTTTTCCACTGGTAATAAAAGCAGCCCAGGGAAACAAGCTCAGATAAAAGCATTACAATGGTCAGACAAATCCTGCTGTAATTATTAAGTAAAAGAAATCTGTGGCTTTAGTGCCCGATTTCTCCGCACAAGGCATCTCCCATCTCCAAAGTTGTGCATGCCTCATGCTTCCAAAAGTTAAACTCTAGATGTAGCAGTTTTGGTGGAGATTCATCATGTCAAAACATTTAAATCCTTCTGTCCCAATTACTTCCTGGCTTTACTGGTGTTTTATAATCAGTTTGCAAGACAAAGATTGTTGTGCTGAGGCTCAGCAAAGCAGAAGGGAAGCTGTGCGGTACAGAAGGAGGGAGCTAAGATATCCTGAAGCTATCTCCATCCTGACCCAGATAGAAACTACCACAGGAATGGACCAGAGCCCATCTGGTTCAAGATGCTTCTGGGCAGTGATGCCCTTGGAAAGTCCCTTCGCCCCTGAGTTACGACCTTGCACTGATCCCCTGCCCCAGGACTTGGATAAGGGTTGCTCAGAGGCTACAGAAGCCGTAGTGCAAATACCACACATCTGGTATTCCAGATGTGCTTTTAGGTATCCACAGAGAGAACAGCCCAGCCCACCCCAAATAAAAAAAAAAAAAAACAACCCTTTTATTTTTCAAAATCTCCCCGTGGTACCCCTAGAAGAGATGAAGCAAAACAGAGTCCTTGTTCATATAAATGCTGTGTTTTTTTAAAATCGATACTGAAAGCTGGATTTAGGATAAACATTGCAGGAGGCAGTGAGTAGGAGGGGGTAAAAAAAGAAGTATATATATATATATATATATGAGGAAATATATATATGCACTATTTCAGGAATCTATTCATGCATTTACTGCTTTGCTGTCATATAAAACTGACTTATCACTTACATCTGGGTGGAACCTTTTTGACTATAATGGTTATTATTGCCTCCACAGTTCTGCTTTGTGTTATGAAATCAGCTCCTTCTTCAGCCAAATTAAGGGTAAGATACTGATAAATAATTAGTACACTCTCATTTTACTGCAAAGAATGAGTTGCTTAGTTTGGCCTATCATTTTCTTACAAGTCAGAAGTATCAGAGGCTTTGAGTTACGTACAAGAACATTAGACACTGAATTATGAACTCTTCATAAGCCAAGCCATTATAGTTTGAGTTTTATGAGATATATAAATGAACACGAGCACGTCATCCCATTAATAAAAGAAGAGGACAGCTTCAGAAAAGGAACCGCCACATCTCCTCCACACAAGACCTCTATTGTAGGTGAACTCTGACGCACTATCAGCTTTCACAAGCCTGATCCAAGCTTCACTTCCAGCAAAGATTTGTCCCGAGGGGGTGAATCAGAGGCCAAGCATCCAGAATGTAATTTTATCCTGGAGTTCTCCAGCAGACCGCTAAGTTACCAAGAAGGATCAGGGCACATAGCGCATCAAATCCCCCAGCGCTCGCTTGGTGCTGCCACCCAGCTCATTCTCAGAGAGGGGTATTACAGGTTTTATAGGACACAGGTAACATTCTTCATATTGTGAATTAATTTCCCTTATGGATGAAGAAAAGAAGTGAAATCTTGGCACAGCTGCAGTGAATGGTATTTAGGGCTATAGTTTTTACCTGGGAGTTACTTAACTGCTTAGTTGGCTGGAAAAAAAAAACCCAACATCTAAGCAGCAACCAAGTACTAAACCAGCATGTTTGAACAGGTTATGAAAATATATCTTCTGGGGATGGTCCTGAATGACTGGTAATTTGCAACTGGATTGATTGCATCCTAATACCTTTGGCATGCTACTTATTCAGCAAGTTAACAAATGCAAGGTATCAATCCCATAATTTTGAGTTACAATGCATCACTATCAAGTTCTTACAGAATCACAGAATCACAGAATTGTAGGGGTTGGAAGGGACCTGGAGAGATCATTGGGTCCAATCCCCCTGCCAAAGCAGCTCCCTAGCACATATTGCACAGGTCGGCATCCAGATGGGTCTTGAATATCTCCAGAGAAGGAGACTCCACCACCTCCCTGGGCAGCCTATGATCTTAAATGACCTTCAGAAAAAACAGAAGGGATTTGTCTCAGATATTTGGGGTCAGACTGCATATTCCCCTCCCAAGATGTACAAAGCTCTTCCCATTAGCCTCGTGTCAAGACTGGGTGAGTAGATGCTTTCTCTCAATTCCACAGATGTACAGTGCCTCAAAACCTGTGAGGAGGAACTGTGATTCTGTTCCTTCTTGTCCCACACTTAAGAGCATGGAACAAAAGACATCAAGTGATACAACAGGCATACAGCCTGAATGTCCCAAAACCCAGGAGGGGATGGCAAAAAGCTATGCCAGAAAATGCTGCACTCCCTTTAACTGGCAGATTTTTGATAGCTTGCTCTAGACCCATCCCCCAGATGTTATGAATGTGCCATAGCCAAGAGCCATACAGCATTCCTTTACCTTACTTTTAGCTTTAAAGGCTTCTGGATGAAACTCATCTGTTTAACAGAATGGTAGATCACTGGAACCAGCTCAGGCAGGAGTTCTGCTAAGTAAGTTGTAGCCCAAAAGCATGGCATTATTTTTATATATAATTACGTTTTCACATGGATCCAGAACCAAGCTTTGCTGTAACATTAATAAGCATTACCGAATTCAAGAGAAAAACCCACTGCTGTTCAGTGAGAAGAGGGGTTTCATTATGGGTTATTATCTCAGCAGTCGCGTTGAGGCAGTCACAGCTAACCATTCACAGGGAAGTGGTGCTTAAAAGGTACCAAATCATATCCTGATGCTGTGTTCAGTAGAGAGGCTTCTAGAGGGCAGTGATTTATTCCTTTATTTCTTTATTTTACTATCATTCCAAAACTGTCATTTCAATTAAAAACAAAAGACACTTCCAAACAGGGCTGAGACCGCTCTGGAAAGTGGTATTGTAGCGGATACAATGGGGAGTATTACAGCCTGTCCTGAACTGTGGGCTTTATGGATAATGTAGCTGATGAAAGGAGGAATGCAGACATCCTCAGCCCTTGCTTTTAAAAATAAATCCTCCATACTGTTACACACGATGAGGAAAAGCACCCCGAGGTAAGAGTGATGTACCTGTTATTGTTGATGTAGTACTGTCATAGAACTGAAATGACATGATTTTACTTACAAGTCTGCAACAGAGAAGCAGTGCTTATCCCTGCCTGAATTTGGAAGTGTTCTTAGCACAAGCCCCTGTTTAGGTTATTTCTGTTCATTGCTTGGTATGCTTCTTGTCATGAAATAAGCCTAAATTAAACAGGATTTGAAGCATGTGCATGCAAATTGGATTAAATGCCCCCAAGCAAAAGACCAACACATCATTCCAATCTCAATTTATGATTATTTACAGAAGGTGTTTAAAATGGCATGTACAACTCACAGCGATCTCAGACTAGGTTCCCCCCCCCCCCCAAGTTAATAAGGCCCAGACAATGCACAACTGCTGCTGCTTTTGTTGGATAGATTTGTGTTGTACTCTGCTGTTTAGCACACAGTTTGGCTGAAAGCAGAACTTACTTTCTACGTTCTGGTGCACAGTATTTAGAGAAGATGAAGCCTTCAGCAGCTCCGTTTGAAACAACTCGTGACTCAGACTAGTTCCTGGGGGTTCATATGGTGGCATCAGAGCCATTTAGCTGTGCAGATGAAGCCATAAAGTATCTGCACAGCCGATTACAGGTCCCTCTCTGGTGTTAAGTACTATTTGGCTTAAGAAAAGTGCTTTTGGCTCCCTGAGAAACCCCTCCTTTTTCAGTATGAAATAGCAGGGATCGACATCTTTACACCTCTCTTTATGACAGTGAAGTTTAACCTCTGCGTGCACGGTCCACCTCATCAATGGCACTGTACACCTGGATTAATGCAGCTGCCTGACCTTGGGCCTGACAGTGAACTGTAGAATTCTTCGTTCTCCTTAGAAAATTGCCCTCATTCATTTTTCATTTCACCTTTTGGTACATCTGTGATAAAGTTTCCACAAAGTTTGCCAGTGAGCAAGCTCACTTTCCTTAGTGCATCACCTCAAGCTGTCAGATGAATGGTGGGTTGTTTGGGTTTTTCTTCTCTTCTTTCTTCAGTGGTTAGTGAAGCACAGATATGAACCCCTCTGCTGCAAATACACTGTCAAGTTAGCAGACTTTCACTGGTGACCACCATGCACAGGGTGTTAGGACTTCAGAGCCCACATCCTACACCCTTATGTAAAAGATAGTGGTAATTTTTAAAGAAGAGTTTACCTTAAGACAGAGAGTAAATCTTAGTGTGAGATTCAGGTCTGAGCAGAGTCTGAATAGCAACGGGGTCTTGTATAAGTCTCTTAGAACTGGAAGTACTGGGTAGTCTAACTAGAAAGATGTAAGATTGTTTTCCTCTTAAATGGAATATTTTCCAAAATATTTCATCCTTTCCCAAAATCACAACATTTTCACAGAGCTTGTAGCTCTGAGGAACATGTGGACCCTTGGTCATACACAGCAATACCTGGAAGCAACCTCATAGATCACCAGAATGTCGAAGCCCAGAGTCCTCTTAGCAGTCTCACTGCTCTGACCTTGGTGACAACTATGATGCAGCTCTGGGAAATGGACTAAGTTCTCCTGGGAAATCTTCATCAGTTAGAAAATGTTAATGAGATGCGGAGCCCTTTACACATTATTAGCAATTTCTACCCATTCCTAGCCAAGCAGCAAGTAAGAGTTGATACCAGACTAATTCATAAATATATATAAAGGTATCTCATGATGTTGAGAGAAACCTTAATCCCCCTGTGAAGGATGGCACCAATGAGGGAGTCTCAGGTTCTCTGTCAGCTACACATTAACACAGCAAATTGACTTTCAGAGAGGAAAGGCAAAGAGTTCTGAAGGGTGGAGTTAGGTTTGCTGTAAGAATGACTCCTCT
The DNA here is from genome assembly GCF_964237585.1 of Gallinula chloropus. NCBI lineage: Eukaryota > Metazoa > Chordata > Aves > Gruiformes > Rallidae > Gallinula > Gallinula chloropus. The sequence continues at coordinate 116,959,918 of NC_140087.1, read as the reverse complement.
CAGCACTGTACCTCGACTAGGTGGAAGCCATTGTGTTTGAGTTTCTACCATGATTGCTCATGCTGGGTCTTCTGGCCAGAAGAAAAGATGACTTTAGTCTACAGAACTACCCAAACCAAAACTATTCTCTGCAGCTATCTCATTTGCCATGAGAAATGTCTCAGTTGAAAAATAAATTAAAAGGTAATTGAATGTTCAGATGAAAGGGAAAATGGCTAAGCAGTTATAAGTGACCTTTTGAGAAAATTAAGAATATCAAATCAAAACTGGAGGCAAGTTAGCCAGGTCATCTGTCAATCTGTCAGGATGTCATAAATCTCGCAGTGTATTATTATAAACCATGAAACAAAAATGCTATAAATAAACTGAAAGGAAATCCATCCACACAAATTCCATAGTGAAATGCTTCATAAAATCAAAGAGGAGGACTTAGAGCAACTGGAATTAATAGACAAGAGTAGTTTACTATTGATAGGGCTGATACTGCCACCTATTTTTAAGACTTCCTAATGCTTTCCCTGATTAAACCCTATTTTTATTTCAATATCACTTTTTCCAGGCTTTAAAAGGGGGCATCTTCAACATGGGGTCTGCCACCTTTATTCATCCAAAGCTCTTCAAACATTCAAAGGTTTATTTTCCACAGCAATCCATCAACCACCAAAGTCACTGTTCCCCTAGAGTCTATAGTTTAAAGCAGAAGGCAGGCAGAGCATGAGAGGGAACAGAAACACAAGGGAGTGGCCGTTTCCAAATAGACTCCTGCCCTCCTCAGTGCCAGCTTAGTCAAACCATTGTCCAATAAAACCAGATTTGTTTTTCCAAGTGTTCATAATTACACTGTCACAGGCTATGGTCCCTATACAGGTCATTATACACAGGTACAGCATTATGTAGACAAAAATACAGATACTCTGCAGGCACTTGCACCAGCCCACTGGTCACGTTCCGCTTGGGAAACCTGCTTGGAAAATCTGGCCTCCAGTTCATGTGTTTTTATAAAACAGAACTTAGGACATGGTTACTTCTCCATGAGTCACACAGTCCAGCGAGTGTCTTTTTACTTGACAAGTTAATTGTTAAGTGGAGTTCAGCAGCAGAATGTTCTCTGGTCGCATATTTGCTGCAGGGACTTGGAGAACGCCGTCTCCTCCCTCGCTGGCAGGCAGGAGGGAATGCCAGGGCAGCTGTACTGGTCTCTGGGCTTTTATACCGGGGCTATTTTTAGCTGTTATCAGCCGCGGTGGGCAGGGCCAATCATCACCCGACGACTGTAAGAAACTCTGCTCCCGTCCAAACTTCATTCTCTGCAATCTCACAGGGAGGAGCCAAATGACTGTGAATTTGCTGCGCTAAACTCCAGCTCTTGGTTTGTACAGGCTCATTAACACGCAGCAAGGCGTCAGCACGCCAAAGTACACCAACAGTTGGGCCCAGGATGAAATGACTGGTTGAGCAGATAAGCACCCTGCCTATGTTTGGTGAAAGTAAGTGAATTCACAGTGCCTCCAAGTCCAGTGAACTATGCAGGATGCTGGACATACATATACATAAACAATCTGCGTGTTACAAAGGAGTTCTCTTTTTATGTCCCCTCGTAACTATGCACTACATAACCAGTAACTACTTATTGCTGATTATTTACAAATCCCTGTACTCACCAAAGGGAAGAAAGACTGGAGCCTCCTCAGAACACGTCACATGGTGCATAGCAATGTTTTTAACCAGGATCTTTTTCAAGTGTATTTCTTTAGTAACCCTGTAATTCCTAAAGTTATTACTTTAGGCTTTGAGAAATCAATGATGGGGTCAGCCTTCTCAGACAGTGACCTTCAAGACTGTGTTAGATGCCCTGGAGTATCCTGCCCAGCCTCCAGCTGCTGCTTTTCAAAGGGACATGTAAAAGCATTTGAATCACTTCCCCAGCTTGGAAAACTGCTCTTTCTCAGACGGCACCTGGTCAGATTTATCAGGTTATCTGAGTTCCCTGCTAGTTGATCTGCTAGTTAATGTCTGACCTCCTAGAAATTTAGACTGGATGAATTCCTATGTTGCATCCAGGGGGGTTAATTCAAGTAGATTGTCTCTGAGGTTTGTGAATGGCCATTTCTAGTCAAAGTAAGAGTTACTCCTCCTCCACATCTATTCCAATGTGAAACAAAAGAGAAAATTTCTGTCTGGCAGACAATCATTAAAACAGACCCAAAAATTTTATACAGATGAATCCCCAAATCCAAACAATCTTTAAACTGCAGGTAGAGAGTATGCATCAAAGTATCTTTGACAGGCAGTTAGCCAGACTGTACTGGGTCAGTGCAAAACATTCTCAGCACAGCTTACATTTACAGCCTGAGCACGCTGCTGTTTAGAATGTCCCTGAAATCTCAGAGAGACCCTCTGAGCAGACAGCACATTAACTGTGATCCACAGAGAAACACTTCTTTAAAAATACTTGCCCTATAGCCCTTTAGAATACTCCTCTGAAGGGACAAGTTTAATTTTCTTTAGTCCCCAATAGGATATAGAGAGATCAAAACTTTAGACAGTGAAATTAAAATATCACAATTAATTCCTTAGTTTCATACCTTCTAAATTTATTCATGATTTCTCTATAACATAGATAACATTTTTAATTAGTTAAGCTCTCTATAGTCATAAAGGAAAGGACAGTATTTCTGTGTTGCCTGCTGAACTTCCTCTTCTTCCTCTTACTTAAACACCGTAATTTTTCTCTAAAGGCTCATCAGCTTTTAAAATAAAAGTCCTGCTTTCTATTCTTCCTTTTCCCACAGCACTGAAGTATTTAAGTAGAAACCTAATTTTACTGATTTAAAATTACTCAGAAAAATGTGAATTAAAGTTATTGTATGCTAGAACATTTGGTATGAGGTTTATACTTTAATGGATAAGTATCAGGTCAGCTTGCTGCAGGATAATTTTGTTTAAACAACTTTTTTTGCTCTTAGATATTTTTTTAAACAACTGGGATATGAGTACAGTCTTCATTCTTAATGGGCCTTCTTGATGGCCTGTAAAAAACCCATAAGATATATAAGAAAGGATATCTTCCACACCTGACTCTTAGTATTTTATATCAGCCTTACAGATAACAATGCACATATTTATGGGGACAAGTATAAGACACATCCACTGGCCAGATTTTTAATCAAAAAATGGCATGAATATATGTGAGCAGAGCTCAGAAGAGACATTAAATACATATAGATTCAGGTGCAAAGTTTCCTTCCATTTACTTCTCAAGCTATGGGGATAAGTGTTCAGCTCCAAATGCTGAGATCTCCCAGAGAGCATTAATTCAGACAAGTGAACAACCCCATCTAAATATCAGATAAGGATCCAGAGAGAAGCCCTTCGAAGATGCTGAATTTAAGACTCAGGAACCTGTGAGCACTCTGAATGCCAACTGGAGAGAGGGAATTATGCCCTGTTGGTGATCTGCAACCAGACTAGGGAACCTTACATAGTTGTTGCTGAAAGGAAAACAGGCATCAGGACAAGTGAAAAGCTGTGTAAGACACCACAAAATTAATGAAGCTTTTTCTGACTGTTTCTGATGTGTTTATGTCAGGTCATTTAATCATTTAATCTCAAATAGATGTGTCTGTTTAAACAACCATGGGTATCTTAAACCAGGAGGTTATATAAAAGAATCGTTTTTGCTGCTTGTTTAGTCTAGCTATAAAAGTAGAAACAACCTGAGACAGGATGCAGCTGTGGGGAAAAAAAAGCATCTTTGTGGAAAGAAGATATGTGCAGAAGGGAATTCACAGAATCACAGAATTTTAGGGGCTGGAAGGGACCTTGAGAGATCATCAGGTCCAACCCCCCTGCCAAAGCAGGGTCCCTAGGACATATCACACAGATAGACATCCAGACAGGTCTTGAATATCTCCAGAGATGGAGACGGTGATGACTTGGAAGAAATGGAGGAAGAAAGGATGCACTGGTGTAGCCCAAAAACATCTGAGGATGTCTAAGCCTAAACTGCTTTTAAAAAGCACTGAGTGAAAAGAGGAATGCTAATGAGCCATGGCACAAGAACAAGGATGCGTTAGCTGCACACGGGTAAATGTCATTTGGAAATTAGAGGAAGGAGTCAAACCATCAGAGCAGTGACGTTTTGAAACAGATTTCCAAGATTAATAATAATGGCCACTTAGTTTTTAGGTCAACCTTGATCAGTTTATGAATTATGTATTATATGATGAGGCTGGCTGTGACAGAAAATGACTCTATTTCACTTGCCAAAAGGTCACCTCCAATCTTGTGGGTTGGGTTTTTTTTCAGACTACCAGGAATAAAATAAAAAATCACCTTGGCAAGTGTGCAAGAATTTGTACCTTTCTGTGCCTCATATTTTATAAATATGTAAATGTAAAATAATGCTCTTCTCTGGGAAGATATGTTCTCAAGTTTTACTTCATTAGCAGTTGTAGACCACTCTGAGGGGACTGTGTGGGGGGCACAACAGAAAATCAGTTCAATCACAAGTCAAAATCCTGGTTTCAGACACCGTCTGCCTGTACTGAAACCAGACCTGTGCACTAACCAATCCACTTCTCATCTGTCCCTAATTGTATCATTATAACTTCATGAAGGTCACTGACATCTTACAACCTAATCAGAAATTTACTGACAGTAAAAAGTCAACCATAATTTTATCACTAATTAACGTGAAAAGGATCAGCTAGAGGTCTAAATATAAAGTTCACACCTGCAGATAACAAATTGATGACTTATTTTAGAATCCCATGCTGCCTCCTGCATTTTTCCCCACAGAAAGTCATTTCATGCAAGTTTGCAACATTTACCATTAAGTGGTTGTAAGTATTTTTAAAAAATCCCAGTAATATGATACTGTGTTCCTTTACAGCCACAATCCCAGTGTATGACAGAACACCCAAAATACTTCCAATGGACAAGTAAATACAGTTGCAGAACAGAGGAACAGTCTTCTACACACAATAACCTGCTCTGGTGATGTGGGGTGAACCCTGGACATCGTCTACCTGGATTTTTCCAAGGCTTTCAGTAAAACCCTCTACAGCCTCTTCCTAGAGAAGCTGGTGTGTTATGGTCTAGACAAGTGGTCCATGCAGTGGGTGGGCAACTGGCTGACAGGACACATGCAGAGGGAGATGGGCTGCTTTTCAAATTGGGGTCTCCCAGGGATTGATACTGGGTTCAATGCTGTTTAATATCTTCATAAGCAATCTGGATGATGGGAGCAGGTGCATTTTGATGACATTTGCTGATGATACTAAACTATGTGGAGAAGTAGAGGAGTGGTTGAGTCACCTTCCCTGGGTGTGTTTAAAAAAAGGGTAGATGAGATACTTAGGGATATGGTTTACCTTAGGACGGGAATGGTTGGACCTCATGATCTTAAAGATCTTTTCCAACCTTGTGATTCTGTGAAGTAGACACTTTGGAAGGGAGACCCACCCTGAAGGTCCAGAGAAAGGTCAGAAAGATGGTGAAGGGATCAGGAAGCCTGCTCTATGAGGAAAGGCTGAGAACTGGGTTTCTTCAGCCTTGAAAAAGAAGGCTTTGGAGAGACCTCATCACCACGTTCCAGTACTGAAAGGTTGGATACAAAGAATATGGAGACTCCCTTTTTACCAGGAGTCACAGGGAGAAGACAAGGCATAACAGGTATGAGTTACTCCTGGGGAGATTCCAATTGGACATGAGGAATATTTTTCACAACCAGAACAATCAGACATTGGAACAGTCTCCCCAGGGAAGTGGGGGATTCCCCAACACTGGATGCTCTTAAGGTTTGACTGTTTGGGGTGCTGGGCCATCTTGTCTAGACCATGTTTTTGCTAAAGGAAAACTGAACCAAATGATCCTTAAGGTCCCTTCCAACCTGGTGTTGTATGGTTTTATGACTGAATTCAGTTCACTTTGCTCTTCTACTATGATGTCTAAAACAAAAAGTAACTACAAAACAGTAGTTGAAAGAAAAATATAGGGGGGTTGCTGTTAAGAAAAGGACAAAGGTTGACTGAAGTTAAAGAGCGAGGTGGTTCTTATTCTCTGAGAGATGCTAAAATTACCAGTGAACAGCTGAACTGTCCAACATTGCAATGGTTGTTCATTGTTGCTGAGTGTGGACGCTGAAAGAAAAAGGAAAATTAAATAGCCTAAAAAAAAAATAATAAAATCAGTCTGGAGTTTGTTTCCAGATACCCATTATCAGAATGAGCTTATAGTGCAATCTAGTAATCCAGACTTTATTTAAACTGTCACTGGTAGCATTCAGTTTATTTAACTTCAGCTGACATTTGTATTCAGTGAAAGTTTATTGCTTGATTCAGTTGCCTAAACCTAGATATCCAGCAGCATTTGAGACACCCTTGGATAGCTGAGGAAGCCTGTAAACATGGATGAGAAAGGATCTATGGGAGACCCAGGACCATCTGCAGAGGTGGCTGGAGGCCAGGAGGAAAGGAAGCCTCAGGGCACCTAAAGCAGCACTGGATGCCTGTGGTTGGAAATCTGATTCAGGTCCTAATAGAGTCAATGTATGGAGTCTGCAGAGCAACTAACCTCACCCTACAGCTGATGCCTATGCTTGGCCACACGAATTAACATCCCACTGCACTAATTCAGATGGCTGTTTTTTGCAGCAAAAGGAGCGTAGCCATCCTGCAGAGATGCAGTTAATAGCTGACAGACACACCTTAAATCAGGTGAGACAAATCCAACCGTTGATACACAAAGAAAACAGAGCTGAACAGAAAAGCAGCTTTCCTCTTCCAGATTCCAAAATAATCTATGTATACAGCTTCTCTGCAAGGACTATCTATTTGTGTTTGTAAAACATCAACCTCAGCAGAGCTGCTCTCTAGGTACTTCTCCAATAAACAATAAAAATAATACAAATCCCTTCTGTTGGACAGAAGCCATTTAAGTCCTGCTGCATAGAGAAGTTGTCAGGGACAGCAAAAAAGTAATCGATTCACAAATTCAAACCTTTTCCTCTCCTAAAATGCAACAAAAGGAACAGAGATGTTACAAAAGAAAACAACAAACCAGCCTGGGATAAAAGTCTTATTTTCAGAACATCGAAGAGGGAGTCACAGAAAGAAAACGATAAGAAAAAGAAATGGGTAAATAAACCCCATCTTAATTTTCCCTCGGTATGACCTATATATTTACATTGTATTTGCTGTTGCTGCAATCATGGCACAGTAATGATTTCCTGGACAATACAGGTCCGTATTTTGAAGCTGTTGCTATGTTACTGTGCTATACCCAGCCACTGTCGCTGCTGGAGCCAGAGGCTGAAGGTGGCACAGGAGTGTCAGCTGAAAATTGATTTATGGACCTTTCTGGAGGCAGGAAAGGTACACGGGCAAGGCACAGGCTCGGCACAGGTCAGAAGCAAGACCTTTTACCCTTTGTATTCAAAGGATTAAGCAAATTGCTATGCCCTGCTGCTAAAGCACGTGTTCTGTTCGTGACTGATAGGCGGGGAGTCGGATGTTACCTGTAACAGAACTGCCACTCACTAATCCTTTCACACAGGCACATGCAGTAATTCAGATAAACATATATCAAGCTACAGGGAAACCCAGAAATAAGGGTTACACAGCTCTTAGGTGTACATGCTAAGACTGAAGAGACTAACAGTCTCCATGATCGGGTGTAAGGGGTAGCCTACCCAGCAGGACCAGGGAGGTGATCATCCCGCCGTACTCAGCTCTGGTTTGGCTGCACCTTGAATACTGTGTTCATTTTCGAGTCCCTCACTGCAAGAAAGACATCAAGGACCTGGAGTGTGTCCAGAGAAGGGCAACAAAGCTGGTGAAGGATCTGGAGCACAAATTTGATGAGAGGCAGCTAAGGTAACTGGTGCTGTTTAGTCTGGAGAAGAAGAGGATCAGGGGAGACCTTATCACTCTCTACAGCTACCTGAAAGAAAGTTGTGGTGAGCTGGGGGTCAGCCTCTTCTTGCAGATAAGTAGTGATAGGACAAGAGGGAATGGCTGCAAGTTGCACCAGGGAAGGCTCAGGTTAGACATTAAGAGAAATTTCTTCTCAGAAGGCATGGTTAGGCATTGGAATGGGTTGCTCAGGGAGGTGGTGCAGTCACCATCACGTAGGGGTGTTCAAGGAAAGGCTGGATGATGTACTTAGGGACGTGGTCTTGTATGTGATACAGGTGGTAGACGGGCGGTCAGACTAAATGATCTTGGAAGTCTTTCCAACCTTGATGATTTTGTGATTCTGCAAAGTCACGTTGTGGACAGGTGTACCTATTTTCTGAGTTAGTAGTGCAAAAGCATTGGTGATAGTATCCTTCACACTGGATTTATATCAGAGCAACTCTCTGCCTTCAAAAGCGTAGTGTTTTCAGTGATGGGTGAGCAGACTGATTACATCACTAAAGAAATGTGATGCTGTTGATGTCAAATGGCAAGCACAAACTGTGCAATAGCATTGCATCACAGCTGCTTGCAAGTGGATAAATAATAAATGCTCAGGGCATTACAGAAGCATTTATTGGGAAAACACCAGGGCTAGAAGATGAATTAAACAAAATGTTAAAGGATACACAAATATGCTAAAATACAGCAGATAAAGTGCCCCAACTAGAGAGTTCGATCAATGCTCAATTAAACAGGCACTTGCTGTAGTAATTTTTATTCTCACTGTTAAAAAGACTCCCTGTGCCTGAAACCTGTGGCTTAAGAAATTTATAGAATATCAGGAAAAGGTTAAAAAACCCACTCCTAAAAAAAAAAAAAAAACAAACCCTCCACAACACACCAAACCACTCAAAAGTTTAGAAATGATAACACAATTGAAGGCAGGCTGAAGGAATTGAATTTCTCTCTTCTAGAAAGCAAAAACTGAAGGAAATTTGGTATCTGTCCTCTCATACATTAAAAAACCCTATCTATTAATAAGAAAATAGCTAATCCAGAGCAAAATAATTTTAATAAAGGAAAATACTTGTCTCTGGAAAATAATGAAGCACTGACAGAGACTCATCGGTGTGTGTGCTGAATCTGCATCACTGAAGGTTTTCAAAAATGAGCTGTTAGGGATGGTCTAGGTAAGACTGAGAGCATGAGGTCACGTCTTATTGCTTGATATTGCAGACTTGCATTTCTATTCTTAATTGTACTTGTAAGCTATCTTAAGTAAGGCTATTTGCAGTGAAAAACATCTATTTGTTTCACACAAATGATTTTTAAAGGTATCACTTTAGGATATCGGCTCCCCATTTGTCATTTCTTGCTGCGCACTGGTTAGCTTTGGCATGTTGCATCTTGGTCTGTAAATCTGCCATAACCAGAGAATTCTAAAAATAGATCTGGGATCTTTTCCTTGCTCAGGTTCCTCAGTTAACACTGTTGAAAAGGTGGATTATGAATAACTTAACCTTTTTCTACGCTTATTCATAGGACAAAGTAATGTTTATTTACTTCCATTACATTTATTATAAAATATTTTTAAAGAAAAAATGTCATAAAAAGCCAAATTACTATAATTTTGTGTACATATAGAGAGTTACACCTTCCAATTCACTCCAGTTAGGACTCTTCCTACTACCTGCAAATTTTGTTGGAGAAGATGTGGTTTAACACCAGCCTTATATGCTGTACTGGAGTCCATGAAATGACCACCAGCCTCCACTGCTTAAAGATATTTGCATACCCAATTAGACTTGCAAATATCTACCACCCCAGCATTGCAAGTACAGTTGTTGGACTGTGTAGACTATGAGTGTATTAAGAAATTTCCATAGTTAAAAATCTGAAAAATATATTCCTATTAATGTCGATATCCATTCCTTTATGTGAAAGCCCCACAGGACTTCCTACTGAAAGCTGCAACTGTTCATCTCTGGTGGGTACTCTTATTTTTCATCTGCTTCTACAAAACACTCTGCTTGGCAAAGCACCAGACTAAATACTAACTGACTGGGCATCCACATGGTTACATTACAATTTCATTCTGCTCTTTTCAAATAACACATGCTGAAAATTTGCCATGTCCTGTAACTTCGTGTTCTAAAGCATTAAAACACATTTAACACTGTTAAAACTTTCCCAACAGATACCAATAAGCTCCATAAAACAACAGAAAAGCCAACTCCAAGGACTATGATTTTTGCAGTGATACAAGTGATTGGAATCAGAATCACAGAATCTTTTACTTTGGGAAAGACCACTAGGATCATTAAGTCCAGCTGCCTGTCCAATACCACCATGTTGACTAAACCATGTCCTGGAGCGGACAAATTAATCTTACTGTCCATGTCAAGAACATGGTCTGTCATTCATAAGAGTTCAGTTCAACTTCATGAGTCAGTAAGGAACTAGCACAGGGTCGTGCCATCAAGTTAGAGCCCTCAGACCTTCCTGACTTGGAAACAAGGGAGTGGGAAGCATCCTTCAGGAAAGAACAGAAATATCCTTTATTTGCCAGCTACTGACTTAAAGGAATGTTACTAAAGGATGCAATAAGCCAAATGGAAACCACTAAAAATTTATGTTCTGAGAAGTTAAAAGCAGTACCTTTATTAAAAGCAGCATTCTTAATTGTGAGCACTGGTATCCAGGGAAAGGACAGGAGGCAACAAGCACAAATTGGTATACATTAAATTCCATTTGGATACAGGAACACACATTTTTACCATGAGGCTAGGCCAGTGACAGAGTTGCACAGAGAAGTTATGAATTCTTCATTGATGGAAATATTCAAAACCTGACCAGGCATGATGTTCCTACCAAAACCTACAAAATGTTCATCTATGTCTGCTCTAGGTGATCCTGAGTAAGGGGTTGGGCTAGATGATCTCCAGAGGTGCCTTAGAATCATAGAACCATAGAATCATTTTGGTTGGAAGAGACCTTTAAGATCATCAAGTCAAGTCCAACCACAGCCTAACCCTGACTAGCCCACTTCTAGACCATGTCCTTAAGGACTTCATCTACAAGCCTTTTAAATACCTCCAGGGTTAGTGACTCCACCACCTCCCTGGGCAGCCTGTTCCAATACTTGACAACCCTTTCAGTAAAGAAATTCTTCCTGGTATCTAACCAAAATGTCCCCTGGTGCAATTTGAAACCATTTCTTCTCATCCTATCGCTTGTCACCAGAGAGAAGAGACCGACACCCATCTCTCTACACCCTCCTTACAGGTAGTTGTAGCGAGTGATAAGGTCTCCCCCTAGCCTTCTTTTCTTAAGACTAAGAAGCTCCCCTTCCAGCATCCGTAACTCAGCGCAGCGAACCAACAGGCATGTTCACAATGCTAAACCACTGTATTAAATGTGTATTATTGTGTGCATAACACAAGGTGTTTATTGCTCAGGGTAAAGAATTGCCCTCCCTCTTTAGGAACTGCACTCCTATGGCACAAATGTGAACAGGGGGCCTGAGAGTAGCCAGTCTCAGGTCATCGATAATCCAGATGGGTAATAATTCTCTTCCAAAAAGAAAATAGAGGGACTATTCTTTAAATAACCCCTCAAGCTTCAGGAAAACAAAAAGTTAAGATTTTGAAAGAAACTCAGCTTTCAGAACAAACACAGTGCTAAACAGGGAAATGCAGCAGACAAGTGAAAAGGTTGGACCTCTGAGCAACAGCTAGAGTTGGGTCAAGCTGTCCTATGCAACCAGTAACACAGCCTCTGTGTCGGTCATATTTGTCTTCAAATTTCAAAGGCTTTTGTTTGAAGAAAAGGCAATGTTATTGAAAAGGCATTAAAGTGGCTGTGACAAGCCTGGACATGCTGGATTCACCGTCTCCATGTCGGTACATGCTGGATTCTTCTATTAAAAGTATGGGGAATTCCTTGATGAAACCCATTTTTGTATTTATTTTTAACCTTATGGCACATCCTGAAATAATCCACTGAATTACATAGTCACCAAGTGCTGATAATCAGTGAAAGATGAGTTAAAGTGGTGTAAAGATTCTTCATGATGGCTGCTAAGACAGAACAGACTACATAACACATTATCCAGTCAGCCTGAAACTGTGGTCCTAATGCAACAGCACTTACAATGTTCCAATGAAGTTAAATTTCTGTTCTAGACAGTGGACTGAAACTAAGCCAACCGGACTGTAAGTTAGACACCATTTCATCTTCCCACTTTCTCTCATTTTCAGTCAGCAGCGACCTCTGCCTGACACGTTCCCAGCCACTCCCAGAGACCTTTTTAATGCTTCAAAGGAAGGAATAAATAGTGGCAGGATTGTCATTACCATTACTGTCCCATAGCAAAAAGTCTTGCTGTCACTGTTAAGTTCTGCAGAAAAGAGCAAATCCAAGAAGATGAACCCAATTTCTGAGCAAGACTGGCCTCAGGTGGACTGGAGATCACTGTCTACAAGTAACAGCCCTTGACACAACTGAGAGACAGGGTTCCTGTGTGCAAGAAGTGATAGGACTCAGGTATCTTACAGTTCTTGTTACATATTACTCCATTACTTTCCATTTTACAGGGTGACTTTTGCTGCCTAGATAATTAAAGATAGGGAAGCCGGGTTTGCAGTCTGTGGAGTTAGTGCTTTATTACCTTGATATCAGACAGAACGAAAAGCAAAAGTCCAAAAATGAAATGTCATCAATTTTCTCAAGGACTAAAACACTGCAATAGGAGTTCAGTTCAACCACCCATGCAGAAGCATCCAGTGCCCTGTCCATCAGACCTCCAGCTCCTGCTAGAGGAGTATCACAGCATGGATCACCCAAAAGCCTCATGTCTCATCTTCCAGCCAGGTAGGGATGTCTTGGGGCTCCAGGACATCTCAAAGGCACTTAGGTTTTGGCAAGTAAATTGAATCCCTTTTTATGTTTCTCTCTAGACTAGCTGATAAGCCCCTTTTTGGGAAAACTCAGCTACTCTGCACAACAAATGTAAGGAAAAGGATAAGGAATATAGATTATTTTAAACCCAAACTACAACACTTAACATTGCTAACACCATGAAGCTGCTAAAAGCCAAAATATACTTAATTGTTGCAACTTTTAAACCATGCATGAACATAACAAGGAGAGATACAAACCAGAAAAAAACACCATAGATCTTCCTTTGTTCATATAATTTTACCATATTATTAGCACCAACCATGACCCAGTCACAGAAACAGGGCAGCTGCCACTTCAGAGTCATACTGTGAAAGTACCATCAAGACAAGGAAAAGGCCAAGTGTCCCCACAAGTGGCTCTTGTAGACCACTTCTACAGAAATCAGTAGCAAAACCCCCTTGTGGCAGTACTTGTGAACCCAGAATGATTCATCACCCAACCCTGTACTCCCTCTCTTGAAGGACACAGGCTGTTTTACAAACAGTAGCTGCAGTTATACTGAAATTCAAGAGAAATGGCTGAATACCACTAAGCAACCTGACAGCCATTTCTGGTCAGTTTGTCTATGCAAAAATTATATTGTTTATGCAAAAATTAAAACAACATCAAAAAGGACTGTCACATAGAGAAAGTAGAAATGAAGGGGGAATAACATTTACTTTTCTTCTGCAGGAATTCATGACACAAAGGAAGTATATTGAAATAATGACTTTCTTAATGCATTCAAAAGAATCTCAAGATTGTGTTGACACTTTATGGAAGCAATCTCCTTTATCCTGCAAGTAAATGTAGAATAACTTTTTACCTAACTCCATTTTCCAGGAAATCCAAGATTTATAATCAAGCCATTTGATCTCCCCTAGCTCAGACAAGGTCATCAGCATCTCACACCAATGCAAAGGTTATAGTGTGTTCTTGCTTAACAAACTAAATTAACCAAATATGGGCATTACTGAAAACACTTCTTACAACGTGTGGCAACAAAACCTGTTATCCTGCTTACAAAGCACCTGTGGAACTTAGGAACAGATTCTGATAATCTTTTTTATGTTGAAAAGTGACAAAGTTCACAAGGCTTCTGATGAAATAACGTAGTATTACATTTATGGTGTATGGTGCTATTAAAGGGAAACAAGAACTTGAGAATTTCTCTCACACACTTAAAGAAGGAGCAACTGTCAGGTCGGTGTTACAGAGAAGAAATACTGAGAATGCTTGAATACCAGGGAATTGTGTTATGAAGGGAAGTTCAGCAGTTATTTAAGAACACAGGTGTTTATGGTTCCAAAAGTCAAGTAACATTAAACAAGATTAGAGAAAATGTGAAAGTCCCCTCAGGAATTTTGGAAAACTACATGTTAAAATTGCCACAGAAATACAGTAATCTGAATATTGAAAGAAAGAAGAGAAAGACCTCTTTCAGGGATGAGAATCTGTGGAAATTTTACTGCCATTATTTAAAATACATATTTTGTTTTCTTTGTAGCATTAATAACTATGACTTTTGAGCCACTAACTACTAGATAGTGAAACGTAGGGATAACTGAACTAGCTTAACTAAACCAATTCAAGTAGTAACAGTCTGGCTGTAACAGCACGGAGATTTCGCAGAATAAATTAACTGCAGCAACAATTAGAGTAATTTCACCATACTCATAGTTCTACTTGAAGTGAAGAAACGCTGGGCGTCTCCACACAACACAAATGTTCCCTTTGCATGCCTAGAGATGTGAGAGGCAAGTGAATGGCTTGGCCGCTGCAGCACCCAGTCAGCAGAGTTGGGAACAAAGCATTACACCAGGTCACTGTATTTTACTGATTTGGAGGACACACGGATTGATTTAAGGTTTAATCTAGCATATTCTTGGGAACACCCAAGCTCTTACCTTTACAAACAAGAAAATGGTATAATCTTCCTGAAAGTTGTCGGTTTCTCTTAAGTTATTGTTAAGGGGGAACCTGAGGGAAGTGGAAGTGTTGGAAGAAGTGCTGTGGCTCCGACGCAACTGGGAATGCATGTTCTCAAACATCGTGCCCTCCATGTGTTTATCCTCCGGAGCTGGGCTCATCAGATCCATCTCTTGGTCTTCTTCAGCATCATGATCAGATGAAGAAGAACTATCGTCCCCATCATCCTCATGCTGAGAGGCCACAGAATTACTACAGCTGTCTTCTGAGCTCTCTTGAATACTATCCAAGCTCTCTGGGATAGCAGAGATGGAAGGAGATTCTGGATCTTCATGATCATGATCATAAAGATTATCCCCTTTTTCTTCCTCAGAGCCGGGCATCTCATCAAAATTGGTGGTGTTATTATTTTGATAAACATTGATAAAGACCTGATCTTCCATGGCTGCTGGCTGGGGAGTTCTGTCCACCTTCTGGTACCTTAAAAGACTACAATTAAAGCGAGATGTTGACAGGCAAGTGCTCTTTAGGAGGAAGCAGAGTCTGTGGTATGCTTTCTGAATGCTCTGCTACCCATGGCAGATCTCCAACAATCATTTACTGAGAGCTTTAAATCAACAACTACACTTCCACTGAAATAAAAGATAGGGCTGTCTCACTGTTAACCCCTTTGTTGACCTGATGCTGGTAACTGTATCTTAGGAGCTGCAATCACTTCTTGTTCTTCTGAATACAGCCTGGCCATATACAGCAAGAAACAGCTAAAGCACCAATCAGTACTAGAAAGCTACAGTGAAAAAACATGTATTCTTTCACAGGAAGCCAAAAATAATTTTCCTGGAAATCTTACATACATTTTGTGTAAAGAGGAAGAAATACAGACTTCATCCATTTACTCATATTTTCCACACACAAAGCCTAGCTCAAGGAAAAGCAAGGCAAAACTGCCTCAACAATACAAGCAATCCCCAGTGGCCACAACATAATAAACAAACAATGATTATTTATTTTTTTTAAAAAAAGTAGGAATAACAAAAATAAAGTGGCATATCCACAAGAAAAAGGCATCAACATTAAACTCTTTTTACTTACACCACAGGTTCACTTTAGGGCATCAAACCACTCATTTCACATTTAGCAACAGCATCCTCTCATCTACAAACAAGGGCCAAAACCATAGAAAGTCTCATGAACTGCCTTGAAATCTAGGAATAGGAAGCACTGAGTAAGAGTTACCTATTACTGCATATACTTAAAATATCAAGTAATTAATATATCAATTACTTATAACCACATTTAGGTTATATAACTTCAGGTCGTAAGACACAGACCCAAGTTTCCAAACCTGGGTTAATGCCACTTGCTTTTACCAATCTCGACAGCCACCTTGTCTGGACAGTTCTTTTTCTCCCAAAGAACAGAGGGACACAGAACTCACAGAATCCAAAGCAGATGAATAGTTCCAGCTTTAGCCCTCTAAAAGACAAACACACATTCCAGAGCATCTGTAATCAATGAAGCTAAAAACCATTACAGGTCCAAGCCTGAATTTCTTAAAGTCATGAGAACTTCAGACTTTATTGACTAAATGGCTTTTTTATCTGTACTTTTACTGCATAAGTAGATTATTACAAGAATTACTGGAATCTATTTCTATTTAACCTTATGGGTTAGAGCCAAAAAGGAAAAATAAAGGTGTTCTCCTGACCTCAACCTTGTAACTTCCTGAGAGGTAACTGCCACAGCCAGGTTGAATTTCTACGGGAAACACAGAAGAGAGGTTAAAGAGAAAGCCAATGAGCCAACTAAAAACATTCATAACTTTTTTTAATGAATATTTTTTCTTTTAGGAAAACACTTGAATGTCTTCACATTTGGCAGAAATACATTTGTACTTCTACCTGTGTCTGTTCAGCTTGCCCCGAGCATGGTCTGGACAAGCAAGTCCCAATGCTCTTCAACTCCATACAAAGAGTGCTAGCAGGATGAAATATTCTGGGATCACAAAAATTCCCTCTGTAGTCACTCTGCTGGCAAATAGCTCAAGGAAGGGAAGAGAACACGGACATATTCATGACACAAAACAAAGAGCAAAGTCCGGTCACATAGTATTAAATCAAATGACTGATCTTTTTTTCATCCACGAAGAAGACATTAGCAGGATGCAGCAGCACCTGCTGGAGGGTATAAAATATCACAGGTAAAATAAGGAATGAGAGCATAACGTGTGAGTATTATTTCAAAATAAATAAATACCATTGATGTGGATTTCATCAGTCAGAAACGAGAATGACCTAAGTGCTCCTTTCCTCTTCCTCCTCCAAGAGCAAAGAAAAGGACCATTCGGACCCAAGATCCAGATTTCATTCTTGCAACCCAGTGATAGGGCCCCAGAGTAAACCTGACCACACTTAAAGAATTTATCCAGGTGGAAATCAGGTGCATTTAAAATCACATCATACGAACCCACCGCTGGTTTACAACCCTTGTGTTTCACCTTCAGAGAAGAGAAAAAGAAATTTAGTGCCATAATTAAAAAGTTTTGTGATAACAAACGAGATCAAAACTGAGGTGCCCATGCTGTGACCAGGGCAGTAGTGTCCTGGGATGTTCTGCATCCTGTGCTGCTCCCTCCCTCTTCCCCAGCCAAAAATGCTCTGCTCCAGCAGAGGATCAGGGCAGAGAAGCTCTGCACACGTGTGTCCCAAGAAATGGGACTTTTGTTCTGTGGAGAAGTGAGAAGAAAAAGGCTATATGAGGCAGGAGAGCAGGAAAAGGTCTTGGCATTACTCTGTACCCCATTTTCCACTGGAAAAATGAAGCCCCTTGAGTATCAGTCCCAGCCCATAGCCACACGAATGGAAGATCACAAAAAAGCCAGGAGAAAATCCATTTCATCCATCCCCTGAATTCCTCTGCTCCAAAATCCAGAGGTATTGAATTACTGTGGTAGTTAGTTGTAGCTGCACTTTCCCCTGTTAGTTCCGTAATTCAAGTTGTGTCACTCACCATTGCTTGTATCATCCCTACCCCTGTGAGCCACCTAACAACCCTGGTTACTTGCTTTGCAGAAACACAAATGGAGAAGCAAGAAACCTGAACAGTTAAAACAAAATACTGAACCTGAAACCAAATTATGGTAAAGAGTGGGGTTTGATGCAAGGGATCCGAGCACCCCACAGGGTCAGGCCCTTTGCACCTGAGAGCGCTCACTGCAAAAAATAAACAATTTTCCTGGCAATTCAGGATGCTGATTTTACAAAAAAAAAAAAAAAAAATCCACCTTTTTTTCTTTCTAAAGCTCAAACATTGCCAGAGTTTTGCAACATGCCATTCAAGTACATTATGGGTCCCTCAGTTTAAGAAGGACATAGAACTCCTTGAAAGAGTCCAGCACAGGGCCACCAGGATGATGGAGTTGAACATCTTCCTTATGAGGACAGGCTGAGGGAGCTGGGCCTCTTTAGCTTGGACAAGAGGAGACAGGGGTGACCTCATTAATGTTTATAAATCTGTGAAGGGTGAGAGTCATGAGGATGGAGCCAGGCTTGTCTCAATGATGTCCAATTATATATAGGACAAGGGGCTATGGGTGCAAGCTGGAGCAGAGGAAGTTCCATGTGAATAAAAGGAGGAACTTTTTCACTGTGAGGGTGACAGAGCCCTGGAACAGGCTGCCCAGAGAGGTGGTGGAGTCTTCTTCTCTGGAGACATTCAAACCTGCCTGGATGTGTTCCTGTGTGATTTAGTCTGGGTGATCCTGCTCTGGCAGCGGGGTGGACTAGATGATCTTTCAAGGTCCCTTCCAACTCCTAGCATTCTGTGATTCTGTGATTATCAAAAGTACGCTGTGAGACCTGGGTAAAAGACTGTTTATGTTTCGTAGACACATTACAAGGAGTTGCAATAAAATCACATCACTTTGTTTTCACTCCTGACTACACTAAATACCTGGGTGAAATCAACACCAAACAAAATTTCTTGCATCATTTCCAGCCTCAGCTTTTACTTATGTGGTTAGCAGAGCCTTACCTCTTCCCTGTTCACAAACAGCAATGCTTTATTCACTACCAATCCCCCACTAAACAACATGAGAAAAAGACCTTTATCCTACATTCAGATTTTTAGGAAGTCTCTATATAGGTCACTTTTTATTTAGCTCCATGATCTCTACAAAAGTGAGAGATTCGTGTACCTCTACCTGGTTATTCCCACAGCTGTTAAGGAAAGACCTGCATACAGGAACAGACTGTAAAAACCAGCAGAGCTCTATAGAGGTCTGAGCACCTGCAGCTCCACACAGTTTTTCAAAATGGGAATGATCTGGTGAGAAGGAGGAACAAGACTGTTCGGTACAGCCCTGTTCTGCGCCAGCCTTTGGATCATCACCTTTGGACACCCAAGCAGATAACAGGAAACACGCTGCTATGAAGTGCTACCTAATGAAAGACAAGAAGCTGCATAGGAATGCTAATTTTATCTATGTTGTATGCCTGCATATAGAACATATGCTTCAGCTGTTTCAAGGTCAGGCTTGATGGGGCTCTGAGCGACCCAATCTAGTGAAGATGTCCCTGCTCACTGCAGGGGGTTTGGACTAGATGACATTTCTCCACTGGGAACTAGACAAGCAATAGAAAGTTATCTTTCACACAACTCTCACATTATCAACAGCTTTCAGTTATTAAAAATACCAGGACTTGGCACTATCAACAGACATTTGAAAACCTGCTTTACCGGCTGCAAGGATGTTTCAAAGCCCTTTATTTGTGGTCTTCTGGTTCCTTTTATAAAACTTCATTCGGTTTGCTCTCCAGCTGCATGGTTGGAAACTCCATTAGAATACCAGAGAGCTTAAAAACCACTGACTCTTTAGCTGCCCAACTGCTCCAAGGAAAACTTTTTTGTTTGCCCTTAAAATCTGGCATTTCAACATCCTCATTTACCTCTGAAACATAGTACCATTATAGAGCAGAATCCCAGAACGGTCAGCGTTGGAAGAGACCTCTGGGGATCATCCAGTCCAACCCCCTGCTAGAGCAGGATCACCCAGAGCAGGCTGCACAGGAGCACATCCAGATGGTTTTGAATCTCAACAGAGATGGAGGCTCTGCAATCTCTCTGGGCAGCCTGTCTCAGTGCTCTGTCACCCTCACAGTGAAGAAGTTCCTCCTTATGGTTAGGTGGAACTTCCTATATTCAAGTTTATGCCCATTGCCCCTTGTCCTATCACTGGGCATCCATCCCCCTGACACCCACCCCTCAAGTATTTATCAGCACTGATAAGATCCCACTTCAGTCTTCTCCAGGCTAAAAAGTCGCAAGTCCCTCAGCCTCTCTTTGTAGGAGAAATGTTCTAGTCCCCTCATCACCTTCATAGCCCTTTCTTTAAAGCCCAGCATCCCAGCTTCAAACTCGTGTCCAGTGGAGGCTCTGACCACTGAAACAGAGAAGGAGGAGACACCACACCTGTGGTGTCACCCTGCAACACAGCCTTGGGGTTACCATTCCACAGAAAGCTTGAGAAACAGCACAGTTAAGAGGCCAGAGTTGTTTATAGTCTCCATATACAACCTATTCTTCCAGTTAAACGGGCACCAAAAGCCTAATATCTCACACTGTTCAGCAGCTGTTAGACACCAGCCCTTTCAGGGGTTTATGAAATGTCTACCTCAACAATATAAAAATCCACCAAAACCACAGGAAATGATGGTTTAAAAGACTACCTTGTTTTTGCCTTGTGTGGTAAGGTTTTGGTAGCAGGGGGGCTACAGGGTGGCTTCTGTAAGGAGCTGATAGAAGCTTTTCCCATGTCCAACGGAGTCAGCACCAGCCAGATCCAACACGGGCCCGCTGCTGGCCAAGGCCAAGCCAGTCAGCAACAGTGGTAGTGACTCTGGGATAACCTATTTCAGGGGAGTGGGAGAGAAACCAAGAGGTACAATTTGGAGCCACAGAGAGAGACTTAAATGTGAGAGGAACAACTCTGCAGACACCCAGGTCAGGAAGAAGGAAGCAAGGAGGTGCTCCAGGCACCAGAACAGAGCTTACCCTGCAGCCCCTGGAGAAGACCAGGTGAGAGGCAGGCTGTCCTCCTGCAACTCATGGAGGCTGATGGTGGAGTAGAAATTCATCTTACAGCCCATGGAGGACCCCATGCAGGAGCAGGTGGAGGCTCTCAAAGGAGGCTGTGAC